>NC_069095.1:2159070-2492176 GCF_947172395.1 Bicyclus anynana
CGCTCGCACCATCTTAAGGTGGCTTTTGGAAAAATATTGACGACTGTCTTTAATATTTTGGAAAAGAAATACACATAATATGAAGCAGATATACCTACACAGTTCTGAGGAGACTGCTTTAAATGAAAGGCCATTAATGATAAGAAATATAATTTGCAACAAAAATGCTGTAAGGATTTTAGTTCTAGATACGTACGTGACACATACACAGAAATAAACTAGTAACGACAATAAGAATGACTTTGTTACTGTATGAATTGATGATCTAATGAATTTAAATACATTACCAAAAACCTCTATCTATTGAAAATGTAGTAAATCAGAATCTTTCTAAATTATAAACTCATCATAATAATATTGAAAACATATCGGAAGTGACAACGAATAAGATTTTAGTAGAGCTCGGCGGGAAAGCAAAGTAATTGTGAATGGTTTTCCACTTATCATCGGCTAGGTTATTTGCTTGTTTCGACAACTCCTGTAAAATAAACAAAGACAATATCTTTGTCTTAAATATCAAACAAGCACCTTAAAAACATCGTGCTCGCGCATTTTAATCCAACAGTTATTTATATCTATTGGATTGGTTAAAGGGCAACAATTAGCCAGCGCGTATCGGCCAGCCATCTACCGGTCCGGGCTATGATGTACGGTCCATTACTCGAATTTCAACTTTCGTTTACGGAATCTCTTTGTTAATAGTGAAATGCCGTTTTATCTACACATCTTGAGTAGCTTACCAGTTGTTACTTCTGTCTGGAATTGGGTAAAAATATTTTGATTGTAGAACGATAATTTCTGATTGTCACTTTGTTAGTGAATAAATAGATCGCTTTGTGATTGTGAATGTAAGGTGTTTTGTGTGTTATCGTTTTGGTGCACGTTGCTTTTTAACTGTATTTTACAAGATCAGATCTATTTAGAGTGTTTTAACTTTCGTTTATCCAACGAAATTTTATACAAAAGACATGTTACGTGCCTACAAAATTACCGCAAAAAAGTGACCTGAGCACATGCACAATTTTGTTTTTAATACCATTATATATTTATGTATATACATTATACACTTTTTAAAGTTTCTAAACAACTTGACATTGTATATGTATGTTTGAGTATTATTTGTATAAATAACTTTCGTAGTTTACTATGCGAATGAAATGCGGTCAATTAGCCGCTTTTGTTCGCCTCAGTTTTGACGCGCTGGTGAAATATCTCTATTATTAAATGTTTTCATAAAATATTTGTTTGCATTTTTAAAATTGTGAAATGTAATGTATGAATGTAACAGCAGATGTCCACGACTTCGTCCTTATTTATAACCATGAACTACTTACCTATACGTTTATTCATACTTTCCTCTTGAATCAATCTATCTTTATCTTATTAGATACATTGATAACGAGCACGATATTGTAAGACGCGTTATGAATATCGCAGTAAATCCACGGTTTTGTTTTATACTATGTATTCACATAGAATTCACATCTTCATCATATTTTTAGTGTCTTACAGGGCCTACTTTCTCCTACTGAAGATGGGGTTTTAGCGACTGATAATTAACTAGCGCACGCCCGCGTGGAATTCAGTTTATCACAAATCCCGCGGAAACCATAGATTGTTCTGGGATAAAAAGTAACTTATGTATTAATCCAATGTAAAATCTATTTCCATTCCAAATTTCAGCCAAATCGCTTCAGTAGGCGCAGCGCAAAGGAGGAACAGACACTTTTCCCTTTATAATATTAGTGTGATATTTTAAGCAAATGATAGCATAATAGTATTGTGTACATTCGAGAAAATACTCTTAAAGGGTCGATGTTGTATAAATAGCTTTCAAAGTAAAAAACAGATATAAAAGCGAGATTACATACATTTTCGTACTATTATCTCGTTCAGTTTGAGATAAACTGGGATACAGCGATCTTGTGATTCTAGTGATTCTGCTTCATATTATCATATCAGGTGTTTTAAAATGTTTTGACCGATATGGACCATTATCGACACTTATGTAAAATACGACGCATATATGTGGTAAATAAAATGCTATACACCTTAATGTTTTGGATAAAATATTAAAATCTTAAATGCGACATACAACAATATCTCTTACGTGTATGCAAAGTGTATAAACGAAATATCATTTGTTTAACATGATGCTTGTACGCTACTCTGGGAACCTACATTCCAATTGTTATTCCCAGCAATCGGGATCGTTTGATTTATGTCTTTGTAAATATTAGGTATATTTTTCAATTTCGATTATAGCTTATTATATCTACTGTGATTATAGTTTATAATAATTTGTTGTTTGCGAATTCGCATTGAAGTTGCGTGCTAGATAAATATAGATATATGCACAATGTATATTAAATCTATATGTACATAAATACATATTAAAAATACACAATGTAGGTTTATGTGTATATACAATGTACATATTATTAAATCTATATGTGAATTTTACATATTACTTACCCCCGTCCTTTAGAAGAAAGAAGACCAATGCCCGGTAGTAGGCCACTAAAATAAATTAATGATGATCATTATGATTTGTTATTAAAAAGGTCGATACTTAGAATTGAATAAAATTCATTTCTAAGCATAGCAAAAATTCCTTTACCTACCTTACCTAGATTTCCGAAGAATATTAAAAAAAATACACATACTTTTCTTAAAATAGTTTTATTATCTGGATGTTTTGCCAAATATGGTTCGAACTCAGCTAACATTAGTCTAAACTGATATTATTAACTGGTAGAATTTGATTGTTTACTCGCTAGTTTCACTTCGATGTTACTTCGCTTTGATGTCGATGTCGATCGTGGAACAACAATTGCGGTTGTCGAGTGGACCCTCGCTAGGCGGCTTCGAGCACTGACAGAGCTCCATTTAATAATAGTTTTCGCAGATTATCTGCAGCGTCCGCCCTAAGCGAGTTGGTAGCTTCGCCATCATTATGCAATTGAAACTTAGTGAATTATTACGCACCATCACAGACTATATGAAACAAGATAGATGTAGCCTTTGTTGAATAATTGCTTTATTCACATTATGACACATTTAAGGCGTTATGTTTCTTGTTTCTTATTAGTTTGGCCTGGTCTCAACTTGGTTGTGGATTACATATTATATGTGGATAACTAAGTCATCATGAATTATATTACTCATCAGGAGGATTATAGAAAACTGCTGGAAATTAGCAGAATTGCTTCAAATAAAATACAGCACTTTTGCTTAAAATTTTAATTTTTATTGTGTGTTTGTCATAAGACTGTAAAGTATTTATAAATATCAATAGCTTGGTAGAACTACTGATATTTATATATACTTCTGATTGATGAAATAGTGTTGATTGTATTGTATTGTATTTGTTATCCCTCGCGAAAGTATCCCTGGGTGTAAAGTACCTATCCCTGACATTTATTGCAATCAGTTCAACAGTTAAAATCATTCCCAATCTGTCACAATAAGTACAAATAATGTCTAACTTCAAAATTAAAAAATGTTCACCATCCTTCATCCACCAACGTCATCACCATCATGCACATGAAAGCGTTATAAACGCACAAACGCACTTCCCCATTAAGTAAGCATATTAATATTAATAAAATATATAATTTAGCAATATACTGAAATCGACTCCTTATGCTAGAATCGTCTTCAAAATTGGTAGAACCTCAATCCATCGTTTCAAACTTATTCATTCGACGGCGTGTCAATGTTTCTTTGAATTAACATACGTTTCTAGTGGTTTACCGTCTATGGTCATCGTCTAGTCTGAGTGTACGATAATAATCCACATAAATAAATTCAGCAGCACGTTGGGCGGGATTGTCTTCAGAGAGTATCACAGGATGCTGTAGTCTCTACTTTACCTGGATTCCTGCTAAATTATTATGTGAGCTATAAAGTATGCAGCAAATTACGAGATTAAATCCTCTCAGGAAGCATTTAATTTAGACATTAATATCAATTGTAAGAGTTTTGTCCTGTGTTTGCTTTTTTAATATTTGCTGTTACATTCTCAGGCTTATTTAGACATATCTGCAGAACATTGTATTAAATTGTTTGATTTAATTTAGGGAACTTAACTTTGGAAAGATGACGTCACAATTATGAATATTTCGTTTATAGTTGTTGGCACAAGTAATCTGAACATTATAATATGTGGAAGACAATCACCTATAGCTTGGCAAGAACGTTAATTACACTCTCATGATATGCGGGTGACGGGAGGAAAGACTGCGCGGGTGTGAAATCGTGCGTGCATAAGTGAGGTGCATCGGTCGCGGGTTTTTCATTCATCACCACACCCAAACCCCCCCCCCCCCCCCCCGACCCCCGCGCGGACCATCGGGAGTTACGGACGAAGTTGCCAAGCTATAACTGGTTTACCTTTGGTAGCCTTTGCGTTTTTACTGACAACCACATTATTAAACCGAAAAACCTGATGATAAAGCTGAAATAAGTATGGCGGTAGTGACTCTTGGCACTAGTTTGCGTAAGAATTTCAACTAAGCACTATCAATACAAAAAATATTTATCGAATAGATATCTCCAAATTGAGTATTAATGAGTTATTAGGTTAAGCAGTACGTTTTTGCATCTACGATATGCACACCACTGCTCCCCGGACTAAGACATTTAGATATTCAACTCACTGCTGAGCTCGAGTCTCCTCTCAGATTGAGAGGGGTTAGGCCAATAGCTGGTCACGTGCACCACGCTGGCCCATTGCGGATTGGCAGACTTCACACACGCAGGTTTCCTCACCATGTTTTTCCTTCACCGTTTGATACACGTGATAATTAATTTCAAAAAAAGCACATAACTGAACAGCAACATAAGTTGAATTCCGTATCGAAAGCATAGGTCATATCCACTAAGCTATCACGGTTCAAAAATAATCGAAAAATATCAATGTAGGTAATATTACAAATTGTATTCTCTGTGCAAAAGAAAAGAAACAACATATGAGCACTCAGCTTTAATCTCTCGTCTCTCAAATATAAATTAGCGGGTAACAAACGCCAGAACAAAACAACGACGTCCAGTCACGGATTTTGCGCTAAGAAATGACGGCGGGCACGCACGTCCGTCAAGACTCAAGAGCGAGGCAACGCGAGACATCCGAGACATCCCGAGACATCCCGAGACAAGCCGAGTGTCCTTCAATCGACCGACGGCCTCGAGTCTACACATTCACGTCATGTGTACCCATATTCACGTGTACCCCATAGGTGTATCTGCGACGCTGTTTGACAGTTCCCTGCCTCACTGTTTGGAGAAAATGGAATTCATCTAAATTCCCTTTCTCTTAAAGTTAAAGCATATTTGAGTCTGATTCGTATATTCTAATACATATACTAAAGCTATATTCGACGTGCACTGTTTACTAACAAACTATAAATGAAGGTAGAAAACGCATGTCATTTCATAACTCATTTGTTTTAAGTTATGTATTGTTTTTTATAAAACGTATTCCATATAAATTTATAATTTAAGAATAAAATTAATTATAATAATTATTATTGTGTTAAATGATTAGCGATTTATACCCGTATATGTAATTTGTTTGTTGGTAAACAGTGCACCTCTGCCTCCGATATGAACTGTGCCTCCGATTCCTAAGGGTGTAGGTTCGAATTCGGTCCGGGACATGCATCTCCAACTTTTCAGTTGTGTGCATTTTAAGAAATTAAATATCACGTGCCTCAAACGGTGAAGGAAAACATCGTGAGGAAACGTGTGTCAAGTCTGCCAATCCGCATTGGGCCAGCGTGGTGGACTAAAGCCTAACTCCTCTCATTCGGAGAGGAGACTCGAGCACAGCAGTGAGCCGAATATAGGTTGATAACGAAAACAGTGCACATGTATATGACCTAAGTATAGGTCCATTATTATTCAAAAAATAGAGTAAGAAACTTAAGATTACTTAAATTATTCTGATAATATTATATTTTTAAAGCCTCAGGACAGAGGCGAGGTTGAAAGTTCCTACTAACTATCCATTGGTAACACAGAAGGAAAGGGGAACAATTAGTATGTTTTCAAAATATAGCATTGAAATTAATCAAGTATTATACTAAATTTATTACTACAATCCAATAATAATATAGAGTAACAACTCGAACACTTTTTTTATGAAATCAAAAATATTAATTATTGAAAATAATTCGTGATTTAAAGTTTTAACATAATGTGTTCTTGCATGTAAAATGCATTGATAACAAACGCCAGTAGTTATTGTTCAAAAAAAAACTTTAACTTTTTTTCTATAAAAATTAATAACTACCTATAACCTCTTGTATTTAAATACGGTTGCGTTGGGAGGTAAGCACGATTACACAGTGCCTTTCTGAGAATGTTTTTAAAATTTTAACGTGCAGTAGTCAGTAAGGCTTGTCAAATCGTTTACGTGACCCTGTCTGTGTTTTTAGTTGTTTTAGAATTACTATGGTTTCGTATTGGCATTTCAATACATAATATCAAATATCTATTCTAGAGTTGAAAAGTAATCTAACTCGTAAAAAGTCTATAAGTAATCTATAGGTAGAGTGCGACCACGGTTCTACCTTGGCCACTTTTGTGCCTATCATCATTATCAACCCATTTTCGGCTCACTGCAGAGCTCGAGTCTCCTCTCAGAATGAGAGGTGTTAAGCCAAATTAGTCCACCACGCTGGCCAAATGCAGATTGCAGACTGGTATGCAGGTTTCCTCACGATGTTTTCCTTTACCGTTTGAGACACGTGATATTTAATTTCTTAAAATTCACACAACTGAAAAGTTGGAGGTGCATGCCTATGGCCGGATTCGAACCCACACCCTCCGGAATCAGAGACAGAGGTCATATCCATTGGGCTATCACATCCTCACCACGTTTGTGCCTATGCTTTCTTTATTTCTATCCGAATTATTGTCTTGTTTAAGCTTTATTATATTATTTGTAAACAAATATAATAGAGTATCTCTTAGTTCTACAGAAACAATAACCAAATATTTTGCAGGACAGTTGCTTTTCTTTTTATTTATTTTTTTGTCCTTATTGTAGTTGTTTAGTAATCTTATTTTATTTTTTATTTATTTTTTGCATATAATATTAATGTTTGTCCTTCGCTCCAATCTAATTTTTAACCGACTTCCAAAAAGGAGGAGGTTCTACGTTCGACTGTATGTATGTTTTTTACTTACTATAGATATGTGGATACATAATAGTATATTATTTTATCTATTTTAAATTTGGAACCAATAAACGACGCAACGCTCTCCCGATCAGTCCGTGAGCTCACCCTGGTGGGGTCATGCCTGAAAATCAGCGCTACAGTTACTTAGCTGTAGCATAGAGCTGAGGCAGCGCCCCATTCAGCCGAAGCCTTAGTATTAAGTTAGTATTAATTCTCATGTTTTTTTCTTATTTATGTTATGTTGTTTTTGGCTGAATAAATGTTTTTATTATTATTATTATTATTAGTATATGCTATAATTTTATTTAACTCACATAGTATACTTGATTTAACTCACATAATATATGTGAGTTAAATCAAGTCAGTATAATTACACGCTGTGAACAACTGGTCAAACAAAAATAACTTAAAACAGAAAGTCATTACGAAAGAGGACTTATATTTTAATAAAATACCGTTAAAAGAATGATTACGAATAATAAAACCGTTAGGAATATAAAATACTTGAGTGAGTATAAGCAACGATGTATCCACGCATAGTAATATTAATAATACATGAGTAAATTTGTCTGTATTTTTGCTAAGTATACTTTACAACTAAATCGATTTTAATTATTTTATATTTCAGAGTAAATTTAAAATTGGTAAATTAGTTTTTCTGTTTATTTTTACACAAAGGTCTCATTTATTAACAACCCATCTGTTTACCCTAATCGTTGATGCTGCTAAAACGATTTTCATGTAATATTAACAGTTTGATTAGCTTCTTAAAACTAGAAGCAGCTTCGAAGTAGGTTCTAAATTAGTAGAAGCAGAAGATTTTTTTTAACACTATCTTCATAAAAAAATTTTAATAAAAAAAATCAACCGACTTTCAACTCTAAAATTACCCTAAACTAAAAAGCTAAAATAACATCTTACCAATGTGCTACCTTCTGATCAGTTTGAAGGCGGTGCCAAGCCAGTCATGTTATAATTCAAGCCGTTTCATTTCTGTGTTTTTTTCAGAAATGGCTTTAATTAAAACATGACACTATGAAAAATGAATGGGACCATCCTGGAAACCCTTCAAAACAAAAAAAGAATTTTCAAAATCGGTCCATAAATAACGGAATTATCGCGGACATACATACATACAACCGAACGTAGAACCTCCTCCTTTTTGGAAATCGGTTAAAAAGTCAAGTTTTATGCAGACGAAGCCACGGGTGCGGTTAGCGTTATAATGTAGACAATTCTTTATTCTGCGGCAAATTACTATTTTTATAATGACAACAGATTTGCGCTTGATTATAATCTCATCTGACGGTATGAAAGATAATGATGATAGGTATCTTGTTAGAGATGGAATGCGTGCTTGCGCCCGTAACCTAACTGTTACTTATATTTATATTACTACTTGATGCCTGCGACTCTATCTGCATAGAATTTAGTTTGAATCAGACATTATGATTGGTCTTGGTTACTATGGGCCTTATTAGAAGGCTCAAAGTCACTCAGCGGGCGATCGAGCGAGCTATGCTTGGAGTTTCTCTGCGTGATCGAATCAGAATTGAGGAGATCCGCAGACGAACCAAAGTCACTGACATAGCTCAGCGAGTCGCGAAGCTCAAGTGGTAATGGGCAGGCCCCAAGGTGCTATGGAAAGCGCAGTGTTGGTTGACCCCCCACTAAGTGGACCGAGGACATCAAGCAGGTTGCAGAGAGCCGTTGGATGTTGGCGGCTCGAGACCGTTGTGCTTGGAGGTCCATGTAAGAGGCCTATATCTCTAAAGTAGAGAAATGATTCATTTTTCCATACAAACTTTAATCCTCGTTTTCACTTTTTTTAAGGTTTATTTCTACGATCAAATAATTAGTAAAGTAGTAGGTACATTATAATATTTAGTTTTCATAAATCGCCAAAGTTTCCGTGATTTGCAAGTAAATTGGCTAAAAAATGTGAAAGTACTCTCTTCGA
This sequence comes from Bicyclus anynana, assembly GCF_947172395.1. Classification (NCBI taxonomy): domain Eukaryota; kingdom Metazoa; phylum Arthropoda; class Insecta; order Lepidoptera; family Nymphalidae; genus Bicyclus; species Bicyclus anynana. Next base: position 2,168,218 of record NC_069095.1, read on the forward strand.
AAACTTACCACTCCATAAAGTTAAAGACTTAAGAGTTGTAATCAAAGTCTCGGCTCTCGAATTAGTTCCATATAAATCTGTTAGCTAAAGCGATGCGTATCTAAGTTGGCCGTTAACAGAGAGGCTTATGCAAAACTCTATTACATCTGGCGAAGGTATATCCTCACATCCACTATTAATTAGCTATTTGGAAAGGATTAACTCCTTAAGGGTTCACCCCATCAATTATTCCATAAACTTATGTCTCAGTCAGGAATTGTGGGCCTTGAGAACAGGTCTGTTAATTGAATTTATGCAGGACCACACGGCCAATTGGTTTGCTTGGTAACTTGTAATATTTGATCGAATATCGGCAATTTGGATTTGGATTTGGGGAAACAAATTAATAGGCCTTTAAATAAGGCTACAAGAGACTTAAATTAGTACATAAAAGGCAAAGCTTGGCAACTTCGTTCGAAACACTCCCAATGTTCCGCGCATGCCGGAGGGCGTGTAGCGATGAATGAAAAACCCACGATTTTTGCACGTCACTTCTCCGCACGCACAATTTCACACCCGCTTAATCTTTCCCCTATCGCCCGCATATCATGGGAGTGTTATCAACGAACTTGCCAGACTATAATTGGAAACGTTTAGATAAGTCTTATGACTGTTTAGTTATTAACTGATGTGGTTATGGATACCCGCGATAGCAGACCCGCGTAGTTCCAGTGGGAATTCAGGCATAAAATATACCATGGCACTCAAAAATAAATTGGCTTTTTATTGGTTTATTAGATCCAGAGATTACCCCAAAATCTCACAAAATCACAAACTTTATAATATTAGTATAGATTACTCTGAGTATAAGTCCTGAATTGGACAAGCAATGAAAAATAGAGTCTCAGTTGCAATACATGAGTTAGAAATTCGGCGTTGTTAGTGTTACACCCCGTGTCCCGAAAAACACGAAACATATGTCACTGACATTATTATAAACATCTGATGATGATTGTTTCCTAGTAAAACCCTAAACCCGTCTATCTTCATTATGGTTTAACCTTAACATCCCTGCCCTATTGGAGCTTGGTTGCCTTGCATGACTTGGCACTGCAGTGTGCCATTAACATCTAGGCTGATTAGTCCAGCAGCCTAGTTGCGGTACGGTATACCTGAAGAGTATAAGGATTTCCGTTTAAGGTACGGATTTGTGGAGTATTGTTTGAGGATTTCCTTTTTGAATGCTTTTCCAAATCTGTTTGCATATTTGAGCAATGGCTGCTATAACGTTGGTAAAGCTAGCTGCATTGCACTTCCATTTTAGCAATCTCTCTAAGCTTAACACGTCCCGAATTTCTAGCATTAACTATTCTTTTGGAGTCCATGATAATGTGTTGTGTATTGTATCGTTAGTAACAATCACTTACGGAAGGAGATACTCTCTATGATTGAGCTGTAGTAGAAGAGAGCTTTGTGGAAGAGTCAGTCCACTCAGTGAAGGATTACTTTCATACTAAATTATGATTCGAGCTGCGTTGTTGTTTCGATTGCTGGTGTAACTACTAGGATATGCGGTTTTACTTGCTACCTCAGTTTGAGGTACATAAGCCGGGCATTTTAGGCAATACTCCTAAAATGCATGCCATGATATGTAATCGTGATAGTGTAGCTCTTTCATTACATGACCATTTTGATTGCTCAGGCAATCTATACTAATAATTAAAAAGGTAAAGATTGTGGTGTTGTAGGAGGATGTACTGAATTGATTTTAGAAATTCTTCTTCCATTAGAAACTTTGTTATTTGTGTCATAGGTTATATTTTGTCCCCTATTCTCTCAGGAACTGGAAATACGGGTGAAACCCAGATGTCGATTATTAGTAGGTACTAGAAATAATTTTAGAATTGCGTTTGCAGTGGATTGATATTTCTTGGTCACGTCCATATCACTTTGATAACAGGTGTGCATAAATATATAACTTTTAATGCTTTGTTGACGATAAATCGATTTCCATCACGATAATGTATTTACATATATTGCTTTTATTATTATCGATCTATTGTATTAAATCGTAAAATAGCCGCAAACAATACATTATAATATGATGCATTCTTTCACAGGCGTTTACCGTGAAATTAAGTAAGTTTCAAAAGCATAGTTCCGTTTAGTTTTACTTTAGGTAAAATAAATGGACGAATGGGTGCGTTCGTGCTACACCGTCACAGTGAGTTTATCGATTATTTGTATATTATGCTTTTGTTTAAACCATTTTACCCTTCAATAGACCGAAACCGTTCTGAATGAAGTTACTTACAAAACGATTGAGAAACTAATCTACGTATGCGAAGTTTTTCTCTACGTATTTAATCTGAAAGTGCCTTCTACGTATTCGTCGTCGTTATCAAGCCATATTCGGCTCACTGCTGAGCTCGAGTCTACTTTAAGAATGAGAGGGGGTTAGGTCTTAGTCCACCACGCTGGCCCAATGCGGATTGGCAGACTTCACACACGCAGAGAATTAAGAAAATTCTCTGGTATGCAGGTTTCCTCACGATGTTTCCTTCACCGTTTGAGACACGAGATTTTAATTTCTTAAAATGAACACAACTGAAAAGTTGGAAGTGCATGCCCCGGACCAGATAAGAACTTACACCCTCCGGAATAGGAGGCAGAGGTCATATCCACTGGGCTACCACCGCTCTTACGTATTGGTAAGGCAGAAACCGTCCTTTATCCATCATTGGAGCCATCTATTAGAGCTGTGCGTCGTAATAGGTATACCTAATGAATGAAACAATAACACTCGTAAAAATGAGCTTATTTAGCAGAGGGAGCTTTTTTAGCAGAGGGATGTTGATGATTGGAAAAGCTTATGAAACCCAGCTTTAGCTCCTAAAATTTCTGCGGGATAAGAGTAGAGCTCTATGCCGTCACAATAGGTTGATGAACAACCAACACTCAGTGTCGTGCTTAAGGTTGATAACTAGGGTATGCACTATACATAAAAATTGTACAACATTGGACATTTCTATTCCAATACAGATTTGTAATAAGTCCTCAGGGTATGCAGCGAAAAGATTCCCGCCGGATTACCTTTAAAAATCTGTGGAGATTCATTGTTGCACTGTACCTAGATTTTCTTTGGGTCGGCTTACCTTCATCTAAATACTGTCCTTCGCCACTGGTAAGCAGTACGTTTTTGCATCTAGGTATAAAGTGCACGCCACTGCCAACACTTAGGTACCGCAAAATTATTAATATTATTTGGAATGTTCAACACAATTATTTTACACATAAAATCATAGAAGCAATGTTCGTAATTAATTTCCCTCAGCCACTTAGTGCCTTGAGCTAACCAGCGATCTGTTCAACGGCCTCCAATAAGAGCGAAACTTTTAATTAACATTTACCGTACAGTATTAACTTGTGTGGTATTAAAAACAAACAGGCTCACAAGCGATCAATGGAGTCGTGGTAACTATAAAAACATGAACTTAATTACTAATCACTGTAAAGCAAACATTCAATTTACAAGGCGGGCTAATTGCGTCTGGCTACGGGCTTCGTAAAAAGTTGGCAAAAACCCTATCTTAAACTTATTTCTTAATTATAGACCGATTCATAACCCCGTCGCGGGCTTCGTGGCGAGCTTGATGTGGTGCTTGCAGGGCTGCCGACTTTTGGGAAAATATCAAATGATACAAATAATGTTTTTTTTTTATTATTTTTACACACACATTATCGACTCGAGTGTCCTCTCAGAATGAGAGGGGTTAGGCCAATAGTCCACCACGCTATCCTAATGCGGATTGACAGACTTCACACATGCAGAGAATTAAGAAATTCTCTGGTATGCAGGTTTCCTCACGATGTATTCCTTCACCGATCCTTCACGTGATATTTAATTTCTTAAAATGCACACACACACAACTGAAAAGTTGGAGGTGCATGGACCCCGGACCGGATTCGAACCCACACCCTCCGGAATCGGAGGCAGAGGTCATATCCACTGGGCTATCACGGCTCTATTTATTTTATTTTATTATTTATTTAGTAATATTTAGTATTAAAGAGTCTGGCCTAAAAAAAATACAATTAGGTGCTAGGATCTATTTCGTAAAAATCGGGAGGGTAATAAATCAAACCAGTGGTCCTTTTGCATTCGTTCTGTTGTAATGTTGTAAAAAAAATAATTCCACAAAAATGTCCTTCCATGTTGGCAGTAGGTACCTTCAATGATAAGCTTTAACATAATCCTGTTATAATAAGATTATTGTCCGCTGACCAAAATTCCAAAAATTACCAAAAACATCAATAATACAGTTAAGAAACAATAACTCAGTAAACAAAACCGTTAATTTGTCATGGCTTCTGTTTTGAAACTAAAAGGTTTTGTTGTCTGACTTACATTCTGTTCATTTTGTTTTGTCCCAAATAACTCTTTAGAAAAAGGATTAGGTAGCTCATAAATTGTTCGTTTCACTAAATAACGTTTAATATAATTTCAGAGGCACAATAATCCGTCCACTTTAATATGACGGGAGTATATTAAAGTGGGCGAATAATTGTGCTTCTGAGTATATAAAATTCACGTGTTGCGGTGTTTACCAAACTCCTCCGAAACGGCTGGACCAATTTTTTTAATTTCTGTGCATATCAGGTAGGTCTGAAAATCTGCCAGCATGTATTTTTCATATTCCTAAATGTTAAGGACCTCCCGTATATTTTTTTCATTTGCCAAAAGTTTTTATTATTTTATTATGATTTTTATTGAAAAATACAAACTGCAATTGTTCACCTTTCTAAGGGGTGATACCCCTGTTTTTTTAATCGCGATAAGGTAAAACAACGTATGCAGAATCAGCTAGTTTTTTTATATAGATTTAATACCAATTTTTATTATATTGCTTACAATAGAACAATTCACGAATTAATATAATATTAATTTGCTTATTCTCCGCGAAAAGAAAGAGAATCCTCTAGAAATGTTGACTCTACAATGATCAATTGCAAAACATGATCGTATATCGACAAAGAATCAAGTATGGATAAGCTTTATTGTAGAGAATTTCTTGCAACCCTACTTCAAAGTCACCGCCCATCGCTTGTAGTATTTAATCCAACACAATAGAGTTCAAATTCCTTTGATCTTTCCATCACAGCTGTGAGTCGTCTTGGCAAATAGTACCACTAATAATTACACGGTTGAGAGAGAGGTTATCAGCCTCATAATACATTTTATGCCTTCCTTATCTCAAATAATCTGCACTATTTTGTTATTAAAACTAAACGAATCTTAAAGCGTCTATCAAGATCGTTGTTATGTATGAAATTTGCATTTAATGTTAGTGGTTGTAAATAAATTTTAATAGATTAATAGTTAGGTAGTACTCGGGGAATAATTACATACATATTCAGTTCTATTCAGCCTTTGTCCATAGAAAAGTGGCGTTTTCTATGGAGATGCGTACGCATCCGTTCAGAATTCTACTTCTATTCAGCTTTCGCGGCGAACAGGCATATAATGAGGACGTGTGTGTTTTACCATGCGCATTCTTGCGTATGTTAACGACGGTCAGCGCTGTAGCTACGTTTGGCGCTTCATTATTGTTATTCATCATCACTTTCATCACAGACAAAGCCTAACTAAGCTTGGCCTTACCCGCCATCCTAAAGATGAGAGATGGTATGCCTTCTCTCGTCTTTAAGAAGGCGACTATGAGTCTAGATACATTACGCTCCAATGCAGATTGACTGATAATAATCAGATTTCAGACCACCACCAATTTATACACATTTATACACAGTTATTGATATTTTTGTAGAAGAAAGAAACATTTTAAAGATGAGAACTCGAATTCAGGGTATCGTGAACTGAAACCTTACAGAGTAACCAGTAGATCTCAGTGTCAATTTATTACCTAATCTCTACAGGTACCACCTCATTTTACTAACAGCAGTTCGGATTTGAGATTTGTAGATAAAGGGATTTCATGATGCTTCGGTATTTAGAGATGATAAATTTCCCTAATATATTTTTTGGGGACATCAATTCACCTATGACTAGGGGTCTGCAGACGAAATGAAAGACTGGAGTTTTCCCGTTTACTTACCTATTTCTTTATTATTAATTCTTTACTATGATATAGTTTAAATTCTTTGTTCAGTCAAATCTTTGAATACGTTAACAAATAGATATAATGTAATTTTGTTCGATATTGGTTCATATTTATTCAAGGTCTTAAAAAGTTATTAAGTTTTTATGATGTCATTCATTGGTTTGATCTATTTGTATAGTCCATTGTATAGTTCTGTGTAAATAGCTAGACTAGTTTCGGTAGCACCTACGCTGGTAGGTAATTTATTTAGCACAAAATAAAGTATGTTCTTGATATCCGCATTCAACATATTATTATCGAAGTAAATCATTGTTTTTTAGAGTCAAGGCGTTAATTTTGTGATTCTTGACCGAGAGATCGATGGGACAGTTTAGGATTTTATATTTCCTGGATTAGCTCAGATCTGGCTTAAGCCGATGCTCCAAAATATTAAATAGTCCAAGTTAATAAAAAGTTATAAGACGATGTATGTATTTTGAAACGTAAATGTATGCATAGTGTTTCCTGCTACCTAACAACCTCAAACGCAAAAGTAAATGGATACTTTCTAAGCATGACCGTCCCAACTCCCATCATAGTCGTAGTCATTGCATTCCATCAAATGCCTTGATTGTAGCATACCTATTGACCATAAAAATAGTATTAAAATAAAGGCAAACTAAAGGTCGCGTTAATAAGTAAGACAGTAAAAACTAAAAAGCCTATCAGAGTAGGTTCAAACGCAAATGAAACGCACTGTCCCACACTGTCCTCAGACGGTACGAGCCAGCGCCGTCTAATTTGAAAAAGCCAGACGTATAAATTTCCCTCTAATCCCACAATTGTGTGAGGAAAATTGGACCCAATTTTGTGCGCTCTCGTTGCCCTTTCGGCAACAAATCGCAGTGTAAAAACGTGTTTAGTAGCTTTACAGTGGGGAATGTCAATGCGCCTAATGTTTATCTATTACTAGCGGACGCTCGCGACTTCGTCCGCGTGAAATTTAGTATTTCACAAATCCCTCGGGAACCATGATTTTTTCCGGGATGAAGCCCATGTGTTAATCCAGAGTAAAATCTATTTCCATTTCAAATTTCAGCAAAATCGGTCCAGTAGTTGCGGCGTTAAAGAGTAACAAACATCCATACAATAGTAGGATAATGTCACCACCTTTCGGGAAAATTTTCAGGCAAAATATAGTACGTTTTGATTTCTAAAATAATAAAAACGACATCTTTTTTCCACGTACTGTAGTGTACTGATGCTTACTCTTACTAGTTACTTACTACTTAGAGAAAACAAGCGAAATAGCCCTTTATCGCGGTCATTTCTATTAAATAAACCACACAGCTTCTTAAATGTTAGCAAGTCACTTTTGCTTAGCCTTTTAAGGTAACGATCCAGTATTTTGATCCAAGAGTCATCCAGTCGCAACGGACACAGATAGATGTCTAACAAACTTTTGTTATTTTTGCGATGGGGGCTAAAAAGGGTTTTAAGGGACAACTGTAAGATTGCTAAAGCGTGATGTAACATAATGAGTGTAGGGCGGGCATTGGAGCCTATTTGGCCGTGCTTATGTTGTGTTAAACGTGCCATATATTCTCATGAAACGGTCTACGGGCCGAGGCGGTGTAAGGACGTTTTTGTGACTTCAGCGCCTACTGGTTGATTTCATTATTCAACTTAGCGAGATTTTAATTAAACTTAAAAATAACTTTCCAAAATAAACTCACGGCCCAGAATGTCTTATTAAACATTACAACTGTCTTAAAGGAAATGAGAAGATATGGTTTAAGGGAAACACGATATTTCAAATGAATATTAGGGGAAGTTTCTGAAAATCAAAACTTCGGAATGACTCTATTACCGTTTCGGAAGGCAGATTCTAGTACGGAGTCGGGAACCCTACAGATTTCGGATAAAGTTGTAAGTTAGATGTTTAAAAAGCTGATAAGTATAAAAAACGAACTAATATATTTTCTCGATATGAAAATTGACCAAGACTTCTTATACACAAGACAATTTAACTCACTAAAATAAATCAAAATTAGGTTATTCAGTTAGGAGCTACGATAGGATCAAACATTACTAATTTTTCATCTCAGTTAAAAAAATCAAAAATAATGTTTTTTGAAAAATGTTTTTTGTTGCTTTCAGTGCGAAGTTACTAATCTGATTTTAACTAAAATTTTGCGTATAAATGCGTCAATTTAACTGTTAGTAAAATCACACTGAGATTTACAACTCTTTCCAATGAAGTTTATAACATTCCACTGCAGATTATAATAAAAATGCGTCAAATAACACTAAAATTTTAATAAAAGAATACTTGCCTACGTATTACGCATAATTTTTGAGCAATTTACCTCATTAGTCGAATTCTTACACCACAACTTGGCAATACAGAAACACGTTTTGTAAAACATTAGGAAGCCGTGTCGAAATTAAAAGTGCCCGTAGACACCGCGGGGAAGCTAATAACAAATTAAAATCTTGTTTTCTACTTTTAATTAGATGATCTTTTAATTGGAATTGTCTTTTAACCTTTCGTGTGACCTTTACGTTATTGGCACTATAAAATTGTTGTAAATCTCATCTAAAAATAAATCAAAAACACTCTGATAAAAATATTTTAGAGCATCTCAAAATGTTTGTTCACATGCTGCAATGGTAGGTAATAAGGTCGAGATTCAAGATCGAGAGTCACGGGTTAAATCCCCGCTTGGTAGACTACTGTCGTATCTATTACCCTTAACTGCAACCTCACCTGATGGTAAGTGATGATGCAATCTAACATGGCAGTGGGCTAACTTGTTAGGAGGATGAAAAATACACAACCATTTCGGTTTCTACACGACATCATACCGGAACGCTAATTCGCTTGGCGGTACGTCTTTGTCGGTAGGATGGTAACTAGCCACAGCCTCCCACCAAAATGATTTACAAGTAACTGAGAAAGAATGTGAATAAATGGTAGCTTTACGAATAGTCAACTGACGTTTCAAAAGTGCTTGTAAACTGAGCTTATTTTAAATAAATGAATATTGAATTTTGTATTTTGAATATACCCATAATAGTAAAAACTTAAGCTGTCGTGTCTATTTTGTATCTATCATTGTTTGTTTCATCAATTACCATTTTAAACTAATGATAATATTTTAGTAGATTTTACGGGTCAAAAAATTAAAAAAATATTCGAAAAAATAACCGAAATTCACTAACAAACCACTTATGAAGTCTCAGGTAGTACGGAACACTAATAGACAGTGTGAACTAACTTTAAAACCATCAAAACAGTGCTAGAAACCTAGGTGTCAAAAATTAAACGTAATCTATACTAATATTATCTATAATCTCAAGAACTACTGGTCCGATTTGTAAAATTCTTTCAGTATTCGATAGCCCATTTATCGAGGAAGGCTATAGGCTATATAATATCCTACGGGAACCACACGGGTGAAACCGCGCGGCGTCAACTAGTAAAATATATCCGCGAAAATAACCGAATTTCACTGACGAAATTCCGCTTACGAAGTCTCAGGCGACACGAAAGCGTAATAGACAGCGTAGACTAACTTTGTAACCAATAAGTTACAAAACAGTGGCAAAGCCTTAATGAATTCTTTTTTCAGCGAGTTTATACGGATCGGAGGCCATTTGTCGCGGCGCAGTAGTCGTGAGTGACAAACAATACGGCCGAGTGGACATAATGCTGTGGCGGCCGATTCGCTACATACGCCCTTGCCTCGGCCCTACGTCTTGCGTGCTCGGCCCGCCGTAAAAGGGGAGCACGGAATATAATGGGCCGTAATTGTGTACTCATAAGCGTACGTTACTTGCTCGATTGAGTCAGCGATACGTATGTAATTGACGTCGACTTTTTGTTGTATCTGCTTTTGAACATTCTCTCTTTCGATGTAAGAGTGACATTAATGCATTCTATCATCATCATTATTATCAGCCTACGAGTATTTTATCTCAAAAAGCAGACCTCCCTTTTTATAGGAGCTTAGAGCCACTATGCTGCTCCAATGCAGGTTGGTGGGCTTTTAGTGATAATGTCCTTTAGCTTGTGATCTGTAGGGCTATTCTGTAACTATGGATTCACCTCTCTCTCTCTGTCTAACACGATACTATAGAAAGAGACAGATGGATGTCTCGCACTAGCGAGTTTTTTTGTTTTATTATTTTTTTATTTTTTTACAAGTTAGCCCTTGACTACAATCTCACCTGATAGTAAGTGATGATGCAATCTAAGATCGAAGCGGGCTAACTTAGGAGGAGGATGAAAATCCACACCCCTTTCGTTTCTACACGACGTCGTACCGGAACGTACGGCGTCAGTACGTCTTTGTCGGTAGGGTGGTAACTAGCCACGGCCAAAGCCTCCCACCAGCCAAACCTGAACCAATTATGAAAACCTCAATCGGTCCAGCCGGGGATCATCGAACCCAGGACCTCCGTCTTGTATGTAAGTTATTTAAATCCTAACAGAAAAGCCATAACCAGGTGTAAATGAATATGACCGGGACCGTTGGCTTAACATGCTTTCCGAGGCACCATGTTACCGAAAGTGTAACTCTTCCCAGCGGACTGAGTTTTTTCACTGAAAATTTTTAGAAGAAAAAGCACACACACATAGCCTGACCCAGGATTCGAACCAAAAACCTCGTCATCCGAAACCACATTGGCTTAACAATCATTTATATCATTTTTAAATGCAAAATCCTCATTATCTCCCGTGTAAAGAGGACATTTTGCGTAATTATTACTTCACGCGAAATTTTAACGAAATGATCAAACTTTTAATTAAATCTGTGCACACGGACGAATTTCCATACAAATTTTACACTAATCGTGATTTTATAAATAGACGACTGAATATTATAACACCTACCTCGGAGTGCGAAAAGGTACTCGGCTTGTAAAGTACCTACTGTTTTTAGGTTTATTGGACACTAGTCCACGCCCCACGGTTTCACCCGCGTAGTTCCTGTTCCCGTGAGAATGTGTAGATAAAATATAGCTTATGACACTCACAAATAACGTGGCTTTCTGTCGGTAAAAGAATTATCAAAGGCGGTTCAGTCAGAGACTAATATTAACCCTACATCACCACAAACTTTACCTCTTATTAATTATAGCATACCTAGATAGATATTCAATTAACCAATGTAAAGGGTTTTGCTCTACTAAACTATAAATTAGCGTTTTATTTGTAATGGTATAATTAACGGGGCCCTTAGTCATGAGCTGGTTCTTGCATCGCGGCACGATCCAAACTGCAAGAACCAGCTCATGACTAAGGGCCCCGTATGTGTTCGAAACTAGTCGGGCATACTCCGACCTAATATCACGTGAGTTTTAGCCGTGTTTCATAATCAATTAATATGAATAACACTCACGATAGTTTAAATTTTGACAGCCTCCGTGGCGCAGTGGTATGCGCGGTGGATTTACAAGACGGAGGTCCTGGGTTCGATCCCCGGCTGGGCAGATTGAGGTTTTCTTAATTTGTCCAGGTCTGGCTGGTGGGAGGCTTCGGCCGTGGCTAGTTACCACCCTACCGACAAAGACGTACCGCCAAGCGATTTAGCGTTCCGGTACGATGTCGTGTAGAAACCGAAAGGAGTGTGGATTTTCATCCTCCTCCTAACAAGTTAGCCCGCTTCCATCTTAGACTGCATCATCATTTACCATCAGGTGAGATTGTAGTCAAGGGCTTACTTGTAAAGAATAAAAAAAAAAAAATCTAATATGGTATAATTATAACAATTACATATTCATAAAACTTATACCTATATTATTGTTGCGAGCCGTGATAGCCCAGTGGATATGACCTCTACCTCCGATTCTGGAGGTTGTGGGTTCAAATCCTGTCCGGGGCATGCACCTCCAACTTTTCAGTTGTGTGCATCTTAAGAAATTAAATATCACGTGTCTCAAACGGTGAAGGAAAACATCGTGAGGAAACATGCATACCAGAGAATTTTCTTAATTCTCTGCGTGTGTGAAGTCTGCCAATCCGCATTGGGCCTGCGTGGTGGACTATTGGCCTAACCCCTCTCATTCAGAGAGGAGACTCGAGCTCAGCAGTGAGCTCGAAATATGGGTTGATAATGATGATGATGATGATGATATTATTGTTATAGTTGTTTTTGTAATGCGGTCGAAATCAACAACACGATTATAAATGTAACAGCTATTAGCGGAACTAGGCTATCATAATACAATACGTGGATATTATAACATCAAGGTTAACCAATATTATTCACAATAATCAAATATCTAGCTTTAAAGGCAGGTATTTCCGTGTCAGTGTCAAATGTCCAAACCACTGTTTTATTTGACAACAAGTTTTCGCTTGGCTGAGATATCAATGACAGTAAACCACAGAATATAGAAAACGCCAAAACTATCGCTTTAGCGAAATTCCGTGTAACTTGGCAACTTCGTTCGTAACACCCCCGATAGTCCGCGCGGGCCGGGGGGTGTAGTGATGAATGAAAACCCCACGACTGATGCACCTCACTTCCCAGCAGGCACGATTTCACACCCGCGCAGTCTTTCCCCCCGTCGCCCGCATATCATGGGAGTGTCATCAACGAACTTGCCAGACTATAGAAAACTATAAAAGCCTGCGATAGCCTAATTTTATGAAGGCTGAAAGTTTTTCACCTATCTCTCCTAATATAATATAAGTAATTATATAATTTAGACCATGGTGGCTCTTAAAGAGTCCAGATCCTCAATTGTCCAGGTATAAAACGAAATATTTTCTACGGCATCTCATAAGGAATTATATCTCCAATCTCCAGACCCTAAGTTTCGTAGATACCTTTCGCTGGAGATCCTTAAAGGTCTCGAAAGAATCTTTAACGCTGCTTTTCGAAGGGTTGCCGTGAAGCTAAATGATTGGTTGTTAAGGACATGATTTAACATGTCTTGCCGACAAAATATTTAAAAAAATACGCTTTATTACGTGAAATTGGCTGATATTGATGATGATGTAGCATTGACTTCTCTAAACACAGATCATCGAAACCCAACGAATCGTTGAGAACTTGCATTTTATAATAATCTGTCAACAAAAAATAACTACCGGATTTATCTCCAATATTTATGCTACCATCTTGCATGTCAGTAATCGATTTACATAATATACTCCCAAACAGTGCTACTGTTTTCTTGTTTTATAACCAGTTTTTTTTTATATCGTGATGCGCCTGCGATGGATTTATTTATAATTCGAATAATATCCTTAATAACAGTTTCGTGTGTTATTTTTCTTTGTTTCTTTTTACATTTTTGAAGAAAATGGTCGAGGTTGTCTCAGATGGTGATTACTTATCAAATTTTAACGAGTTCATTGAAGTAGTCGTTGTTATTTTTCGTCCACGAGATAGAGGCAATTCACACATTTAAAGTAAAAAAGTAGAGATTTCGTTCCGTATATACGAGTGCATACCAAGTTTTTTGATTATGTATTAGCTTACACGTCTCTTCAATGAACCGGCAGCAGCGTCAATGGTGATTTAGTGAGAGCATCTTTGAAGTAGAGTGAAGTTAGAGCGCCTTCCTACGTTATTCTAGGTATAGGGCCCTTTCCAAGACTCCTGTGATCTCTAAAGAATCTTGTGAAATTCGGATTTTGGCTTGGCTTTCGATGGGGTTTGTGAGCTGAGTGAGATCAATTCTAAGACCTACGTGACAATGCTTGGACTGCACGTCCGGATAACGTAGGAAATCGGGAACCTCTCTGCGGAGATTAATGCAGGTGACTGTTGCTAGAAAAGTAAAATCTTCGGCTTTATACGGGCTTACTTTTAACTACTATAAAAGTACTAGCTTTCTTCTACTATTATAGTGCTACTACGTTCTCGGCTCTTAAATCTGTGTTTGGATAAGAAAAGAAGTTTTGTTTTTCTATGTTCCTCGTAATTTTTTACGTCTTTTCTCTCCATCAACCTTAAAAAAAATTAGTCGAGCTCTTTTCGAGTTTTGCGCTTAGCATCACATTTTGGCGTTTCACTTTGAGGCATTAGTACATATAATATTTACCATTTTTATTTTTTTATTCTTATTCTATACAAGTTAGCCCTTGACTACAATCTCACCTGATGGTAAGTGATGATGCAATCTAAGATGGAAGCGGGCTAACTTGTTAGGAGGAGGATGAAAATCCACACTCCTTTCGGTTTCTACACGGCATCGTACCGGAACGCTAAATCGCTTGGCGGTACGTCACCGGTGGGGTGGTAACTAGCCACGGACGAAGCCTTCCACCAGCCAGACCTGGACCAATTAAGAAAATCTCAATCGGCCCAGCCGGGGATCGAACCCAGGACCTCCGTCTTGTAAATCGACCTACTACCCTATTGGCTATGCAGTTTAAACATGAACGGTAACAAGCATTTTCTGTACAAAAACTAAGTCGGACTTCGCTGCCGTGTTGCGTGTCACGGACCGATTTACAAGTACGACGTATACCGCTACCGTACTATTAAAACAGGTAACATGTTTTTATTCTAATCACCAGATGAACCTGAGACGTTATTCCATAGGATTTGGACTATAACATTAATGATATGATGGGTTGTAACGACGTTGTTTTCGTCTTTTGGATGGTGTGTTGATTGATATACTTGTAATATAGTGTTAGATGATGATATTATCTACGTTATATCAAAATAAGATCGTGTTTTTTATCTGAAGCGTTTATCTTTTAAGATAGAGCGACTTATGTGGAGGTAACTGTGGTGTTTTTTTTTTATTCTTTTACAAGTTAGCCCTTGACTACAAACTCACCTGATGTAAGTGATGATGCAGTCTAAGATGGAAGCGGGCTAACTTGTTAGGAGGAGGGTAAAAATCCACACCCCTTTCGGTTTCTACACGGCATCGAATGTACTAAACATTTGGGACAATCCAACAAGATTGAGAATAAATAATATTACAACAACAACAGTAGACGACGAACAAACTTTTGTGTTGTAAATGTAATGTTAATTTGCTCTAAACAATATGGATTTATTGATGGAACGAGCTACGCTAGGAGTATCTCTGTGCGATCGAATCAGAAATGACGATGTCAGAAGAATAACCAATGTCACCGACATAGCTCAACGAATCGCGAAGCTGAAGTGGCGATGGGCGGGGCACATAGTTCGAAGAGCCGATGGACGTTGGAGTCCTAAGGTGCTGGAATGGCGACCCCGCACTAGAAAGCGCAGTGTTCCCCCTACCAGGTGGACTGACGACATCAAGCGAATCGCAGGGATTCGCTGGATGCGGGCGGTTCAGGATTGTGATGTTTTGAAGTCTTTATAAAAGGCGTATGTCTTGCAGTGGACGTCCATCGGATGATATGATCATGATAATACGCTCAGAAGTTTTTATTATCTAGTAACAATGTTTTGCTACCAGAATCAAGAATTTTCGTAGATAAAAAAGTTGAGCGTCTCATCGCGATGAAGCTACTCATTAACATGATAATAATCAATTGTAAAAATGCTACCCAGATTCTGGACCATTATGTTTTAGTTATATTTTACTTAAGTTTCGCGATTGGGAGTTTAGTTTAATGTTAATAGTACTATTTTCAAAGTGTAAACAACTCCAACGCTGCACTTCGTACGACATCGGAAGTGTTACAAAGTTTCCTAGAAAACACTATCGCATAAGGGACATGGGAAAATCCGCCAGTTTATCAGTCTGAGCCGGTGACGGCGCGTTTATGTAATACTATCTCTTAGCACCATTACGCTTATGGTGGAGCGTTGGTGTAGCTTTTTTTTTTAAATTGATATCGACTTGACATCGCCCGGTGTTGGGTTACATTTTGTAAATTGAATGTGTTCACAGCATTTCGTATCAATTTGAATAAATGTTTAGATTTTATATAGATAGTAATACTTTACCAAATAAATAGATGTTAAAAGTGAAATACTTTCAGCCATAACAGGGAAACAAAGTTCTTCATTGTTTTCATTGTATGCTCTTTCTGAAAGTCTTGTAAACTGAGGCTACTTTAAGCACTCATTCGCACGAGAGTTTTTTTAACGCACGTCAAAAAAGCGTTCAAATACAACCAATGCATTCCCAAGTATTTGTTCACACAACATTTTTAAAACACGACGCTTTTTTTCGAGCTGTGTTGCATTTTTAATTTTGGGCGTTGGATATAGACCTTCATTTAACATTATACTATATTTAAACGCTTTAACGTTGAAAAAAACTCTCGTGCGAATGGAGACTTAATAAATGAATTTTGATTTTTTTAACTTCGCAGGTTATGTGGGTAAGTCGTCGTACGTGGGCACTGGGCTTGTCAACTTGAGGCACAGATTTTTAGCCTAATGTCTAAAAACTTCGTAAGCTTAATGTGCCTGAAACTTCAAAAATAACCAAAAACATCAAATCACAAGTCACACACGAGAGTTATAAACTGTAGACACAGAAACTAGAAAACAAAGACATGTTGTGAAGAAATTGAACCAAACATTACGCATAGATAATTTATTGAAAATGATTAAACAATATCTGTGACAAATTCTTCAAGCACATATGGTTGTGGAATATGCGAAGGATCGCAGCTATATTCTACTTTTAGGTTTCCATTAAACCTTTGCCTAATATAGCGAAAAATCGGCACGGAATTGTAGAAACAACTTCATTTGCGACAACTTTAAATCGTATCCAGGCTCTACTTAGATCTGTTCACTTAGATATTAGCACAATTCATGTCACGTTTATACCTTAATTCAATGAATTCCGGTAAACACTGCACCTGCCCATTCACTGGGATATTTAGTTCCATAACTTAGTTAGGTACTACATTACATTTGGTTTAGTTTGTTTTACTAACGATCATTAGGATTTAAAGTGTTATTAGGTTTAGTTACGTTGACAGGTTTGTATTTTACATTGATAACAGTGACCTTATCATTGCTTTCCTCTTGTCAATTATTGCAGTCAAGCGCTCATTAAAGTTAATTCAATTTTTATGCAAATATCGAAGATGTATTATGTCAAGTGTGTGCGCTAGTCAAAAAGTCTAAAGTCAAAATTCATTTATTTAAATTAGGCTTAGTTTACAAGCATTGTTGGAACGTCAGGTATTAATATTATTAGATAATGGTGATAAAAATTAAAGTTACGAGGGTTCCAAACGCGCCTTGTTCCAAAAGCTTACAACAAATTCAGCCAAGGTATAGGTATACCCTGGCTATATGTATATATGGTATATACCATTTCAAGCACAGGTGCACTCTCTATGCCAACAATCTCAGTCTGCCGTCCCATCATACTATGAGATTCTCATAGTATGATGGGACGGCAGACCGACACGACCGGTGAGAAATCAGGCGGCATTATTAAAAATCGTTTAAGTAACATGGTAAAATAAGAATAATTATCCTTCCAAGAGTGATACTATCAAGTGAGCAAGCGTTAATTTGTCAATGATAAAAAAATGTATTGGTCCACTGGGAGTTTTGAAATTAAATCAATTATAATATATTGTGTAGATACATTATTATTCTATTTAAAGGGCGTTCTCACGAGTGAACTGAAGTTAATCAGATCAAAGAGGACGAGCAGAACGGTCGCGCGCGCTGATTTGTCACAGAATTAGGTCGTGGCTTGCTGGTTATACCCTTATAGGGCTGTCAACCGGCTGAACCGATTTAAATGGGACTTTCACTGGACTCCTCTATAAATATCAATGTAATCTATATCATCATATAGATTACATTGATATTTATAGAGGAGGTTATTCATCTTAGCAATCCATGGATTCACTGTGCGGGTGCCGAGTCACGTGGTAGAGAGAAAACCTCCGAGCAAAGTCCAGGACTTGTGACCACTGGATGTAGGGTTAAGGAATCTTTTGACAATCGATTAACACTCCCCTCCCCCGCTCTTGTTGTTCTGCCTGCCTAGCCAAATTTGGTAAGATCTTGATATCATCATCATCACTATCAATATAAACCCATATTCAGCCCACTGCTGAGCTCTAGTCTCCTTGGGTTAGGCCAATATTCCACCACACAGGCTCAATGCGGATTGGCAGACTTCACACACGCAGAGAATTAAGAAAATTCTCTGGTATGCAGGTTTTTCGCTCACCGTTTGAGACACGTGATATTTAATTTCTTAAAATGCACACAACTGAAAAGTTGGAGGTGCATGCCCCGGACTGGATTCAAATCCACACCTTCCGGAATCGGAGACAGAGATATCCACTGGGCTATCACGGCTCTTGGTATATAGGCTTATTTTTATCACGAAAAACTGCACGGTTCCAGCGAAGTTACTGAAAAATTTATCGCTGATGAAATCGCGGCCTTCTGCTGTTATGTACAGAGAATCCTGTATTAAATATAATGATATAATAGAGTGTATGTAATATGTATGCATTATTTAATATTTAATGTAAATAATGCGCCGACACCATTTGGCGCGGTGGTCATTCACCATCTGTGTGGGAGTGTTTGTTCCTCATTTCCGTTTGCGGTTAATACATTTTCTGTAAATTATTGATACAGGATATTCTATTCTATATTTTACAACAGCCTATTATAATTTAAACACATTATAGAAACATTTTTTAAATATATCTATACTAATATTATAAAGCTGAAAAGTTCGTTTGGTTGAACGCGCTAATATCAAGAACTACTGGTCAAATTTGAAAAATTATTTCAGTGGTAGATAGCCCATTTATAAAGGAAGGCTATAGGCTATATATTGTCCTCGTATTCTTACGGAAACGGTATCCACGCGGATGAAACTGCGTGGCGTCTAATAGTATTTTTTATATAAATATCTTGTTCTAGACTTCTACGCCTTATCGTCTGATGTTTAAGCTATGACTTATGTATAAAACGAGCCGACGCGCGTAGTTCCCGTTCCCAAAAGAATATAGGAATAAAATATAGTTCTTGACACACAAATAACGTGTCTTTGTAATGGTAAAAAAAGAATTTTCGAAATCGGCTTTGGTAACACTCCACCGCCATTGGCCGATATGTTGTCTATTTCTCCTTCCTTTGGTTTTTTTTTTTTTTTTTTTTTTTTTTTTTTATTCTTTACAAGTTAGCCCTTGACTACAATCTCACCTGATGGTAAGTGATGATGCAGTCTAAGATGGAAGCGGGCTAACTTGTTAGGAGGAAGATGAAAATCCACACCCCTGCTTGCTTGGTATGTATATAATATATCATGTTTACCATTGTTTATACCTCTACTGTAGATAAAAGACATAAAATGACGTATTGCGCATTTCGTCGGAAGAAGCCAACTTCGAAGCCATGCAAGTGACTGCAAAATCGGTAATAACAGATAATCGATATTTTTTAATTACTCGTCACATCGCTAACCCTACTCCCTGTGTCCTTGGCTCGATCGCGGGAACATCGGGACTTCCGTCCCCCATTCATCACGAAATCGATTCAGGATCGAATGCCCGACGTATCGATTACACGGTTTTTTAAACCCCAAATATATTGTATTGTGTTGGTCGTAGAAAAGTGAACGTACTATCTGTTCAATGGGCTGAGTAAATTGCGTTTAAATAATAATTTTTTAAACTTTCATACATACTATAAACTGCAAAAACTCTACTAAATTATCTATCTTACCATCATCATAATGGTCCCATATTCGGCTCAATGCTGAGCTCGAGTCTCCTCTTAGAATGAGAGGGGTTAGACCAATAGTCCACCACGCTGGCCCAATTGGCAGACTTCACACACGCAGAGAATTAAGAAAATTCTTAGGTATACAGATTTCCTCACGATGTTTTTCCTTCACCGTTTGGTACACGTGATATTTAATTTCTTAACACACAACTGAAAAGTTGGAGATGAATGCCCCGAACCGGATTCAAACCCACACACACCCTCTGGAAACGGAGGCAGAGGTTATATTCACTGGGCTATCACGGCTCTTATTTACTGATATAATATGTGAAATATGATATCAGTTAGTAGGTATTAGGTAGAGATCCAGAAAAAACAATCGCCATTACGTTCGTGTACATAATATCTGGTACATAGCAGAATCTATGAGAAGGCAATCAAAAAATTTAGAAACTTGATATTTTTTTAATTTAAGAATCAGTAATTTTGGCATTTTTTTTCGACTGCGTCAGAAGGAGGGTAATTTTTTTGAGCGTGTGTATGTATGTGTGTAACTGAGTACTTTATCGAGCTGCAGACGGGGACAAATTATACTTTCTTACCTAAGGACAACAATGATACAATGATGATGATGATTTTTCTCTTTTCAGTTTATTAAGCAGTCGCGTTTTTTGATTTTATAATAATATTTTTTTTTATAAGAATATTATTACTCCAATTAGTGGTGCAGACTGTGCCATTAGTGGGTATATCAATAGTCCAAGAATAAATAAGAAGAACATATTTCCTTTCTAAGACGTTTGAAAGTTGAAATGCTTGGTTAGTTTATAATCCAATTGAAATGGCCAGTGGTAAATATAGTGGTCTGAGTGAATGCCCTCGTATAAATTGCTGTTTCGACAAGACTTTATAGGATTCAGTGCTGGAGTGAATGAATAAAATAGTCTTACGAAGGTAGATTTACGTTTTAGATGTGTTAGGTTCCAATTCCTACCTGAAAGGTAATTCTATCACCTATAGTACCTACCTACATCACAAATTGTCAGCTTATCTATACTATTAATATTATAAATGAGAAAGCAACTCTGTCTGTCTGTCTGTCTGTCTGTTACCTTTTCACAGCAACAGCTGAACCGATCAAGATGAATTTTGGTATAATGGTAAATGGGACCTTGGAGCAAAACATAGGATACTTTTGATCCTAAAATAAAAATAGAAGGGGTGAAATAGAGGTTGAAAGTTTACATTGATTTCCACGCGGACGAAGTCGCGGGCGTCCACTAGTATGTAATATTAAATAAGCCTAGCTAACTAGCTACCGAAAAGGAGGAGGTTTATGTTTAGCTGTATGTATGTTTTTTAGCTCTTTAATACCGGCGAAAATTACCGACATACCTAGCTCTTTGAGTCGCAAAGTTATAGCAGTACTTAATCGGCGGGGTATATCGAACCGATTACGATGGGGTCTCAAGGTACCAATAGACTGGCAACCCCGCATCTAAAAGCGAAATGGTGGTCGACTACTAGTTAGACCGACGATATCCAGCGGATTGCAGAAAGCTGCTGGATGCAGGGGGCTAAAAACCGGGGTTGTTTCTATCTAACAGTGGAATTAATAGATGTTGTGAGGGCACCCCTAGGGGATCGTTCACCCGCTGAGTGTCGAATTTAAGCTCTATGCGTTTGAGAATTCGACACTCAGCGGGTGTATGGTCCCCTGGGGGTGCCCCTGCAACGTCTATGAATTCCACTGTAAGTTTTTAAAAGAAGGCTATGTTTAGCAGAAGACGTCCATCGGCTGATAATGATAAACAGTTGGCAAATGATATGCGGTTTACTTAAAACTGGTGGCACTATTGATTACCAGTCTTTGAGATACATAAACAATATTCCCAACTTTAAAAAAAGCTCAAGTAGTCAAGAAAACCCTTTCCCGTCCAATACAATATTTTATATATTCTCTCATTTATTTGTATAGAGGAACTCGTTCCGACTTTAAATGAATAAAATTGATTGCTTATACAAACTGTGCGCCCAAATACTCAACCATCACGTTAAAAAAAGGCTTTAGAAAAAAGTATAAGAGATTTTGTGGACGTCAGGGCGCGCCGCGGGCTCAGCTTGGAGGCGGTTCCGACACAGTACACATCGTATTACAGTTGGGTAACAACTTAGAGAAAGTGGAATCGGTTTGATAAATAACGGTCCAGACGATCTTCTAAGCCGAGGTCTGAATCTCCGAAGTCCTTAGAGATATACTTAGACATAGCCAACTGACATAGATCAACTCTGGCAGCTTCTGGGTTCGCCCTAAAGTGACGCTGCTTAACACCTTAGAAACACAGCAGTGCCCTTAATTTTTTTTTTAAAGCGAATACTTAATAAAAATAACTAGAAAAAGATGGGGTCAGCCAATGCAACAAGGTACTAGGAAACGAGGCGCTGTTCGCAGATAATAAGTTGTAACTTTTTCTTTGAAGTATTTTTTTAATCTTTTCTCTGATAGCTGTTTTGTAAATTCGTCTTTGTTTGTTTGAGTAACACTAAAGAGAGAGAGAGAGATAGAGAAAGAGTAGAATAGACTCTTACGGTCAGTTTCTTCATCGCAAGTAACAGTCAAAGTAACGTCATAAATCAAAAGTGACGGTCTTATTCACTGAAAAATAAAGTCTTTTTTACTACTTACTACTTTTACTGTTACTTTAGCTTTACATGAAGAAACTGGCTGTTAGTAATAAGTCGGTAAGTAAGGAGCCTAGAATGTGGTAAAGTTATTTGAATGCCGCGTCCAAACTGTATTCTCTCTAAACGGTGGCACGACGGACCCGGTCCGACCTTGAGGCGCTCCGTAAGACAACTCGATTTTGTTATTTGTTTATACACAACACTACCTGTTCACGGCGAGCTACACACACAGAGTTCATCACCGGGCAGCGGTCACAGAGCGAGTGTATGCGCATCGATGTCGAATCGTTCGAGCATTTTACGGCGATTTTCGGTAATGATCGACGATTTATTACGTCCCTGGTATGCCGCTTGGGAGATAGAAATTTTATTGCCTAGACTTGAATAGATACAAATATGTATTTTGTTTGATTTACACTTTTATTCTGTGTGATATATATTGTGTAGTATTAACAATTGAAACCACAATAGCTGCTGGTCTACGGTTAAGTTACCAGAGTCAATACCGAGAGGGTATGGATTCGATTGGCGCCCGTTGGTTTGTTATCATTTAACAAATAATTCAAGGTACTGAAAAATATATGTATCACATAAAATATTGGCCATATTTAAAAAAAACATTTCTAATATTCTTAAAAAGAAAACAAGTGATTATTATCGGAACTACTGAAATGTGTAGCTAAAAAAGTGCTTGATATTCTTATTATAATATTTACATACTCGTAGTATCATCGATTTATGCCGATTTTTCATAATATGTGTCACGCTTCCTCGCCGCAGCCTAAATTACCTATTAGACCCAAAGGAGCCGTCTGCATCCTATATTTGGGCTGTCAAAGCTCTTTCTTCTTCGCTTCTTGAGGAGTTGTCGTGGTCCAATGGTGGCAAGCTTTATGATCCGTCGCCATTTCTCCCGTATTGTAGCTCTTCTGGCACGTTCGTGGAGCGAACCGTTAAGAGTTTTGATCTGCTGGTCTATTAATTAATTTGGTCTCTTTATTAACAAGCTATTAAAATAAACATAAAATCAATTAACCACCGCTTTTTTAGTATTCCTTAAAGCCCATTGTTAACAAATATGACAATGTCAACAATGTCAATGTCATGATTGTCATCTACCTACTTACTCTACGGTATCCACGAAGGGCTATAACTAGGCACCAGAGGGCATTTTTCACCTATAAGTAATCTTAATTTTGATCAATTAGCATTAAATGATTAGTGAATACGAAATCACATCACTTAAGAATTACTAGTAACAGCTAGTTAGTAACTTTCGCATATGTCCACTAACATAAAGTCAAAGTTAGAGAATTGGTCTGCTATTCAGCGCATTGGTGACCTGCCACGCGTTGTTGTTCCTTCCACTTTTCCAATGCTCTTTACCTTCCTCACGTTCTTGTTCCTTCAACTTTTCCGAACCTTCCTCATCAAGTTCTAGCTCAGACTCACCAATTTGTTCACACGCGCCAACTGTCTATCTACCCAGTGTTTAGTATATCAACGTTGATAGACGAAATAATGAATGCGATTACAATCGACTTTATTGAAATAAGACACGCAGTTGTGTGCACGGCCCCACGTCCGCTCTGCTCATTAATAAAGATCAATTTGATATTGGAACCGTTAAATATTTATAAATAGAAACTCCTTTAAACGCTCTTCTCAATATTTAAAGTCGTTTGTTTTAAAAATTCTAACTGTGTACCAAGAATTCTACAGACATTACATTTTCTCATGCTGAATCACTAAGTTAAAAAGTTTTTATAAATTTTGATGATCATTTTCTTAGATGATTTCTTTCGCGGTTTTACCCGCGTGGTTCCCGTTCCTGTACTAAATACGGGGATAAAATATAGCCTATAACATTCCTCGATAAATGGGCTATCTAACACTGAAAGAACGTTTCAAATCGGACCAGTAGTTCCTGAGATAAGCGCGTTCAATCAAACAAACAAACTCTTCAGCTTTATAATATTAGTATAGATACTTCGATTTAACTGTAAAAAATAAACTCTTTTAGCTATTAAAATTGAAAACAAATCATAATGAAAACAAAAGAAAAAGTGAATAAACTAATACTTAGCGCTTGTACGAAAAGAAAAACTAATGATAGTTGTTATAAAGCAGCTATGATTTAAATAGATAGTTATTATCTAGGATGTAAGGTATACATAACTTAGTTTACGTGCTATATTCCAATTTCCAGGCCATAAATAATCTTTGTCCCAAAAGTCCAAATCAGGCGTCCCACAATTGCTTACAATATTGGCTAGATTTTACGAGGCACTTCATCATGATTGTCGATGTAATGCGTTCCTAATACTTTGTACGGTATCCTGGCTTTACCCGGACCCAAAGACGGAAGCCGTCTCCCGGTCCCATAAAAATATTTCACCGCTGAGGACCGCTACCTGATAAGGGTTACGCGTCATTTGTACGGTCGGCGCGACGTAAGCGGTGATCCTACCGTAGATCCTTACACCAAAATGCACAATCGATAAAAGACCATGTTTATTTTTTAAAATATCATCAATTTATGTGAGAAATATAAATTATTCTCAATTCTCGATAATTCAATACTATGCCGTTTCCGGAGAATAAAATGGTAACTGCACTTACACGTGTTTTCGTATTATTTCATTTTTGGGATCTATAGGTATTAATTAATACACCTGCTCAAATTTTTTCATAATTTTTATGCAATTATTAACGAAGTTTCAAAATATTACTATAGTAACCCAAGGTATAGTCACTGGCACAAAGATATGAGTAATATAATATTACCATAAACTATTCTTACTTCTTATTAGGGTAAATAGCGATACAATTGTCTTCCGGTACTCAAAATTTAAGACTTGATTATGATAAAAAAAGTTACCATGTTATTCTCGTTCAAAATCTTCCCGTCGGTGCGCGTAATTCATCATTACTTGCATTTACGGTTTTATTCTGTAGGTTTTTAACCTACAGATAAAAACGGTAAGTGCAGAGTACAATATTGGATTCCGGTAATACTGTACGGTGAATAAAATAGTGATTGGGATATCACGTGTCTCAAATGATGGAACTGAATACCTGAGATATTTCTTAATTCTCTACGTCTGTGAAGTCTGTCAATCAAGCCGAAAATGGGTTGTTAATAATGATGATGATGATTAGTACAATGCCCATATAATGTTTATTATACATAAAATTATATTTATAGGAAACTTTATAATAATCATTCTGAATAACTAATAAGTAATACTTTAACCTTCGTAAGTAAGGTACTCGGTTGGAATTATTTTAAGTTTGTGACTTGCCTTATTTATGTTTTAAATGTGACACTGCTTTGGATTAAACAAAACATTATCAATTCAGGAACTAGCATACAAAGTTCGAGTTTGTTTAGGCCTGTGCGAAAGACCTTTCAAGGCTTGAATGTCTAATCCATCAAAAACTTTTATTCCTTAAATACCTAGAAATGACTGAGTAAAGGCTACTTTACTCAGTTTTATTAACGCTATCTTTTGCAGAATCTTGTAATTCGTATCATTATCATTATTTATTGCATGTACGTAAATAAATCCGTCCACCGCACATTTTATATTAGCGGCAGCCTCTGGCAAAGGATCGACACTACCTGATAACGATACGCAGTCATTTGTAGCGCCGCCACAAGGGGTGCCGCAGAGATACACACTTTATTTCCAAAAAATCGTCAAAGTTATCTTTCTAATGTGTTTGGGGACGTGTCCAGTAGATAGGTGCGACACTTCTTAAATAATGAAGTCAAGTAATTGTTATCTATATTTTCTTTTGCTCTTGCTTGTGACCACGCCTATAACAAAATAACAGTGATAAAAATTATACCCGTAACAAAGATGTTAATTGGCCGAAATGAATAAATTGACAGTACTTTGTGGTCTTGATTTTACATTTGTAGATACCGTCGCTATTACTAATTTTTCTACAACAAAATCCACTACGTAACTTAATGTTACTTAAAATTTAACAGCGTAATACAATTAAATTTGAATGATTTCGATATTTTTTATTTACCAACCAACGATGGACGGATAGAAGTGGAAAGAACTGCAGGGATCCTTTTAATAAAAATTTAAACAAATTAATCAAATATTTTTTTTTCTAACAAAACTAACATTAAGTATAAGAAAATTTTGTAAGAATGTTGAAAAATAATTAATAAAACGGCTTTATTATTATTATTATTATTATTACTTAAAAATTTATGCTGAATATAATAATGTACTTATTCTACTGATTTATTTTACGTCTCATTTTTCAAATTTATTTTTTACGTACGTATTAACTTATTGACAAATGTATTTAACTGGATTTCAATATTTTGGTGTTGTAGAGTGCATTTAATTGTATTTCATTCCAGAATCTTTATTACTCTTTAAAAAATTACATCGTCTTAACCCGCCAAAGTCAAGGAACAAGGCATAACTTTATTTAAAATAAGTATTTTTATATATATTAGTAAATTTAGTTTGTGTACTCTTCAAAAGTTCATGATAATTTACCTCATTATACAATTACTACTACATTTTAGATAGTATCGTCGGAGTTATCAATTGTTTTTAATCAACTACATCTTCATTGTACCCAAAATATAATACTAAACGTAGTTTTTAGTTTAAAGCTGACGCATCAGAGAAACGTCCTTCAAATTCGGTCCTAACAATCCATATAAGTTTTTTAACCCACCTTTAGCGTCCGATAACAAAAACGATCGAAGAAATCGGTTCTCTAACCCGACGTGACAAGACAATATGACGGACAAAAAAAGTCAGCTTAATAAATGCCTCTCGGACGGGGACGTGGGTTTTGCGACCATAAATATCACCCATCGGGAGTGCTTCGTGACCTATGCTTAAAATCATTGCTGTGATTACATCCGATGATTTAGACGATCGACTCGGTGTGGTGTAAGAGCTGGTGAACTGTTTGTTTCATGAACTGTGATATGATTTATTTTTTTATTTTCTGCGAGAAACCTACAGCGATCATTACCACCGCCACTCTAATTTCGGATGCACCCAGATCTGAGACAAAATCTCTACTTTATAAAGGCTTTTTTTTCGGATTTGGGTGCTGTTATCGCTTGGATTTGTCAGTTTTTTTGCGGAGAACTGCAAAGTAAATCAATTATTCACAGTGAACTTCCGTTAAAGAACAACTACTTTCAATATTTTTTTCGTGTTTTTTGAACTCTGCAACTGTTACTTGGAATGATTGGAAATTTAGTTATGTAGCTGGCGTTTTCTATCTCGTAAGATTACAATTAATATAAAAGTTACCACATAATTGAAATCTAAAAACGTTGGACATGTTTTACAATATTATCTTTATGTATAATAGTATCTTCTTCCTTGGGTATGTTTCTTTCTTGGGTTTTTTAAAACAAAAAATTGTAGGTGATTATAAACAAAGAAACAACAACATTTTTATTGTAATTTCATAGACTAAATGCGTTTGGAACACACGTTTAAGTTATTAAATGTCGTTTTTTCCTTTGAATTAAGAAAATTGGAATTTAAAAATGAATCGAAATAACTGTTTATAGATCATACTTGTTTTGTTAAATAGATATTTGTAAAAATGGATGCTACAAAGTAGTTCACCAGATCTCTGTCTAGTATCTTAATATGGCCGCGTTGAATTATGTTGTTCCGTCTTCAATTTACTCTATTGGTTTTAAGCCGGGGTTAACTTACAGGTAATTATGAGCAAGATCATGTTTCGTTCTAAACCATTGGTTTAGAAGTCGTAATTACAAATGTCTTTGTTATAAATCATTAGTTACCAAACTAGAATTGTATTGTTCCACCATCAAGTTTTAGAAATAGAACTATATCTAATATAATCTGATTTCCGTGGTTAACAGTGTTCGGTAGTGAAATCGGGTGCATATAAGTAAGTTAGTCCTAAAGTATCTAATGCTATGAACAAACCACATGTTTATATATAATTATAGAAGTATTTTTTTTATTTATTTATTTTTTATTTGGGTCAACAAACAGTAAACGATAAGATTACATTTCAAAAAATCAATTACTTACATTAAAACTAAATTGCCAACCTACACTGTTAACCACAGATTAATTAATATACAAGAAAAGTGAAATATTGAAATTGAAGTGACATTGAAAGTTTAAAAAAGTATGTATCAATTGTTTTTATGTTTGTCATTGATTTCCATTTGTGCATTTCGAAATTAATCACCTGATTGATAAAGTTTCGGTCAGCTTTCTGCTTATGCTCTTAAAGTTTCTGACCCAAAAAAAAAACGAAATTATTGCATAGTTATTTAAAACGTTTGGAATGATTTGTGAAGGAGCATATATTTTTAGCATTAAGTAAATTAGAAAAACAGGATTCTGTATTTATTATAAGTAGGTATTACTTTCTAGTTTTACCATGATTTTTATAAGTATACACCTATAATGATCCGCAAAAAAATAGAAACTTTACCTACCTAGTCACATGTCACTAAGGTACCAAAAATTATTTCTATGTTTTTAAATATTTACCTATGAATTTAGAAAATTACTAAAATCCCCCTCCTCCCCAAGTAAATAATGTATAATGTAGTGCCAGAACTAAGTATGTCAATAGTTAGCTGTTATATAATTTTAGCTGAAAACCTGTCTTCATAATACCATTGAGTTTATCGCAAACGTGATATAAGCAAACAAAATAAACAAACAGTAAACAAAAGGGAGAAGTACGAACATCCTTAATCTAAAATTCTTATTACGGCGTGGAACAAGTGTTCGCGTGACTGCCACGATCCGATCCTCTGACGTTCTCACGACGATCTGATATTTCACTGAACATGTATAGAAGCCATTTTTGTTTCCAGCGAAATATGTAAGGTATGCGAATTTATTGTATTCCCATTTTCTATATATTTACGTCACTATATAGAGGCATAGATTAGAGTACATTTCTGTAATCAATGATGTTAGAAGAATAAAGAGGTAGAGGTTACATA
Organism: Bicyclus anynana; assembly: GCF_947172395.1. NCBI lineage: Eukaryota > Metazoa > Arthropoda > Insecta > Lepidoptera > Nymphalidae > Bicyclus > Bicyclus anynana. The sequence continues at coordinate 2,197,632 of NC_069095.1, forward strand.
GGTAAACTATATTCGATGTTTACAACTGGCACCCAAAAACTATTTCAGCGTCGTCGTCAACGCGATGACAGTGCGGTGACTGAGCTCAGGTTTGCTAATTAGCATAGTTTTAACGTGTCACTTGCGGTCCGCGTATAAACATCATTGACTGTATTAGTTATTTTAAACAGCTGAAAGTTCGTCACTCATGCTTGACAGATTGACATCAGGTCGTAGAGCTGCTAATACATAAGCTCCACGGTGAAGGGAGCAAGGGTCTTTCCGACTATTTGTAAGGGAACGGAAATGTTAGTCATATTTAAAAAAAATATGGCAAATAATCTTTTTTTTTTTAAAGTTCCAATTTGTATTGCTAGTTAAAATAATATCTACTTATTTGATGAAAAATAAATTATTTTAATGCAAGCTTACAATCGTATGATGCACGGAGCTCTTAATGAAAGCCATAGATATGACGATGTACGACAAAATACCGTTTTGAAGTATCAATTCAAACAAAAAGTTGTTTGCTCTAAGCTCTAGTAGCGAACCGTACGTGAAAAAATGTGTTACGGTTTAAGTTATGAACACAGAACACAGAGTGGAGTTGCTCGGCACACAGACATTTGATGACAGACAGAAAAACAAAGTCTTGTTTGACTAACAAGAGCTACTGGCACTTCCTGTCGGTATAAATATTTTTAATAGTAGACTTTGCTGCTTCGTCTAAGATTCTATTACAGTATTTTTCGGATTACTTGTTTTCCTTATGAATTTTTATTTACTTTACAAAAACTTATTTTTATAAAAGTCAGGGTATACAGGATTAAACTTCTGTCTGTTACATTTTCAATTAAACCTGTTGTGATGATTGTACAAATGTATGAAGATCACCTAAAAATACACCTTAGAGAAGCACTTATACAAGTCTGAGGGGTGTTAAATATTTGTATATGAAAGACCTTTATTTTTCGAAATTTGAGATAAAGGAAATAGGTGGATTAACAGTGGTATTCATTGACGTTGTAGGGTCACCCCCAGGTCACCCACTGAGTCTCATATTCTCAAACAAATAGAGGTTAAATTCGACACTCAACGGCTGAATGATCCCCTGGGAGTGTCCCTACAACATCTATGAATTCCACTGTAAGACATCAAGCGGGCCGCTGGATGCTGGCAACTCGAGACCGTTTTGTTTGGAAGTCCATGCAAGAGGCTATGTCCAGCAGTGGATGTCCATCGACTGTTAATGATGCTTTTACGCGTGTTAAGAATTTCTAAAGGCCTACCATTAATTTAAATAGAGGATGAGACTTTGTACGAAAAGCCAAAATAATAATAATCTAGCAACGGCAAACACTCCGTATGCTTGACAAGGTTTTTTTAATTAGGTTAAAAGAGCACCTTTTTTCAACTGTAGATACTATAAAATTAATTTGTTTGTATCATATCATTGTGACCAATGACCTTATTTTATACGGTAGGCAGTATGTAAAACAGCTGCCGTTTTATATACCGGGGAAAGCCGATACGATGTAAAAATGTTTGGAATATGTTTTAATTCAATGTACAGAATGATCCGATCGTAAAACCGCCGTAAGACCGGCCGGATCAAATTAGAATATCGCTACCGGTGTATGTGTAGGTATTTTATTTGTCGGGCCGACTGTCTACGCCGAAAACTCAATCAATGCCCATGAAATTTACAAGGCAGATAAAATTTAATTTAATGTTGTATCGATGGGGTCCGCACACATGGGTAGTGTTACGCTTGTGTGTGTGTGTGTGTGTGTGTGTAGTAATTATGCGGCCAGTCGGCGCGGGCGCAGCTCCGGTGGTCCTCCCCCCCCTCCCAACCCCTCTCTTCTATAGAAAAGCTCTACACCTCACGATGGACGGCGTTTGTTACGGATATGTAAACTTTGAGACCCATTTGTTTCTATTTATTAGCTTCATTTGGGTCTTATTTTGATGGAGTGCTTACTTCTATCTGTAAAGATTTTTAACCGACTTCAAAAAAGGTAGAGGTTCTCAATTCGACGCGTATGTTTTTTTAATGTGTGTTCGTCATAACTTCGTCATTTATTAACCAATTTTGAAAATAATTTTTTTACTTGAAAAAGTATGTAGAATTTCAGATTGGTTCCATTTCATTTTCATGAGAATCGGTTCAGTAATTTTGTGTTAAAGTCTAAATACGTCTTTGAAGTGGGTTTCATTCATCATCATCATCATCATATGATGCTATACTAATTAACTATTCAAATTAACGTAATTGAATTTTGCGTTCACAATACACTTTGTCAGGGGCACAAAATAATACTTATGATGTCTTTCTTCAAGAAAATGTATATTTAATGTGGCTGTAGGGTAAAGGAGAATGCTCTTGCGTGGATGTTTGTTACTCCTTTACGCTAAAACTTCAAAAGCGATTGAGACGAATTTTAAAATGGAGATAGTTTACCTGAATTTACATTTATTTATTTGAACATAGGCTACTTTTAATCCCGAAAGAACTTATAGCTCCAGCGGAATTTGTGAAAAACTAAATTACACGGGACGAAGTCATCATCCACGTAAATAAAAAGCCAAATAATTTATTTAAAATCTCAAAATCTCAAAATTTTTGTTTTTACGTTAATTCGTGATGACGCGCATGAAATTTTAACTCCGCTAACACAAAGATAATAAAATTGCTAGTACCATACGCTTTGATGATAAAGGAATAATCAAAAATTTTTTGAAACGCTTCGGTCATCTAATATCCAGACTAAACCATAGGTAGAAATGACACGCGTGAAGTGGTGGTATTCTCTAAACACATTGTTCAACTTTGAGTTCGCTGTTGAATTTAATAGGAAGATACATTAAAGAGCTATTCTCTACAGGGTTTACTTAATGCAGATATCCGTAATTACTGTCTCCATACTCACTTTATGTTACATGGTCTACTCATTGTGACGAGTACTAATGGCAATAGATGTAAACATTGTATGAGAATCAATTTGCTACTTTCGTGGAAAATTCAAGCAATTTTTTTAGAGAGTTTTAGAATTATGTCTACTATGGTAACATACAAAACAGGCTATTTACATGCTATGTCCTATGTATTCGACTCATATAATATTGAAGAAGACCTTCTATTTATAGTCTGGCAAGTTCGTTGATGACACTCCCATAATATGCGGGCGACGGGGAGAAAGACTGCGCGGGGAAGTTTGAAGGACTGTGAGGAGCATCAGTCGTGGGTCTTTCATTTATCGCTACACGTCTCCCGCCCCGCGCGGAGCATCGGGAGTGTTGCGAACAAAGTTGCCAAACTATAATAACCAATATTTTGATGAATTTGAAAATTTAAGCAATACTTAAATTTGTTAACATTATGAAGATAATCTCATACATTCTTAAATTAATTTTACTTTCTATATTTTACTTTTTATTTCAAGCAGTTCAGCTATAGTCCATAGTTTGGTCGTTGTTTCAACGTTGCAAGCGATGTCGCATTTAGAGAATACCTTACGAACGTCAACGAGTTTTCCGTTGCAAAGTAATCCCCAATTTGCGATGCATCGATACAACTGAATCGCGATTTTTTGACGCAAAAGCGCTCGTTCTTTGTATCCTTTATCGTCGTTGTCAACTGATTGGCAAGTTCGTATCGGCAACTTGTCCGTTAAAGATAAAACTGTCTTTGTAGCCAAGCTCGTTTTATATCCAATTTGTAAGTGTAAAACCATGTCATTATGTCCTTTTAATCTGGATTTTTTGTTGTTAAGTGGATAAACCTGGTTAAATTAGATTTTTGTGATTGATAGAGCTAGTTTATAATTCTATATACTGTGGGATAAATAAATAAATATACTTATACAATGCACACAACTACTTAGTTCTAAAGTAAGAGTATATGCCTGTATTATGGATACTAAGATAGCGGATATTATCATATATATAAACTATATATAATGTACTAGCAGATGCAATATATACGCAATTTAATATTGTCTTGTCAACTTCTCCAAATTTTTTATTTTTTTTACAAGTTAGCCCTTGACTAGAATCTCGCCTCATGGTAAGTGATGATGCAATCTAAAATGGAAGCGGGCTAACTTATTAGGCGTAGGATGTAAATCCACACCCATTTCGTTTTCTACACGACATCGTACGGAAGATACCTCAGTTGAGGATTTTTTGTTGAATCTTGGTGGTATTCAGGGGTGCCTCTATTCTGTTAATGTTTCGAGCTGGACAATTCATTAAATCAGTGCATGAAATGTATATTTTGTAACATCATTTGCCGTGACGTCACGAGTCGGGGCAGAATTTATTGGTCACTTAAAAGGAGCTGTTTTGCCGCTCGCTGTCGGGTCAGTTTGATTAGGGAAAGTGTGAGTTCGCCTTGTCTTCATGTAGGGTTGACATTATTAAACTTTACAATGTGGGACTTTATTTATATTATCGATTTAACGTTCCGCACGATGTCGAGTAGAAACCGAAAGGGCTGTGGATTTTCATCCTCCTCCTACCAAGTTAGCCCGCTGCCATCTTAGATTGCATCATCACTTACCTTCAGGTGAGATTGTAGTCAAGGGGTAACATGTAAAAAACAAAAAAAAAGTACACTATAGTAACTGAAAATTATGTGATAGAAATACGAAAAATAAGTGACCCATAAGTATAAACGAAAACAGCTGTTCTTTCATACTATAAAGGTGACCCTATTGTTGTAAATATATCGATCTGTAACCAACCTTAGTAAAACAAATGCGGAACTAAATAAAATTCATGTCTTTTTTTAGAGAAAATTGTTTTACAACAGAGATTAAATAATAGTTTTGTTCGTATACAGTACAGCTTCATTTAATAAAGATGAAATTTTTTCGTTTAGAGTGTAGACGATTCTTTCCAATCACTCGGAAATAGTACTTTATTTCTACATAAAAGGTGCCGTAAGTTTTTTCTACACTCGTGATAATGTACAACTAGAATTCCATAATTCAAAGTTTAGTAGATTTAAAATGACAGCAGGAAGTCATTACAAACAAACATACACATAAATAAACAAACGTACATTCACAGTTGTAATAATTATGCTCCCGACCAATTTGTTTTTTCTTTGAGATTAACCATGTACGCACGAGATATAATAGTGCGTAAGCACTCTCTATTCCTTCACTCTCATAGTCCGATCGGACGGCAGACCGACACGACCGGTGAAAGATCAGACGCAGGACCGAAGGCTTGACGTGGTCTCCGAGGCACGGGGGTGTACTAACACCGCCAACATACCATCTCTAGGCTGCTATTAATATTGTAAGAAAAATCCCAATAATGTATTTATTTTTGTTGGCCTGATTCGAACCCTAACCACGGGACCAATAAGGCAGTTTGTTGAAATATTAGATTACTTGAGGCATTTGAAAGTCCTCGTCATGTCCTACCATATCAGAACAGAATGGTTACCGTGGTATACCAGCGCGATGTTCTTTTATTTGGCTGTCAGTCAAGCGGCGCTCGACTCGAGTACAGGCATTGTAGACGCTTCGTACAATGTTTCACTAATCTTTAGAGGAAGAAAATTTGATGTCGTGCATACAACTTTGTATGGAACTGATGTTCTGTTATTGTTTGATCGCTAGTAGATGCCCGTGGATTTTTTTTTATAAATAAATATACTTAAAAATACACATACACAACAACACACAACACAACACAACAATACACATCTAGCCCCAAAGTAAGCATACAAAGTAGCTTGTGTTATGGGTACTAAGATAGTTGATATTATAATATTCATATACATTTATATACTACATATAAATACTTATATAATGTATAAATACACACAGACACTGGAAAAAACCCATGCTCATCACACAAATATTTTCCAGTTGTGGGAATCGAACGCACAGCCGTGGATGCAGAAAGCAGGGTCACTACCCACTGCGCCACGCGGCCGTCAATGTTGTTAGAGTTACATCACTAAAATTATTAATTAATCCAACCAAAAACGAAAATGACATTTCTGCGGTCAACCGGCGGCATGTTGAATCTTTAATCTTCGTAAAAATAAATATTAATTAATCGCACCAATATGAACCATCAAATTATGTATGCTGCAATTATAAATTCATAACGAAAATTGGTTATAATTTGAGCGATTCGTTTTTATACGACAGTTATAAAACTTTTTCAAATTGATTTAAGTCCATTTTTTTACCATCATAATCATTCCGACCATAATAAAACTGTTGTCGTAAAATTCCGTACGCCGTAAAAAGTTCATTTCGTGTACCAATTATCGCATGAACACTGCAATCATGTAAAGTAATTAGTCTAAGAACTTGAAAGGAATATGAATTAATGCAATAAAGGAAATCAAATAGAACCTACTGATATTAAAAAACCGGATAAGTGCGAGTCGGTCTCGCCCACCGAGGGTTCCGTATGTAGGATTATAAGTAGTTTAGGAATGGAATTGCCGAGTTTTTCCCGAATTTCAAACCCCCTGTTTTTTTAAATTATATTACAAACTAGCGGACGCCCGCGACTTCGTCCGCGTGAAAATCGATGTAAACTACCCCTACTTCACCCCTATTTCACACACCATTTTTAAAGTATAATAAATAGTTCACTAATCATTTTACATTTACAAATGTACCTTGAAAACTGAAGGAATTTCCAAACAAACTTTATACCCCTAGTTTACTCCTTTCTCATTTTATTTTCGCGACAAAAAATATCGCTATTATTATTACATAATCACAAATCGTGGAAGTTTCATTTCATTTCATTCAGTAGTTTCAGCGTGATGCCCGGTAATAAAAAAGACGGACGGACCGACAGACAGACAAAAATTAACATACAACATTAATTATAATGCCCTAGATGATGATGATGATGATACGAGTTTTGATTCTCTTATTTTGATTATGTAAAGTTTATTCATAAGTTTGTATAGGGGTAAGGGGGTAAAAATATTTTCTCTGAAAGTTATACTAGATAAACCTGAGTGCTAAAGACTAAAAAAATATATTTGCGTCATGTGAATTCCATGCGGAGAAAGTCGTAGGCGTCCACAAGTATTACATAAAATAAAAATAATTTAGAAACATATTTTAAACGGTAGCCATATTCTAAAATTATTAGCATTGATAAAATAACACATTTATTGATATAAAAATCAAGTTATAGATACGAGATAAGAATTTAATAGTTATCTATAAAACTCGAAACTTGTTAATGTACCTGAGTATCAAATAATTAAAATATCTGATATTTAATAAAAAAGGAGCTTTGCTATAAAAGTAATATAAATACAATAAAAATACCAGTAGCTCAATAAAAAAATATAACTAAAGTATTTAGTACCATGTTTTGTGGAAAATTCTATATTTTTATACGATTATTTTGACGTGACAACGTCTTATAATTCGATGAAGCCGGGCGATCCGAAAAAAGATGACGTCATGCGTCGTTTCCTCGCTCTAGGGTTACCAATTTTTGTTAGAAGAAATAAAGTATATTCCGGTCTATGAAGATTATTAAACAGTATTTCAGAAAAACGAACATTTTCTTTAGAAAAATACAGTATTTTCTTATGACGTTGTCACGTTCAACTATCGCCAGTAAACCAACTTTACAGACAACCGATTTTTTTTTCAGCATATTACAACTGATATCGGAAAGTATCGATTATTGTATAGTATTGGATCGTTAAAAAATATCAAGAATTCATTAAATTCAAGTAGGCTTAGTTTACAAGCACGTTTCAAACGTCATGTTTGACTATTTGTAAATATTCTACCACCGGTTCGGAAGGCAGGTTCTGCTGAGAAAAGCCGGCAAGAAACTTAACAGATGCTCATTTGAAAAAAAAAACATACAATATTATAAAAATTTACATTTTATTTTTAGTTTTACTTCTTATGTGAAGGTAAAAGCTTATCCAATGGCCTCCAAGCAAAGCAAAATCTTGTCTTACAAAGACTAAATTGATTTTGATTTGATATTGCGTCTTTGCCAATTGGTCAACTAGTCACGCCCGAAATTATAACCTGATAAGTATCTACAAAAATATCTCTAAGTCGTCTTGATTCTTTCTAAATATATAAAAGCGATTGGTCTATTCACAAAATATAGAAAACCACTTGACGTAAAAAAAAAACGGGAGGTAGATAGTAGACGTCCGCTAAGAACGGATTAGCGACAGGATCGGATTAAGGTCTAAGGGCGGACGAAGTCGCGGGCGTCCGCTAGTTTCTTATATGTTACGTCTATTTATGGCTTAAATAGTTTTAGGAAGAACTATCGGGAGCCAACACAAACACCCAGGCACAACAACCAACCAAAGTTGGCCAGGCCAAGTTGTAGTCTCAATACCTCAACGGTAAGAGCGGCCAGACTCATCACCGAGGGGTGGGGTTCGATCCCCGCCCCGTTGGTCTATTTCCTAATATAGTCTATCCCGACTAGTTGGAGGGGAATGGTAATATTGGTCATATTTAAAAGATATGGCAAATATTCTTTTTTTTTTTAAAAGAAAAAAAAAGTGTAAAAAGACAAGCAAATCAATTATTTGAAGTATACATAAATTGAAAAAAAAAATATTTTTGATTGATTGCTTTCAAAGGTTCAGTTATTTTAACACTTTTCGCAAAACTTGGTTTACAAAGTAATAATATAGTCTATGGCTATTGATTTACAATCTGGCAATTTTATTATTAGTCCCGTAAAACGATTTTTTGTAGCAAACTCTTTAACTCAACACTGGCTATTCTATAGTCTATGGTGCAATAAAATCGTCATCCCTTTAACGGTTAACGGTTTCGATATTATAAAACAACGGGTATTTTGGCAAACGGTTTTATTTGTAAGGGGTATGTCTATTGTTTTTATTTTTCGCAACTCTTTTACCCAACTCTTGTAACTTTCTAGTGGTTAGGGTTTAACTGTAAAAATACGTCGGCGCCGTTTGTTTTATTGGCAACTATTCGCAGTTTCTAATGATACGGGCCTCTTTGAAGGAATGCCGTTTTTAATGGATGTTTGTTGTTGTTTTATTTATTTGGGTGCACACAGGTAACGGTAGGATGTTTATGGGTAACACTTTAAGTTTATACTTAGTAGATTTGTGGAGTCATGCAAATAATTTATAATTTTAGGAAGCGAATAGAATACATGGTTTAGGTAGGATGTACAAATATCGAATAGATAATTTTATTTAATTATGTAAGTAATTTTATTTGTGTAAGACTGTATAGAAGTTCCAGAAATCAGGATAAATTCAGCTTTTTCGAATGTTATGTAATATAATATTCGTGTAAGTAAAGAAAATATAACATCATGATAAAGTAACAAAAAGTAGGTAGGATTCCTATATGATTCCGAAATAAATCAAGTTTCTACCGACAGCAAATTGCAAATTTGTAATTTTATAGATTTATTGAATCAGAATTTCAAAACATACAAAATTAATTTAGCAAACGCTTTATTATTTTGAATTAGGTGGATTTTGGAGGGTTAGAGGTAGGGTTGGAATGTTTTTCAGGGTTTCCACGTGAACGAAGAGTCCGTAGTCCGTTAGTATTTTATAAGTAGTGAATAAAAGAATGAAATAGAGTGAGTTAAAAAGACATAAACATATCTTTCGCACCAGGCTATCACTGTTTCAAATATCATCGCCCATCTAATCTCTCATCTCAGTTTGTTTTGTTGTTTAACAGAGAAGCTGTGTAGCACACAGCATAAAAATAGCAGTGCGATAAGAACTTCCATCCAGGATGTAAATATTAGTCCTTGAATATAATTTTAAGGCTAATATTAAAATAAGTTACTTTATAGTCTAAAAAGATTTTTATAAAATATTAATAGTTGTTTTTATTTAAAAAAATAAATTTGATTTTGTTTTGATTTTGTTTAAAAAAAGAAAAATAAAATTTGATGTTCTTTTAGGATCAATAGTAAAGTTTACTTACAAAATATTACTAATAAATAATTATTATATAAATTTTATACGTAATTAACACATATATGTATTGTTCATATGATTATTTAATCTGTTCGATGTTTTTATTACTCTCTGATCCAATTTACTACGATTTGTAACTCCAGACCTGCTAGTATTATTAATTTTGGATATAATTAATAAAAGGTCGATAAAAAGAATGAATAAAATAATTAAAGCATCAGTTCAATGACTTTTTCTCCTTTCTTTTTACATAAAAGCTATTTTTTTAATAAATGATATGAATGAATGAATGGTAACAAATTGGAAGTCAATTATTTCCTCTTACTAATGGCTTGGATTTCAAGTGGGCGAATACTAATAAAATAATAATAGAAGTGGTTTTAATAATTGGAATATTTTTACTTGAATAAAATATATGTTACTTTACTGATTTCCGTACACTGTGGCAGCCAAGGGCAAACCCGCGGTTAGTTCACGATTCGCAATGAATCTCTCAGGAACGCGTGAGGCCATCGCATCTTATCTGATAGATGGCGCATTCTTGATCTGAGGACGAATACGAATACGCTTTATATTAAATAGCGCTTTATCTATTGTATGCAGTTTACATTTCTTACTATCTGCGTTGATATAGATCGACTAGAGAAATAATGTCATTTATAATTAAAAATCAGAAGAGTTTTAAACGCGCTAATCTCTGAACTGGTTCAGTGGTTCAGTGGTAAGCCTATCATCGGAGCGCGACGTCCTGAGTTCGAGTATTGGGTCAGGCTGAGTAATACCTAATACTGAGCTTTCATTCTCTATAGATATTTTCAGTAAAAATTCCAATTCCGAAGTTGGGAAGTTGGTAAGTTGGTGGTCGTTAAGGATTTTCAAATTATCATTTTTAGCTTGCTTGGAGTAGCGTGATGGGCTGAAGCTCCAGGTTTAGTTGGTCGCTTTGCGAGAGCACTCTACCATTGTTTTTTGGATTATCACCAGATCCGACCTTCAAGTAGGTTATCGACGGACTCCGTGGCGCAGTGGTATGTGCGTTGGAATTAAAAGACGGAGGTTCTGGGTTCAATCCCCAGCTAGACCGATTGAGGTTTTCTCAATTGGTCCAGGTGTGGCTGATGGGAGGCTTCGGCGTGGCCAAGTGATTTAACTTTCCGGTAGAATGTCGTGAAACCTAAATGTGTGTGGATTTTTGCTTCCATCTTAGATTGCATCATCACTTACCATTGAAATTGTAGTCAAGGGCTAACTTGTAAAGAATAAGTGCCATTGGGCTTTTATTGTAAAGCACAAAACCGCTTAGTTGGTGGGTCGTCGTCATCAACCCATAATCGGCTCACTGCTGAGCTCGAGTCTCCTCTCAGAATGAGAGGTGTAAGGCCAATAGTCCACCACGCTGGCCCAATGCGGATTGGCAGACTTCACACACTCAGAGAATTAAGATAATTCTCTGGTATGCAGGTTTCCTCACGATGTTTTTCTTCACCTATTGAGACACGTGATATTTAATTTCTTAAAAATGCACACAACTGAAAAGTTGGAGGTGCATGCCCCGGACCGGATTCGAACCCACACCCTCCGGAATCGGAAGCAGAGGTCATATCCACTGGGCTATCGCGGTTTTCCAATCAGTTGGTGGGTAAAGGGGAATATTACTCATGTTAAAAGATATTTTTTAAAATCTTTTTCAAAGTTATATTCGGATGAATGTGATTGACAAACAAATCGTAAAGCAAATATGCTAAAGCTGATATTTACATAATATATTTACAGCTCAAAGTTCCAAAATCAATACCAGTTCGTCGGTTTGTAATAAGAGGGCATACATTAGTTATCGTCGAAACCAAACAAAAGTTTGGTATAAAATTAATGAAGCATTGAAAGCAAACTGGTAAAGTAAACGACCGTTTCATATTGTTTGAGAAAAAGTGCTAAAATAACTGAACCCGTATTTTTGTTGCTGACTGTATAAATAGAAATGGCGAATGGTTCACTAAAATGTTATCTTCTATGTAAATGTACGTTTATAATTAAGGAGTAAATCTGTTATTTACTAAATAATAATAGATTTAAAAGCTAAATAGAACAGGAAACAAATGAAGATATGAAAAATATATAATCTTTTTTTATTTATTTTTGTCTCTTTGCACTAATCTACGAAATTTCATTCAATGTATTGCACATTGTTCTTTTTCAAATCGACTTCAAAAAGGAGGAGGTTCTCAAGTTGATCGATCGATATGTATATTTTTCATGTAAGTGTTTGAAAAATCCTTTTTTTTGTTTCAATGGGTAGGTATATCTATACTAATATTATAAAGCTGAATAGTTTGTTTGTTTGTTTGATTGAACGCGCTAATCTCAGGAACTACTGGTTCAATTTAAAAAATTCTTTCAGTGTTAGATAGCCCATTTATCAAGGAAGGCTATATAATATTCCCGTATTCCTACGGGAACGGGAACCACGCGGGTGAAACCGTGCGGCGTCAGCTAGTCATATATACTCTCTATGTGGTCCTATATTCATCATATCAGGATCTGATGATGGGGTCCTGGAGAAATCGAGGGGAACTTACAAAAATTATATGCGTGACTAGTGTGTTCTGAAATTTTATCATTATGTATTTTAAAGCACTACAATTTCATTTTACCGACTCGATCAACTTCTGGTGGAAAACTGCTTTGTAGGGGAATATACCATTTTTATAGAACCTTTTTACTAGAATATATTATGTAAAGTATAGGTAAGTATAATAGATAAAAAATCAAGACGTTTTCCTGTTTTAGTGCTACTAAGGATCAGCATTTTTTTCATGTAAAACAGATTTCATTGGACAAAAAGCGAATTAAACAGAGCTGCAGCTTAAGTCGTGAATAGTATAATAATAACCAGTAAAAAAATTAATATAAATGAAAAAATATCTACGTAAAATTTTTGCCGTCTAAACACAACACATTAGCAAGTGACGTCATTCATAGAGATAACAGCGTGATTGGTGTTTGCAGTGATGTGATATATCACGTCATCGCAAGCGCCAATCACGAACCGATGCCTTGTAGCGGATGACATCACAGTTTATGATTGGCGTTTGCGGTGACGTGATAAAAATACAATTTTGTTTTATAAAAATATTACAATTACAAGATTACTTTCACAAATTAAAAATGTGATTAGAGTTTCTAGACATCTAAAATGCCAACATGCAAAAAATCTTCTTACTTTTGTACAGCAGGCGAGTAGCCTATTGAATGGTAGTTGGTAGGCCCACTAAAGCGATAATAATGTATGCACTATCAGATCATTTCACAAGCGCAGTATTAATGGTCAGAGCACAATACACGTGGAAGTCCATTATGTTGGACGGACACACTTCACTCTATGCGAATTACTGGTACGGTTCCGTTGTACAGAAATTACCAATTATGAAATGGGTTTTTATTGATCAATAAACATTAAATGTTTATTGATCAATAAAAGTTGTACAGTTTATAGGAAGTACAAGTTGATTTGCTTCCGTTCATATTTTTAAAATGATAAATTCTTACATACTCAAAGTTAATATATAAATGCGAAAGGTCACGAAATCTCGAAAACCGCTCTATGTACAAAGCTGAAATTTGGCAGAGAGGTAGTATATAGTTAGTATCTACTAAGAACGGATTTTGCGATAAACCAGATTGAAGAGATCTAATTGCGAACGAAGTCGCGGGCATCCGCTAGTCTAATCTATTTAAAACAATATTGAAATTATTAAGGTGAATTTCGTGTGTACCTATGTTAGTTACTTAGTAACCGATTTGGCTGAAACTTGGAATAAAGATAGATTATTCCCTGGAATGCATAAGCTACTTATATCAAGAAAAAAATCATGTTTTCTACGGTATTTTTTGAAAAAACAATATTTCATGCCAATATCTCCGCGTGATCGAATCAGAAATTAGGAGATCCGCAGAAGTACCAAAGGCACTGACATATTGGTAACTTAATGAATCGCGTAGCTGAAGTGACAACGGGCGGGGCACATTGGACAAGCCGATGAACGTTGGGGTCCCAAGGTGCTGGGATGGTGATAGTACTAGAACAGACTGTTGGACTGACGACATAAAGCGAGTCGCAGGGAGTCGCTGCTATTTTTTTTAATTATTTATTTATTAATTTTTATTTTTTTTTAATTTATTTAGTACCAATATTAGTCACACACAAAAGTAAAAAGAAAAAGTAAATCATATTAAATATAATAATAATAATATTAAATATTTACAATATGTAAAATTATATTTATCAACATATCTGGTATTTTCCATACAAATAGAGCGTATCACACACATTAGGTTAAAGAAATGTAAGGACCTGTAATGGTATAAAGAATTTGAATGGAACAGTAGGTGGCGTGGAGTCGCTATCGCGCCATCGCTCGGCGATGCTGATAATCGCGGTTGCAGGACATCTTGACATTTCTTTTCACCGGCCCGTAAATAAGTGCGCAGGCAGCTCCATGGTATCGCTGGCTCGGACATCGGTGCCCTCTTGACATTGCTATTATAGTGTTCGCTGGGACGTCTGAAACCTGCACAGGGACAAACGACATTAAAAATCCATTTAAGTTATAGTTCTTTAAGAATTTTCGAACAATTGCTTATGTTTTTTAAAACTTTTATCCATTACCTATCTCCAAATAGACAAAGACGGATCACTATTAAATTTTTACTTCTAGCGCTTGGTTGCAATTAGGGGCCAGGTAAGATGCAATCTCGCGTTGACGGATCGCATTTGCTTAAATGGTGCCTATTTTTTACCCGACTTCCAAATAGGAGGAGGTTCTACGTTCGGCTGTATGTATGTTTTTTTTTTATGTATGTCCAGCGATAATTCCGTCATTTATGGACCGATTTTAAAAATTCTTTTTTTGTTTTGAAGGGTTTGATTCCAGGGTGGTCCCATTTTTTCATGTTATTTCATGTTTTTGTCCAGTGTTGTGTTTTAATGAAAGGTTTCTGAAAGAACCACAGAAATTTTTTTAGTTTAAACGGGTTTAATTAAAACATCACTGGCTTGGCACCGCCTTCAAACTGATCAGAAGGTAGCACATATACAAGATGTTATTTTTTGCTTTTTAGTTTAAGTTAATTTTTGAGTTGGAAGACGGTTGTTAAGGAATATCTTTTAAATATTCCAATATACTCTTTTTACAATTGGTCGTAAAGACTGTATAAGTAGATACAACAAATAACCGGGGATCGAACCTATGAACTGGCTTTGAGTCTGACATATTAACCGTAAAACAATTGTCGCACCAATTTGACTTGAAGATATGCACTTAGTAGGCAGGAAAAAAAGGTACGTAGATAGGAAGCTGGCACATTAAATTTATTACGTACTAGCTGACGCCGCACGTTTTCACCCGCGTGGTTCCCTTTTCCATAGGAATACGGGGATAATATATAACATGTAGCCTTCCTCGATAAATGGGCTATCTAACACTGAAAGAATTTTTCAAATCGGACTAGTAGTTCCTGAGATTAGCGCGATCAATCAAACAAACAAACAAACTCTTCATCTTTATAATATTAGTATAGATATGATAGTATCACAGAAATTAAAACTTGGCTGTCAACTCTCAAGTATTATTAAATTCCCAAGATATCATCTAAACAATAGGTATCCCTATCCTTAGATCTAAGAAAACGGTTGTCACGCACTATAAATACTAATTTTGGCTACCGAACAAAACCTCTGTCAGGTAGACTTTGTTCCAACCAGTTCACCCCATCTTTTATGAAGTAGTAGCAAAGAGACAAAACCGCACAAAAATTAATTGTATTCACGTAGTAGCCATAGATCATTCGAACACGTCACCGTCCCGGAGTCACAGTGGATTAGTTTTTCTAAAGCAAACAGGTTCCTGTGGTACATTACCATTTCATAGGAAGCCGCCCATTCATTCGTTCACAAGGAGATATTTCTAAATTTTAGCGTATCACCAAGACAAATCTTAAGGTTTGGACTGCATGTATTCCGGTTGCAATCCGGTTTAGTTCTATATGCTTTATGGAAAGTTTACTTTGGTATCGGTGAATCAAATAATTTTCATCAATATTTTGTGTTTTTGTAAAGAATATTTGCGATAACTTTTTTAACAATGAAAGCTTTTAAATTTAAAATTAAATAAGAGGGTTATTTTAAATTTAATACAAGGACGAAGAAGCCCACAATAGATTCAGACAAGGATTTTTTCTTTTTTAGTATCACCATCTCATTATTAGTTACAACCTTGTGCTCGCCATCCTTTTAATTTGTTTTAGCCCTCAAATTCAGCTCTGGCAAAGCTTCTACAGTCATTCATCTCCCCCGGTGCAGGCATTGGCTATACAATTTCTACGAAGCTTTTTACATTATCGGATTTTAACGGACCCGTACTGGTCCAAATTCAACTGACAGTTCGTATTTGACCCTATGATTTTCTTGTAGGATCCGGTGATAAGTGAACACTTCTGTCCGGTTTCCGGTTTCCGACGAATATGCCGGTCCGGCGTAGTGGGAACCCGCCCTAAGGCAAATCTCTAGGTATCTTTGTCTCACGGCTTCATCCTTTCCACAAAGGACGTAATAACCATATCAAACAGCGTGTCCCTTCGCCGCGGTGCATACATATGGCGCAGTGAGTAGACGCCTTTATTGTGTTTTAAAATAAAGAAATAGCTGGAAGTAGTCTTTGTTTCATTCAGAGCGGGTCTTCCATACTTAATGTTATCGAGTAAGTAACATTACTAGTGTGGTCTTCTGTTCATACTGAACAATCGTGTCATTGCAAGGTATAGAAAGATCAATAATAATATTCTGCAAGGAAAAATAATCTGTTTTCAAACTATAAACAAGCATTAAATAACGAAATCCGTAGGTGACGTAAGAAATTGGGGCATCGTCTTCAGCAAAGACAAGATAAAGTTCGACTTGGTCGAAGAGCGCCTTGTCTGTGGTTATATCGAATGGTCCTGAAGTCATAATTATCAGATTATTTTAACGGCTCACCACAAAGTCAGGCCTCTTTTATTATATGGAGCTATTCTATGCTATTCCAATTGGTTTTTGTTTTATTCTTTACAAGTTAGCCCTTGACTGCAATCTCACCTAAT
Source organism: Bicyclus anynana (assembly GCF_947172395.1). Taxonomy (NCBI): domain Eukaryota; kingdom Metazoa; phylum Arthropoda; class Insecta; order Lepidoptera; family Nymphalidae; genus Bicyclus; species Bicyclus anynana. The sequence continues at coordinate 2,214,712 of NC_069095.1, forward strand.
GGATGTACGAACGACGGCCACAAACTTTTTAGACGTAGGATGAAAATCCACACCCATTTCGGTTTCTACACGACATCCGTATCGGAACACTAAATCACTTGGCTGTATGCCTTCGCCGGTAGGGTGGTAACTAGCCATGGCTGAAGTCACCAGCCAACTGACTAATTAAGAAAACCTCAATCAGCTAGCCGGGGATCGAAGTTATTACCTCCTTCCTGTAATTCCATCGCTCATACCACTACGTCACGGAGGCCAAGGCAATGCTATGCTGACCAATGGCCCAACGAGACAGATAAGAAGAGCTAGCAGTTATCTGAGAGGTCCTGTAATCATCCGCACAATAAGTAAGTAACCAGTTATGTGTCGGTCAGATAATTTGTGCTGGATGTTTATTCGGTCGCTATTCATAGATATTAATGATCGAACGTCACAGTGATCGATGGAGAACAAAGGACAGAGTATCTAGGTCTGGTGTCGCAATTGTTGTACGTACAGACGTTAATTAACGGTGTGACTCGGTATTATCACTTGTATTTAGGTAACTGTTGCAAGTTGTAATATGTTTGAAGTTTTAGGATTTATATTAGTTTGTAATTGCTGATCTTAAGTGCATTGTCGTTGAAACAATCAGCACCAGTGTTAGGTAATTCGGTAGCTTTCAGAAAATGAAAGCCACCGAACTCGTTTGATATTTAATGGTTTTCTGTAGAATATATTTTACAAAATTGCCAAGTAGGTTATGTACTTATGTAAGTATTTCAATAAACTGGCAATGTAAATATATTGTTAGTCTAACAGGCCCGGTTGATTTTATTTACTGAAAGATACCGAATTATTGAAAAATACACCTGAAGGTTATCTACTTGTTCTAATAAAAAAAAAATTAAAATCATTCTATTATGAAATCCGTCTATTGATGGTGGGTTTAATTTAATTTGATATTTTGCCAGCAAAGTGTGTTTTCTAGTAAGCAAATGATTGTTGGATTGTGTCGTAGTAAATTAAAGTGTTGGGCGACCCCCCACCAGGTGGACTGGCGACATCAAGTGAGTCGCAGGGATTCGCTGGATGCAAGCTCAGGATCGTAATGTGTGGAAGTCCCTACAAAAGACCTATATCCTCGACGCCCATCAGCTGATGTGATAATGATAATGAAGTTAAAGATTCATGAACTTATTGTTTTGCTACAGTCTAGATCAGTTACAAGATTTCCCATAAGCTTTTGTCATAATTAGAGACATAATTCCCGTACGTCGCCGGAATATCTTAATCTTAGCATCAGACCATTAAAGCTATAGTTTTCTATGAAAGGCTCATTATTTTAAATTTAAGAATGTTTAAAAGTCACATTTAACAGGTACATGTCAACCGGAGGGCGTGCCTAGGCGCATAGAATACCCTACCGCACAAATCATGTCATAATTTTCAAATTGTTTACGCAATTATAGTCCTTATACGGTTACGTTTGAAATTATATCGGCTTGAATGTTTTGACAATATAATGCGATGTTGAGTGACGATTTGTATGACGGTACGTGAGGGGCATGAGAACCATACCGAACCATAACGACCCCGCGTTTTAGAATAACAAAAGCACAGAAAAAGTTTCAAACTAAATTCTACTTTAAAGCATGATATTATTTATTTTAGATGGCTATAAATTTTTTTTATTATTTACAAGTTAGCCCTTGACAACAATCTCACCTGATGGTAAGTGATGATGCAATCTAAGATGGAAGCAGGCTATCTTGTTAGGAGTAGGATAAAAATCTACACTTGTTGGGAGCAGTTATATTTCGGTTTCTACACTACATCGTACCGGAACTCTAAATCGCTTGGCGGTACATCTTTGCTGGTAGGGTGGTAACTAGCCACGGCCGAAGCCTCACACCAGCCAAAATATATTTTCCATCATCGCCTTCTAATTAATCTACTTAACGTTATTGCTGTTATTAATTTAATTAAGTTATTCAATTGCTGTAAAAGTATAAATAATATGTACCCTACCTTTGAAACTTTCAATAAGGTTAAATTTTTTGTAGTAAAATAAATAAAATTTACTTCAGTTAAGATATTTATAATAAAAAGAAAGTCTTATTCTAGATAGTAGTAGGTATTAGTAGATTAATTAAAATTACCACTATTATTGTCCTATTCAACAAATTATTTTCTACAACGATTGTATGCCAATAAAGATTTTTTATTAAAAACTTTACAACAACATTTGATACATTTGATCATTTGTGCTAACCTTTCCAGATTAGCTCAAACGATCAAGAAAACTACTGGCTACATAAAAACAAAACATTTATCGAGTACATCGTAATTTCCCACCACCTCCTATACTATAATTTTAGTGTTGATACGTCTTTTGTGATTGTAGCTATTGTTGCAGTAATGTCCACTCTCCGCCGTGCTATCGATGGGATATAAACAAAAGAAAGCAAAAGGAATTCAATCAAAAGCCATTATGTCGCCGAGGACTCTCCGCGGGTCTGTTGTCTCAATATTTTTCTTACGCCCCTTTGTACACACATTTGTTTTGAGTGTACGGGAAATGTCGAACGATTAATCGGGTCGAATCCGTTTGAATTGTTACGACCCGTTTGGACGTGCGATATATCGTATCATGCAAAGTTAGATGCAATCATTAATATAACTACTGTAGTAGCAGTCGTGAGCTTTATTTGCGTGGAATTTATTATTACACATAAATTGGTTTTATGGAATAATAATAGATATTATTGTAATGAATTATTATTTTAAAATAGCAACTGATGAGTTTGTTGACAGGTCTTCTCAGTAGAACCTGCCATCGGAATTAGTGGTAGAGCTTCTACAAATAGTCAAACTTGACGTTTTTAAAGTGCTTCTTTATTTTAATTTAGGTTATTTGATTAATTAATTATGAATTTAATTTTGATAATTCCGACTTGGAAAAATACTGACAATCTGTAACATCGTCATCATCATATCAGCCGATGGACGTCCACTTCAGGACATAGGTATTTTGTAGGGACTTCCAAACATTACGATACTGAGCCACCTGCATCCAGCGAATCCCTGCGACTCGCTTGATGTTGTCAGTCCACCTGGTGGGGGGTCGGCCAACACTGCGCTTACTAGTGCGGGGTCGCCATTCCAGCACTTTGGGACCCCAACGTCCATCGGCTCTTACTACTGTAACATACATTATTTTAAAAACTGGATAATATTTTGTTATGTCTTTACATCATAAATCATACATTATAGATTTGCAGATCTAGTAGTAATCTTTGTGGTTTTTTATATGGTATTGTTTGTTTTGTTTAGACGCTGTTCAGTATAAATTTTGATATCTATTCAAGTCTAGGTAAAATGATCGGTAGTAATCTGTCATATATTTTTAACCGACTTCAAAAAGGAGGAGGTTCTCAATTCGGCCGGTATTTTTTTTTTTATGTATGTACACCGATTACTCAAAGACGCCTGGACCGATTTCAAAAATTATTTTTTTGTTTGAAACGGTATAGTCCCCATTTGGTCCCATTGCCATCATGACAAGATCTGATGATGGAATCCTGGAGAAATTGAGGGGAACTTTCGAAAATTATATGGGTGTCTAGTGTGTTCGTGAACTTTTCCATTTAGTGCCTTTAAGAAATACAAAATTATGAAGGTTTAAAATCGATCTGATGATGGAGTCATAAAACAGACGAGGGAACTCCTTGGCGATTTACAGCAGTTACCTTGTGTTTGGGCTTGATTAATTTGTCTTAATGAGAACTTTCCACATAGATAGGTTGTGACTGTCATTTAGGGGTTTGGTGATGAAGACCAAGGACAATTAAGGGAACTCCTTAACAGTTAACAGTAACTACCTTGTGTTTGGCCTTGATTAATTCGTATTGCTGAGAACTTTCTACCTAGATGAGTTGTGTCTGTTATTAGGGGTCTGATGATGAAGACCAAGGTCAATGAAGGGAACCCCTTGACGGTTTACGGTAGCTACCTTGTGCTTGGGCTTGATTAATTTGTATTGCTGAGAATTTTGTACCAAGATGGGTTGTGACTGTCATTAGGGGTCTGATGTATTCGTTTGAGATGAAATTTTACACTAAAAATTGAAAAATAATAAAAATTTTAATAAAAAAAATACAACCGACTTCAAAACCTAAAAACGTACCCACTAAACTAAAAAGCGAAAAATAACATAATATGTTCTACATGCTGATCAGTATGAAGTCGGTGCTTAGCCGGTGTTGTCTTAATTCAAGCCATTTCTGACAGGACCACATGAAACAACACTGTCTGCAAAATCTAAATCTATAAGATATGCACACATGGCTTGAATTAATACATCACCGGCTTAGCACCGCCTTCATACTGATCAGCATGTAGAACATATTATGTTATTTTTCGCTTTTTAGTTTAGTGGGTACGTTTTTAGGTTTTGAAGTCGGTTGTATTTTTTTTATTAAAATTTTATAACTAATTTTCTCTCAATCACTGATGGCTTAAGTTGTGGCATTTCGTAATGATAAAGACCATCACCTACCATCAGGGATATTAAAAAAAAAAAGAAAAGAGATCATGACAGTTCACGGACTTTACGAAATTTTCACCGTGCAGAAAATATCGTCATGTTTAAAGAGGACTCATTGGTTTATAATGGACGGACGCGTTATTCTCATCTGTTTCAAAAATGCCGCGTGGAATTCTGAAGGGCCCGCAGTAATGGCCGATATTTACGACATTTAGATAGTGCTGTTTAAACGGAGAATGAATTATGACAATAGAATAAACCGATATGTCGCAAGGACGACGCGATGGTTGAATATATTAAATTGATTGATTGATATATGATTTAGCGATCGCTTTTTTTCAATTGGATTCATAAAATTTCTTGGAATGCTTGTTTCTAGACAGTTAAAAATATAATGAATTAGCGGAGGAATCAGATGGCTATGGATATGACCTCTGCCTCTGATACCGGAGGGTGTGTGTTCGAATCCTGTCCGGGGCATGCACCTCCAACTTTTCAGTTGTGTGTATTTTCAGAAATTAAATATCCCCCTGTCATTCTAAGAGGAGACTCGAGCTCAGCAGTAAGCCGATTATGGGTTGATAGCGAGCTTGTTTCTAGACAGTTAAAAATATAATGAATTAACGGAAGAATCAGATGCCTAACATCATTTAAGCTAGACATTGCTTCTCCAATGCGGTTTAACGGCCTGAGGATGATAATGTTTTGTTCTTGTAAGATAGCAGAATTTGATTGAGATCCGGACCAAAAGCTTAACGTACTCTACTCGGGATGTGAGGTGACACTACCAAATATCATTCCAACTAGAATAAAGTTCTATTAGAGGAATAATTTCATAACCCGGTACAGAACTTGAACCTAGTAACCCTCATAACTCGAAGCTAAGTTTAAAGTAATCCAGTACTTCAACAGCTCATTAACCAATTAGTTAGTCAATCAAATCGGTAAACTTCTTAAGTATACAGGTACGTTACGGACCTTAAAACTGAAGGATGTTTATTGAGTGCCTTTTGGAATTATTATTTTTTTTAGTTCATCGGTATACCAAAAAAGATAATGCCAACATTAAAATCAATCAGGCCATATTTGTCGGTGATCATGATTTAGGGATTTAGCGATCGCGTCACAGCGTCAAGGGTCTGATCCGATTGGGTTAATGTGTTTACCGTCGGTGCCTTTCAACTTTCATTATGCCTTCGGTATACTTGTCAGCTTAGGTTCGTCCGTGGATGGTAATCTTTAAGAATGTATCAAATGGGGGTATTCTAACAATAGGTAAATAAGCAGATTTTATCATATTTGCCAGGTATTTATTTATCATATCAATTTATTGTGAAACTATAGTTATTTTTGTCATCATTATCATTATCAACCCATATTCGGCTCACTGCTGAGCTCGAGTCTCCTCTCAGAATGAGAGGGGTTAGGCCAATAGTCCACCACGCTGGCCCAATGCGGTTGGCAGACTTTACACACGCAGAGAATTAAGAAATTTCCTGGTATGCCGGTTTCCTCACGCTGTTTTCCTTCACCGTTAGAGACACGTGGTATTTAATTTCTTAAAATGCACACAACTGAAAAGTTGGAGGTGCATGCCCCGGACCGGATTCGAACCCACAGTTAGTTAGTTGTTTTTGTATCAAATAGATTATGCTTCCTAAATATCTCTACGCTCTACTTTACTGAAGCAATTGTTCAAAACTACCAATTTCTTAACATTACTAGGTTTAATTAAATTTTCAAAATTACTAGCTACTATACTTATTTATGCTTTTACGGTATAGATTTTTTTTACATTATATAGCGAGCGCTTGGTTGCAATCATGCTTGATAGTAAGCCGCGATGATGCATCATACAGCATATGGTGGAACGCGCTTGCCTAAAGAAAAGGCAAAATCCTTCATACTAGTCAACTAAAAAAACAAAGAATTGGCGCCACGTAGTTACAGAGAAATTAAGGCGTAAATATATATCTTTATAGGTTATTTCACGGTTTTTGTTTCATTGTGGATTATGAGATACGGTAAATAGCACGGTAATTCGGTATGCACATTTGGAGTTTGCATCGTGGTAATCCTAGCAAACTCAAGTACCTACTTATGGTAGCAATATAGGCTGACAAACTTTCAACTTTTATTAAGTAACAAAATCATAACTATTACGAGCTATCCATCTATAGTTTTAGTTATCGTAAAGGAAGTAATTGAATAAAAGTGTCAAAAGTAGACAAAAGTTTATATAATAAGAAAAAGAAGAAGAAATATACTTTTATTGTACACTAAAACAAACTAACAATAACTTATAATAAGACTTAGAAACTAGTGTACAAATGGCGGTAAAATAGTATAATAATTGAATAACAGCGGTGTGACTTCATCTTGAATGAGCTATTACGTGAAATTTATGCGATCCAAAAAACGTTGACCATATTAATGAGTATTGGACACAGATTGTAACAAATAAAATGCTCATTTCGTTTATGGTGTGTTAGCTTAGTTTAAATTTATTTAAACCTCATATATTATAGGGAATAATAGCGCTATAAAATTTGAAATATATTCACAGCAGTGTGCCGGAATTAAACTCGATCTTCTTGTTTAAATCTCTGAAGATTACTGTGTTTTGTAAAAATACCACTCGGTCCTTGGGGAAAGAATGCCTTGGTTGGTGCTTGTGGGGGAGATTTATTGTTATAGCTATGATTTGTATAGAATAGAAGATGTATTAAATATATCCTTAATAGTATTATAACTGCGAAAGTAAGTCTGTTAATATTTCACTGTTAAACCGCAGAACCGATATGTATAAATGTTGATACAATGATTATTGGGACTTAGGTACAGAACAAAGTAAATATTCCTATATTCTATTATACAGAGTGCTGGGCAGTATTTCCATGACCACTTATAGGAACCGAACTGCACAACTAATATTTTATTAACTTAAAAAAAAAGTTTTGTATCTTTTCATACAAAGTAATTCAAATAATTCCGACTATGTCCCGAATTTGTGATTTGATTCCTCCCGAGAGCAGGATTTGTGAAAAATAGAAATTCACGCGAAGTCGTGGCATTTCACTAGTTATTATAGTTATTATATCATATGTGGCAGTTTGACTCTCATTAAACTTAACAGATTCTTAAATAGTAAGTAAGTAATTAAAAAGTAGTAAGTCCGTCATTTACTTACTTACTTATCATAAAAAAATACGGAAATCAATATCTAATATTCAAATGTTATTTTAATATATTTTTTTATTATAATTGCTCACAATGACTTTTTTTTTATTTGTAGAAAAAATCAAATGTAATAAATAATATTGCATCGCAGAAATCAATAAATAATTATGAATCATCTTTAAAGGAATTGTCTATGAAATAAATGATGTAAGCTCGGTGATCATATTTTAAAGGAAGCGGCTTAGTCATTCAAGGTTTCCGATAGATCGTGATGCAAAATATATTATATTTGTAGAATCCATTAATCCATGTTCTAATATTTAAATTAGCACGAAGCAAATTATCAGCTATGTATTGTTTCGTTGCTACAGGTACGGTTTATTTTACTTACATTTTCTTTATTTCTTCTTTTTCATTTGGTCTCCTATAATCATCATCATCATTAACAACCCATATTCGGCTCACTGTTGAGCACGAGTCTCCTCTTAGAGGGTTAGGCCAGTCCACCACGCTGGCCAAATGCGGATTAGTAGACTTCACACACGTAGAGGACTAACACTGAACCATCAAGGCAGTTATGAAGAATGTAAACAACCTGGAAATGGCAAACACAATTCAGAATATGATTTGAAAGTTGAACTGAATAGAAGTGGAAGGTACGAAATAACATTTACTACGAAACCGTTACTCGTCAGGCCATTGCAAAGGTTAGTCATATTTGCAAAATTGCCTAACGGGTAAACAAACAAAGCCATTGGCATAAAGAAAGCTGTATAAGATGTTATAAAGTTAACAAAAGGGGCACAAAAGACCCAACCCTTTGTTTTTGTTTTGCGCATCATCCACTGTTTATTGCTATTGCTCTGTTAATTGAGATATTCGCACAGGGGATATTAGGACCCTGCGATTTCCCTAACACACAAATGCCGCTTGATTTTGCATTTCGTTTTTGGGTTCTGTACAATCAGTTCGCTTGCCTTGGTTTTTACAACCAACAACGTTAAGTTTTTTGTACAATATTAAAGCTTTTTAACCCTTGAAAAAGAGGGGGGTTATAAGTTTGACATGTCTGTCTGTCAGTCTGTTTGTGGCACCATAGCTCCCGAACGGATGAAGCGATTTCAATTTAGTTTGTTTTGTATGAAAGGTGATTTATGTGCGAGTATTCTTATACATGTTTGATGAAAATTGGTTGAACCGTTAAAAGTTCTGGGGGATGATGGGGAGGTGAAAATGGGGAAGAATAATCTAATATCTGCAAATATACTCGAGTGCGGTATCAAATGAAAGCGCACTGAAAAAGAATATTGATGACTTGATTGAGAGTGTAATTAATATTTTCATGATCTTCGGGGGTTCTTCATAATTTTCAGTTTTATGTTATTATTACTAGGTATGTTTATGTCTAACTAAGTGACGACAGAAGTAATTCAAAAAACCTGATTTCTCAATTTACAAATGTATTAAGGTTGTGCAACTATCTACTTTAAAACCTCTGTTTTCTGTCTGCGTAACCCTAAAAATAACTACGTATTTATTGTTATTGCGAGATTTATAACCCTGGTGGTAGAGGTTTTTGATTCAATGCAATAAAGCGATTGCGCAAATAATGCATTTTTGAATTTCCTTTTCTTGCCAAAAGGGTTTTAGGGTTTAACGATTTTTAGCACCGAATGCATTTGTTTGTGAAAACTTTTGTTACTTTTACAAGAAATGGAAGAATTCACTTTATACAAATTGAAAGGTATAAAAGATTATACGGTTGTTTTGAATTTCGGTTTAACTAAAAGTAAAAATGTAATTTTAACAAAAAATTTAGAGTTCTATGTTTATTTAGGTAGAGTGACTTTTGCAATGTATTATGGTATTTAAATTTAAAAGTTGTCTGTGCATTGTATTAAAACTGATTAGTCCTGGTTTTATTTCCTGAGTCAATTCAGGAATGTTTAATTTGTAATTGTTTAGGTTAGGCACAGTGCTTGTCTCTAGCGGATCGGTTACGAAGTAAAAATGATTTAATAATGATATTTATATGAATCGCTTATGTTATGTCTTTTATTATATTAGTCCACCACGCTGGCCCAATGCATATTGGCAGACTTCACACACGCAGAGAATTAAGAAAATTCTTTGGACCCTGTGCAGATTTCCTCACGATGTTTTTCCTTCAATGTTTGAGACACGTAATATTTAATTTATTAAAATGCACACATCTGAAAGGTTGGAAGTGCATGCCCTGGATCGGATTCGAACCCACACCCTCCGGAATCGGAGGCAGAGGTCATATCCACTGGGCTATCACGGCTTAATCTGTATTAATATTATAAAGCTGAAGAGTTAATTTGTTTGTTTGCTTGAACGCGCTAATCTCAGGAACTACTGGTCCGATTTGAAAAATTCTTTCAGTGTTAGATAGTCCATTTATCGAGGAAGGTTAAAGGCTTTATTACATTATCCCCGTATTCAGTGTCAGCTGTCAGCTATCAGGTGTCAGCTAGTAGATTGATATAATGATGAGCATGGTTAGGTATTTCCAATTTCGAAGCGAAAAAGTAGGATATAAATAATGTTCAAGATATTTTGAATCATCTCTATCCGCGTCATGATGTGTCACGTTACTCTATAGGAGCCCGGCCTTTAATTTATTTCTGTCAATCTTCGACCAATAAATATTCAAATACAATAATTTATGTTAATTCGAAATGAATAATCACTCATTCGATCAAGAGTCGTGTAAGGTCTTATTTAAATCAATGTAATCACGAGTGCCGATGTTTAAATGTAATTTATCTTGCAAACTTCTCCGGGCGATCTCTGCCTTCTCTTATTGCTGACCATTGATATACTAACTTATGGATACCAATGGATACCTGATATTCAAAATGCTATCTTTTAATTTGACCAGACTTTCGAGGTTTGTCATTTGCTGAATTTGTCAGGCCTACTATACTTCTACCATAAGTATGCCAGGCAGCTTGCCACTATTTTGGTCCAAAATACTCAATACTTTACTAAATGCTTAATACTTACTACTTACTTTACTCAATTATATACTTTGTGAAATCCACCAGTAAGTACCGGATGATATTTTTTCATAGAATCTCAATTTCGTATATGTCAACTAGCATACGTCAAGGATAGTGAATAAGCCTGCGGGATGTAGCAAAACATATTTGGCTACTAAATAATGTAATTAGGATTTAATCCAGCCCAGACTATTAAAAACTCAATTTATCTGTGTCAGTCAAACAAACTCTCGTTTTTATTAGGGAATAGTAGACGCCGCGCGGTTTCACCCACGTGGTTCTCGTTCCCGTAAGAATACGGGGATAGAATATAGCCTAATAGCCTTCCTCGATAAATAGACTATCTAACAATGAAAGAATTTTTCAAATCGGACCTGAGATTAGCGCGTTCAAACAAAGAAACTCTTCAGCTTTTTAATATTAATAGAATAGATTATTAAAATCTATTTATCTATTTGCTAATGAAAGATATCCAGCGCTTTTTGTCTGAAAAATACACCCGTTATTAAGAATACTAAGTTCAAAATACATGATAGGCTTTTGAAATATGTACCTAATATTATGTTCTTTTATCACATACAGTAAATTTTTAGTAATAAGACGTCCGAAAACAGAATTTAACGTTAGCTACAGTTATAGTTATTTATTGTGTAGATCTTCGGATTCTTATATCATCAGCGAAGCCAATACAAAGTTACCGCAGAAATGCTTCAGGCTACTAAATGCTACTACGAACAAAAGTATTATGTACTGTGTCCTAACAACATTTATCCGTTAATTGAATGTGAACTTTGATAACATTGATATACGATTGAAAGTTAAGCAACAAATAGTGAAGCGTATTCAATTTGTAAGGCTGAGTTTACACAGGATCCGAAGTGCAACGCCGCGCCGGCACAAACATTAGGCATTGTACTGCTCATGGAAAGGGTAAATATTGGATCTTTGCTTCGGAGAAAAATGCGTTTAGAAAACACGGCCAATATGTACAGATGTATACGTGTTACACTTCAGAGAAGACATGACTGTCTTGGTCTTCTCGAGTATAAAAACGTTGATAGGTTGTGCGAAATTTGGTGGTAGAGACGTTTTATTTTTATTTCTCAATGAACTAGCTGATTGTAATTATACAATATATGGATATAATAAACGGGCTTTTCGCATCTTAAAAAACAAATGCAATTCACGCATGTGGTCAAATAGATTTCCGTCGCGTCTCCTCACATTGAAATTGTAACTTAGTTATTGATATTGTAAGTCTGTTTCAAACAAAATACAAACCACTTTTTAAATATAAAATTCATCATATCAGCATATCTTCATCGCCTACACTGCTGAATACAAAACGAAAACGACATAATAACGAAAACACTAAATGAAATTATTGAGAAATTCGCGGACTTAAACGCGGTCAAATACAGAATCTCTTTTTAAAATTACTTGCAAAAGCCGAGTATCGAAAGCTTATTTAACGATCTTATGATGAAATAAAGCTAGCAACCACTTCCCTCATAATACGACAATGTTCAAAGCGATCAGACCGAACGGTCTTGTATTTTGTTAAATGGGAACATTGCCTATGGCAGTTGTCAATCTAGGGACAACGTGTGGTAGCTTTTTGTGTACAGATTTCGTTATTGGTATTAAGGCAAGCGGCGTTTCTGACCGCAGCTTTTGTGCCTCTATTATAAAGTGTTGTTTAAATTTCGGACCGAGTTTTGATCCGCCGTCGTCGGTCGCTTCAATAGAAATGATCGCGTATTAATTTTCGAGGCAACAAAGCGTTCATTCGTTTATTTGTATTGAACGGTAGTCGCAAATGGGTCGTCGTCGTCGTCAACCCATATTCGGCTCACTGCTGAGCTCGAGTCTCCTCTCAGAATGAGAAGGGTTAGGCCAATAGTCCACCACGCTGGCCCAATGCGGATTGGCAGACTTCACACACGCAGAGAATTAAGAAAATTCTCTGGTATGCAGGTTTCCTCACGATGTTTTCCTTCACCGATTGAGACACGTGATATTTAATTTCTTAAAATGCACACAACTGAAAAGTTGGAGGTACATGCCCCGGACCGGATTCGAACCCACACCCTCCGGAATCGGAGGCAGAGGTCATATCCACTGGGCTATCACGGCTGGGGTATCACGCAAATGGGTATGCCCGTGCTTTCCAATTATCTATTTAGAGGTGGAGATTGTCTAAGTATAGCGAGATAATTTTTTTTGTTAAAAGCGCATTGTTTTATATTTCAATTGTTCAATGTCTGGAATTGAATGTTTGGAAGTTTTGCAATGAAATCACACTAATATAATAAAGGCGGATGTTCATGTGTAAGTGTGGGAGATTAATTATGGCTTTTTTAGTAAAAATACCAATATATTTTCTTCATTTATGATTACCAAAAGATCATGTTGAGGCTCCAATTTCTGAAATGCTTCAGTTTGCTTTAGGTGTTTTGTAAGTCTGTTAGTTCCTCCTTTGCGCTGCGACTACTACCTAGATTAAGACATAGGTACTTTTTATCCCAGAAAACCAATGGTTCCTGCGGGATTTGTGAAAAACTGAATTTCACGCGGACGAAGTCGCGGGCGTCTGCTAGTACCTAATAAATAATTTTAATGATATATTATTTAATTTATGTTTTAAGAAGGATGAATGAACCTCTTTTATTAATTTTAAGTTGGCGACTTTACCGATCAATAACACAAAAAAAAAATCACAGAGAGAATCATGCTCTATTTGAATTATCATCAAATTGAGCATACTTCTCTCCTTGTATAAAGGTTGAGCTTGCCTTAGACTAACTGTACCTAAGTAAATAAATAATGAAACTTTTTTGTTAGGTCGATGGTATTAGCCCTCTCAATATCAGCTAGATAAGCTTCCGAATTAAAAATACAAGAACTACTATATTATAAATTCATTACTTTTAATTGCACATCCCATCCTACATTTTTTGTGTAAAGAAATAGTAATTTCCTCGACAAACCGGCCGCGGACGGGTTGTATCGGTCCCATGCCTCGCGGAGAGATATCCGTTATAATTATGTAATTTAAAACATACTAGCCGATCTCGCGGTTTTGTTTATTTATCACTTTTATATACAGGAAGAAAATTTTTTTAGTGCGGATATTTTTATATTTTGTACATAAACAAAATTTAATGATCACGTATTTTTTCTTTTTTTTTTTAACTCAAAAATAACAAAATTATCGTTAGCTAAAGTTATTTACTTTTGAACAGAATTTTAGGGTCACCCTATTGTGCGTTTATTTTATTTTCGTTTGATACCTAAAGGACGTCACCAGATCACTTTTAAGCTGAATATATCTTGTTTAGTAATAATATGTACATAATTTTGTTATTTTAGAGACATAAATTTAAAAAAAAAAATTACATAAAATGTATCGAACTGTTTGTAGATTTATATTCTATTAATGATACAGAACCACGAAAAAAAATATCCGCACTAAAGACCGAATCACCCTGTATGTGGCGATGTTGATAGGAGGTTCTGGGTTCGATTGTCAGATCGGATTATTTTAGGATTTTATATTCTCTAAATTGGCTCAGGTTTGGTCTGGTGGTACATCGGCCGTGCTAGTTACCACTAGGGTTGCCAACTTTTTTAAAAATTAAAATATATTATTTTTTACCGACTTCATAAAAGGCGGAGGTTCTCAATTCGACGCGTACCAATGTTTTTTTTTTGTTACCTCATAACTTCATAATTTATTAACCAATTTTGAGAATTATATTTTGTTTGAAAGAGTACTTTCAGATTGGTTCCATTCCATTTTCATGAAAATCAGTTTAGTAATTTTATGTTAAAATCAAAAAAACTGTTTGTCGGTTCCATTTTTATATATAAAAAATATTGCGTACTGTATATTTTTTCTACAGTATATAGTACACATACTCAAAATATAGTACAATACTAGTAGTAGCAGCAGCCCTAGTTACCACCTTACCGCCAAACGATTTAGCGTTTTGATACCTACAATATCGCGTACAAAACCGAGCAAAATAAACATGTAGTCTTCTCTTCGAAGTAAGCCCGCTTCCATCTTAGACTTCATCGTCACTTAACATCAGGTGAAGTTAGAAGTCAAGGGCCTGTTATTGAATAAAAAAAAATAAAGGTTATTAACCCTTAAAGACATATTGTCAATGATGTAGCGATCCGGTACTATGATATAAACCAGTTAAGGGTAAATAAGTTTGTATTTATGTGAGTAAAACTTCCATACAGACGAAGTCACAGGCGCTGCCTAGTAAAAAATACCTAAAGATAAAGTAAGATATGCTTCGGCTTCGGTAGCAAATGTTTATCTCGACACAATAATAAGTGTGGGGCTATAAATATTTTAGGATACTAGTGAGAATGGGCGCTTGTCGTTTTATTTCCTCAGTTGACCGCCTTTATGGCCCATCCTGCGTAGGTTGACCATGTTATTTAGAGGACATTCCTCCTTTCAATATGACATCTTTATACACTTTTTAAAATAATATTCCAAAGGCTCCTTATTATTTATGATGAACGGATAAACTTATTTGTATTAACAGAAATCTTTGTAAAACCTCGTAATACTGAATTTATTGGTGTAATAATTTGTTAATATTCAAGCAATGATTACAATTTATAGTTGTTTATTAGTATAATTTTGTATTGGCACTATTTGCGCTATGAAACTTCTAGAAATATTTGTAATAAATATGCCAATGAAAATATATTCATCCTGACATCCTACTAATATTATAAACGCGAAAGTTTGTACATGGATGTTTGTTACTCTATAGCGCCGCAACTACTAAACCGATTTGACTGAAAACGAAGATAGATAATACCCGAGATTAACACATGCTATCTTTTATCCCAAAAAATCCATCGTTTTTGCGAGAAATTCAATAAGTTGTTATTATATATATTTAAAATGGATGAGTGAAAAGACTCTAACAAAAGGCATTTACAAGGCGAGGGTAAATTGAAATTCAGGTGATTAAGGCCAAGTCTAGGACGTTCCTGGCCCAAATCTGGAACGTTCTAAATAAAAGTTAGATCAAGAGTAGCCTAATCTACTAGACTATATATGGAATGAGGCGTGAGAATTTAACAATATCTTATATACAGCATCCGTGTCCACATTCAAATTAAATTGTTATTTATGTAAATATGTAATCATAATTACTACCCGTTAGTTAAAATTAGGTGCATTTATTAGACATATTAGACATATTAGTCTTTTTTGCACACACATTATTATATACAATGTATCAAAATTCATTTAAGTACAATTGTACAACACTACTGAGAATGAGTTCCTAGAAAGGTATTGTCTTCGGGTAAACAATAAAAGACATGGCCTAAATAAATTAATAAAAATTTTATTCGTCTTTCTCGCTATTGAAGTCAACCGAAAAGTAAATCATGGTCAACCTACGCTTGGAAACAATTCAACCATTTAGCGTATTTATGCAAGAAACTTTGCCGCAACACAGGGGGTAAGCGTATCATAAAAACGGAATCTATAAAATCGGAATTTTATATTTACTTTACATAAAATGATCTTTTACTTTACCGACATAACTTCAAATATGAACTTAAATGCAACGCTGGGTAGGTATAGGCCTTTTTGTGACCACACAGGTATTTGATGGACAGGGAAAAGTCCTTCTCCAATAGGCGATAATAAATAAACCTGACCATTTGTAAAACTGATATTAAAACCTGTAATGCTAATATCTGACAATGTTATTACATTAGAAGAGAGTGAGATATTGCTACTCGTCTCGATCTTTCTCTGTCTAACACGATGGTAGGTAGGTACTATATAATCTAGATAGAGAGATAGAGACGAATTTGAAACCATTAGTTGTTAAGAAATCGTTACGGAACAGCGCTGCTAAGATCAAATTCGAACCCACCTAAAATAAATTTAATTAAAATTTAGCTATTTTATGTCTTTGGTTAGTCCAGTGCTTATGAGTATGCTGCGTGTCACGAAGCCCTGGGTTCGAGTCTTTGGTCATGCAGAAATTCTCAGCAGTATGGAGTCGGTTACGTCATCTGGCTCGAAGACTGCTTTATGCCGTCATCATCAAATCATTATCATCTGATTACTGATAGAGATCTATAAACAGTCCAACATTATCGCCTTAAGCCTACTACCAATTGAAAGTATTATGCTCTTTCCTTTTGGAAAATCCCCTTTTCTGTAAAGATATCTCACTCTCTTAGCGTCCTTACATCTCAGGTTACCCACCTGTCTGAAACTACAAACCCGACTGCTTAAACTAATCAATTGAAAAGAGAATAACAAGTATCACAATATCTATGTGTTATTTTTATATACATTGTGATACTTGTTTTTCTCTTTTCAGTTCATTACACTACTTTTGACGTAGTCAGGTAAAAAGTTTTTCGAAATAATACGATTCCACTAATATAATAAACGCATAATGAACGAATTTGGTTGAAATGGAGAAATGCTGGAATAGACATATATTATAACCTGGATTATCACATCGGCTACTTTTTTATTATGGAAAACTGCGGGATTTGTGTAAAAATAAATCGCGCCGGAGACGTGGATGTTATTTAGCCATAATTATTATAACAGTATCTTGTTTTTCCATCGAATCACATACTTGCAACAGTTAGACTTAGCTTAGTTTAGGTTAATTTGGTCCATTATTTTGAATGGTCGCCATCGAGTGGGTAATAGTATCGAAAATTTTAAATTCAATCGGTGTATTAGCATACTACGCTCCCTATTATGATCCCACTTAAAATTCTCTCTCATAATTTGGAAACTCGATGTTGTTGATAAAAGGTGTATCGTGTTCTATTACGGATTTTAATGATTTGTTTCAAAATGAAGCGGTACAGTAAATTAAGGTTGCGCTAGCCGCGTTACCATAGAAACGTACCTTTAGTGTAGGTATTGTATATTTTTTATAATGTTTATTCGCCTATTTTGTATGCCTACTATAGAACAAAGGCCTCTTTTCTCGAACAGGAGCGGAATTATAGCTTAGTCTCACCCTGATGATCTAAATATGGGTTGACGGGCAGAAGGTATGTAGATCCAGCCTTCATAATTGTAAAGACCGCCATCTAGTCTGACTGGGTACGACGGTGTTGTTGGCGTTCCATGCCAAGTTGGTAATAGAGCTTCACAATTTGCGACTGCTATTTGGAAGATAAGGGCCCAAATTTTCATAGCCTGCTTAAATCAAATCAAAATCGAATCCAAGTTGCAGGACCTTAAACAGTGCACAGTAAAACCAACTGTGGTTTGTGTTGCATCATGGTAAGACTTAATTTTAATATGTATTTTGTAGAATAATAAATAAATAAATAAAATGATTCGTGAGCAAACTTTTCAATAAGAACCGGATATTTCTCGAAATTAATTTGGAATTTTATGTTGTTACGCACAATCATGAGCTTAGTTCACGCTAGCGTAACCTTAAATAACATTTCATAACATAAATCCAAGTAAATGTGTGAATGTCGCATAGCCATTAAGTTTGCATATATGTCTCATTGCTTTGTAATATGTGTTATATTTACATCAGGCAGACAATTATTGCTTGAGCAATAATAATAAATACTTTGCAAATGTTGTGTTTATGCAAATATTTCCATCCTAAACGTATTTTTAAAAAGGCGTTGACAGCATCCTTCGGAAGATTTCTTATATTATGATAATATCTGACTATAAGATCGTTATCTAGAACTATTATGCTTCATCACAACCGAGCCTATTTAGAGTTCCGTAATAAAGTAAAAATGTAAGCTATGTAACAGATTGATCCGCGGTGAAGACAAGTTTTATCACAGTAAGTATGTGATTTTAGCCAACGCACGGTGGTTTTACGCGCATAGTTCCCGTTGCCGTCAGAATATGGGGATAAAATATAGTATCTTAACACTCACAAAAACGTGGCTTTCTAGTGTTAAAAAATATTCTATATTGGTTCAGTAGATCCAGAGATTACCCTACGTAACACAACAAACTTTATTTCTATAAAATATTATATATGTGGTATGAAAGGTAAAGGTATTAGCGAAACGTGTAATACGGTGGCGATTTAGTTACGGAGTACGAGTAGTTTAGAAAGATTTGTCATATTTGCAAAAAAAATATATGGCAAATATATTTTTTTAGTCAGAAAAGTCAGTGTTATAAGTAGGTACGACATTAGTCCACCGGCCTAGGAACGAACTGCGGCGACGTTTCTGTGAGAGTCCGGCCCTTTCGCCGTTGAGCTATTGAGGATTTTTGTATGAATTGTCATAATATTCTTTTACATTTCGCAAATTTTTCACTTGCCAGCTGTATTCGAAGGATGCCCATACGGTCATACAAACTCGAATAAAAAATACATTAGCAGTTAGATTTTTATTTCTTTGTCGCTACATTCTTGACTGTCGTGGTCATTTAGGTGTGGGGGCAAGCCTCACTATCCGTCGCCTTGCCTCCCTTATTACGGCTCTCCTAGCACATTCATGGAGCTAACCTTGGAGAGCGAACTGCGGCGACGTTTCTGTGAGAGTCCGGCCCTTTCACCGTTGAGCTATTGAGGATTTTTGTATGAATTGTCATAATATTCTTTTACATTTCGCAAATTTTTCACTTGCCAGCTGTATTCGAAGGATGCCCATACGGTCATACAAACTCGAATAAAAAATACATTAGCAGTTAGATTTTTATTTCTTTGTCGCTACATTCTTGACTGTCGTGGTCATTTAGGTGTGGGGGCAAGCCTCACTATCCGTCGCCTTGCCTCCCTTTTTATGGCTCTCCTAGCACATTCATGGAGCAAACCTTGGAGAGCGAACTGCGGCGACGTTTCTGTGAGAGTCCGGCCCTTTCACCGTTGAGCTATTGAGGATTTTTGTATGAATTGTCATAATATTCTTTTACATTTCGAAAATTTTACACTTGCCAGCTGTATTCGAAGGATTCCCATATGGTCGTACAAACTCAAATAAATACATTAGCAGTTAGATTTCTTGTTCTTTGTCGCTACACTCTTGACAGAGTGGTCGTGGTTATTTGGGTGTGGGGGCAAGCCTCACTATCCGTCGCCTTGCCTCCCTTATTATGGCTCTCCTAGCACATTCATGAAGCAAACCTTGGAGAGCTCTTTTCACTTGGTCAGTCCAGTGCGCTCTTGAACTCACTCTCCAGCTTTACTTGAACCACAAGTCGCTCTATACCTTTCGTTTCGTCGTGTGATATGTCCAAAGAAAGCGAGTATACTAGTCAGGGATCCGTAGAACATTTTGTACAACTGATTACTATCAAGTTAATTATTCGTAATGTTCATCTCGATGAGACGATCAAATTTTTTTTTTAAGAATATTCTTGATTCACAATGTCCTACAAATTGCGTGGTATATTATCTCGTTCCGACGCTCAGAAATTTTTACTTCCTGGTAACTCAGTTAGCTATCAGAATCAAGAATTTGCGTAAATAATAAAAATTAATCGTCTCAACAAAATGAAGCTACTCACGAAAAATTAAGTTGATACTAATGAGTTGTAAAAAAAGTTCGACATTGAACTATGGAATGACCGACTGGTCTGGTCTGGTCATCAAAAAGATGCTGTTTGATGACCAGTTCCTGGAAGATTTAAATGTTGGTTCAGAACTGTGTCGAGGATATACCAAGCATATTAGACTATCTACAACTATTAAGTAGTTTGAATAACTACAATAAGTTATGAAATAAAAGAAGAAAAAAACAAAGTTGGCTTACTCGTTAAAAAGTCTACACAAAAGTATCAGAATCCTAAAGTAACTTTTCTTAACGACTTTCTCCAGCTGTTACTTATTTATAATATCGGCCACAATCCAGGATATTTCAGACGGGACACTAAACAGCTATTAAAAACGTCTTATTTTAGCGACAACAAAGAGTGATCTAAGCGCGAAACCTAACTTGAGACTTTTTTGTCTTAAGTTAGGTTTCGTCGTCGTTTGTCGTTGTGTTACATATAATAGATATTGAAATTAAGTTTGTTTAACTAAATGCTGATAAAAAAAGATATAATTAAATAAGTATTACATGAGAAAATATGTTTTCCATTGCATATTATGTATGCATCATTGAGTCTTTCTGTTAAGGTTCTTCAAAGCCTGTATCTGTTTGAACATACTTTCGCAAGACGGTTTTATTTTGAATGAGATAGACATGTTTCATGCAAAATGTAATATAGTACATTTAACGATTTTAAGCGCTTGTGTGTGAAACTGAAGGAATGTTAGCAAAGCAAAAACATGATTTAAATTAAAATGTTGCTTGTCGACAATAATTGTCGACAAGCAACATTTTTTAGTAAATGGGATTTTTTAGTTTATACGCGCGTTTCTGCCGTTGCTTTGCTTAGTAGTAAATTAAAATCAAAATAATCTAAAGCTAAACCCTCTTCCAAATTCTTTTATTCTATTATTTTTTATAAGTGTTAATGAGTATATAAATGATAAAAAAGCTTGATGTTAAACTGTATTTTAAGACTGTGTGCTTAGTTTTAAATAAGTTTGTAAAATGGTGGTAAACAAAAAAAAAATAAACCTTGGCTGAGTTTGTTGTGGGCTCTTCTCGGACCAAGGCGCGTTTGGAACCCTCGTAACTTTAATTTTAAGTTTTCGTCTATTATTACCACCATTAGATTAAATTAAATTTTGACATATACCTAATCTTTCAAAAGAGCTTGTAAACTAAGCCTAATTGAAATAAATTAATTTTGAATTATAACATGTGCATTATTACAAAGTTGAACTATTTTTAAAGATAAGTGTAGTCACAGCTTGTCGCTTGTGTCTTATTTTGTCGCTAGTGTGAACCGTGGCCTTACAGTAAACGTTCAGTTCAATATAAAGCGCGATGCGTTAGAGCCGTGGCCGTCTTTGAAGATAGCTTTACAAATGGCCGAGACGAGTCGAGGCGACGGAACGAATGCATTGTCGCCGCGAAATCCTACTAAATATAATGTGAAACTGTTTTGAAATAGCTTAAAATGTTATTTTCTCTTAGTGAGAAAAGTAAAGGCCCAGTCATTATTATTAATATCTACTACTGATTATTAAAGAATAAAACATTGTCCCTAAGCTCGCCAAACTATATTGGAGCAACGTGGTCATCGCTTTAGATCCCCTCTTCTCTAAAGAGGTAGGCCTAGCCTTGTAGTGGGCAGTTGAAATTGGTTGATAGTGAACCATGGAGCCGTGATAGCCCAGTGGGTATGACCTCTGCCTCCGATTCCGGAAGGTGTGGGTTCGAATCCGGTCCGGGGCATGCACCTCCAAAAGAAATTAAATATCACGTGTCTCAAACGGTGAAGGAAAAACATCGTGAGGGAACCTGCATACCAGAGAATTTTGTTAATTCTTTGCGCATGTGAGGTCTGCCATTCCGCATTGGACCAGCGTGGCCTAACCCCTTTCATGAGAGAGAGGAGGCTCGAGCTCAGCAGTTAGTCGAATATGGGTTGATAATGATGATGGACCATGGAACTATAGAATACTTATTGGGTCAAAAGGGGATCAGTCCACGTCCACTGCAGGAAAGGATTTTTTAAGGAAATTCAAACACCACGCTCCTGAGCCGTCTTTATCCAGAAACTCGATGTCATCAGTCCAACGAGTGGGGGGTCGACCAGTACTGCGAATTCCATCTCTATTCTAACATCTTGGGACCCCGACGTCCATCGGCTTTTCGAACTGTGCCCTGTAACTTCGTGACTCTTGGAGTCATGTCGGTCTTTCTGAGTGCAAGATTACATTTGTAATATTTATATCTTACGTGGTGCACTTCAGATAATAACCCACGTCATGTATGCGCCATGCGACACATGCAGACCACGTAGCAGGGTGCACTCCGCAGATACGAGGTGTAGGGGCCAGTAGTACCGCTGACTTGGTTTTTAAATAAGACATGCTTAACCTTATGCGTGACTCTCGGTAATGTCGTCGGTATTCAATCGACTCAAAAATTAAAACATCTCCTCCGTCCTCTTTATGTCATCATAATTTAACACCCATATTCGGCTCACAGCAGTAGTAGGTAATACGGTTTTCATGGTTGTCATGGTTTTCGGTAATATTTACAGGCACATGAGTTTCAACACTTACGCCTCTGGTTGATAGACTCGAGATCGGATCATTTTCATGGGTGTAGGAGGTGGGTGCAGCATCCCTCCCTAGATGAGCGGTCGATCTATGGGGCTGCATTTCAAGATATTCAAAGATTTAACTAACTAAAACTAGTCTCGCTTGGACAGTATCAATTTGTAATGTGAAATACTCAATTTAAGTATAGCTGCCCCCCCTCTAGATAGAGTCCTGGCTACGCCCATGGGCATTTTCCTTTCATGTTCTGCGAAGTGTTGCTCTGTTTATAGCGACTTGCATACGCCCCGCGGCTTCACACGCGTACTTTCCGGTCCCGTGTGAATATGGGTATAAAGTATAGCCATGATACTTTCATTTTCAAAATCGGTTCACTAGATCCTGAGATTATCCCATACCTCACAAACTTTACCTCTTTATTACATTAGAATACATGATTTTTCAGTCCTAGTTAGGTATCAGGTGGGCTATCTGCTTGGTCGACAATTATTACTAAAAAAACTTAAAACTTGAAACTAAAATGTCGTTAAAATAAATGAGTATCGAATCCAGCGACGGTAACGCGTGTTCTCTTAAGTAAATTGGTGACACATTTTGAGTACAGTCCTCATGAATAAAAAGTAAGCTGACAGTCAAGTTGACAGTCAGGAGCGCTGAGGTAATGAGCGGGAATTTACATTTAATGCTCCAGTATTATTAATAGGTAGAGGTACTTATGGAGATTAACAAAATATATTCCTATTGATTCATTTCTCATTTGGTTATAACGGGACTATTATTATGAGTTGTCAGTCTATGTTATGAGATCAAAGTGAGCAGATTGTTCAGAAAATTATTGATTTATTTAATACCGACAAAGATGTACCGCCAAGCGATTTAGCGTCCCGGTACGATGTCGTGTAGAAACCAAAAGGGGTGTGGATTTTCATCCACCTCCTAACAAGTTAGCCCGCTTTCATCTTAGATTGCATCATCACTTACCATCAGGTGAGATTGTAGTCAAGGGCTAATTTGTAAAAAAATAATACTTACTAGTATAATGTAGAACTTTTTTGTGAGAGAGTCAAATGTCAAGCTGAACTTTCTGATTGTGAAAGTGCTGTAGACTCCTTAATGGGACCTCAGCGGCGTCACCGGGGGGTTGATGAGATGAGCGCAGAAGCATCGCTTAATGGGGCTTGAAGGCAGAAGCAGAAGAGATGGGCGGACCGAATCTCTAAGGGCGTCTTTTCTGACTCGGACCTCGGCTTAGAGGACCGTTTTGGGAAGTTCTTTGGCCTGAGTCCAAGCAGCACTGCTGTGTTCCGTTCTGATGGGCATGGTGGTTGGTGTTATTACAGAACATGAGACATTTACGCCTCAGGTCGAAAACTAGTTCGGACCACTTTAGTATTTTAGACGAGTATTAACGATTTTTGGGCGTTAGCAAGTAGTTTAGTATGCTACTTACTTAAAAATAAAGATGTTTTCTTTCTTTCTTTTTTCTTTCTACTCGACTAAAATGCTAAAATAGTCTGAACTAGGCCTGATGGACAAGCATTGTAGGCTCAGAGCAATTAGAGGGACCAGTCTCGCACGAATAATATTGTCTGTCATTTTCTGAGGAAAACGAGCTAAGATTTGTTATATATCATATACTAAACTAGAAGTTTTTGCCCGTATTTTACACCGTTCAATTACACAAAAAGCTATTTTTACGGACGATTACAACTATGAAACATCGACTCTATAGCGACTTCTTAAAAGTTAGCTTTAGTGTGGGTTTATGTCTATTATATATCTATATTATATCTATGTTATATCTATGTTTGTTTTTCTTTTTTATTAAGAGTAAAAAATTCAATCTATTTTTAAAAATTGATTTATTTAGAGAAAATGACAGCAAAGTTAATTAACGTGTAATGTGTAAAGGACAAACTAGGGTCGGGAAAATAGGTAGGCCCGTATTTGTAGCTATTCCGGAAATTTTAATTAAAAAGTTGACGTGCATAACGGTTGCGTAGGTAATCATCAAAAATTCGACATTATAACGAGTATAGCGCCTATGTTCTAAGCTCATTAATTACATACTCATTTGTGTTAGAGTGCCCACACGAAGCAATTTTTCAGGACGTGTCCTGATTAGTTCACGGAAATTCGAAGTTGCCTGATAAACCGAAGACACCTGAATAAATAATAATTAATTATTGGTAATGATAAGGAGTCATATAATTTTTATATTACAAATAATAATAATTAACTAGCGATATCATTGCCAACAAAAGTGCATCATTTTGCAAGGCGAACTATTTCACGACATAAGTTGTTTCAACAATTTTCGGTCTTGTACTTATGAGTAGGTATATTATTATGTGCTAACCTTTATGACCATCGGTCGTCATCCGAGATAGTAAAAGGAAGTTGATTAAAACATGGCTTGAAAACGCAATAATATTTGTTTTTATAAAAAAACTATACGGATCCGCTGCTAATATTGTAACGTATTTTTTAATCAATTTCCAGAACTCTAAGAGTTAAATGTATCCTAAATCCAAATCATAATATAGCGAAGCTGGTTGTCGGCAAAAATAACATTGCATTTCCATTAATATTCTGTAAGGCCGCCTCAGTTCAACCGAGTCCCGTTTTTGTTAACACCGAGATGGCAACCACAAATTATGCACGGAATACAGGCCCGTGGTTGTAATGAATTTTTAACAAAAACTTAATTAAAAATCGTATCTTATGGTCGAAGGAAATGAACTCATTCCGTGGACTTGCTGACGGAATGACGGCCCATCATTATGCGCCAGTATAACTTG
This sequence comes from Bicyclus anynana, assembly GCF_947172395.1. NCBI lineage: Eukaryota > Metazoa > Arthropoda > Insecta > Lepidoptera > Nymphalidae > Bicyclus > Bicyclus anynana. The sequence goes on from NC_069095.1 coordinate 2,240,390, forward strand.
AGCTCTAGTTTTGTTTGTATTCTTAAATATTATTCCGCGATTCATTTCTCGGGGGACCGTGTTACGAAAATTAATTTTCGTTATTCAGTTCCGACTTGCGATATTTTTTTGGATTGAAAAGTTTTTCGTATTGTTTGGTCTGTTCACAGTATCACATAATTATGATTGTAAGAATTTTTTAGCCTTTTAGGTTTTTTTAAGAGCTATGATAGACCCGTGGACCTCTGTCTTTGATTGGCGTAGGTTCTAATCTGGTCTGGGGCATAATTAACTAACCTCCAACATTTTAGTTATGTGCATTTTAATAAATTAAATATTAATTACGTGTCTCAAACTGTGACGGAAAATCATCGTAAGGAAACCTGCATACCTGAGAATTTTCTTAATTCTCTACGTATGTGACGTCTACCAATCCACATTGGGCCAGCGTGGTGGACTACTAGCCTAACCCATATCATTCTGAGAGGAGACTCGTGCTCAGCAGATGATGAATAATATGAGAAAAAGCACTAAAATAAACATATGCTTTTAATTAATAAAAACACTAGCTGACACCGCGCGGTTTCACCCGCGTGGTTCCCGTTACTGTAAGAGTACGGGGATAATATATAACCTATAGCCTTCCACGATAAATGGGCTATCTAACACAGAAAGAATTTTTCAAATCGGACCAGTAGTTCCTGAGATTAGCGCGTTCAATCAAACAAACAAACTCTTCAGGTTTATAATATTACTAGCTGACGCCGCGCGGTTTTACCCGCGTGGTTTCCGTTCCCGTAGGAATATGGGGATAATATATATAGCCTATAGCCTTCCCCGATAAATGGGCTATCTAACATAGAAAGAATTTTTCAAGTCGGACCAGTAGTTCCTGAGATTAGCGCGTTCAATCAAACAAAAAACTCTTCAGCTTTATAATATTAGTATAGATGACAAGCATTAAAATATTATTGTTTAGAGATTTTTTACTTATTCGAACTCTTGAGTTACTTACGACAAGTCACTACAACATGTGACGCTAGACTGAGTTCACTACTATTAGATATGTTTTAACGAACTACCTTCATCTTTTTAATTATTATGTCCATACTATAATGATCAAACTAAAAGTATTTCCTTTAAAAAAAGTTGTTAGTTTACAAGGGTTCTTAGTTCTTGTTTCTACGGTTATAACACTAGTATAAAAACTTGTCTTCACTCGTTGCAGTTCACTGCGGAGCCGGTCGAGCGTTTTACAACGATTAGAACAAGAAACGGAGCATTAGTGCAAATTGCTCGCGCGCAGGTATTACTCATGATGACGTACTGTAAGTTATTGTAAATGCTTACATTAGGCGCTAAATAATATGACTAGTAGAGCTTTATTGACAAGAAAGTTGTAAGCGCTCAGCGGATGGGACTTTTTTAGAATATTATTCAAGTTAAGATAAATAGTCTCCTTCCTCTGTAACTAAAACAGAAGGGAACACTTGGTACTGTTTTTTAATCTACTCCCAATTGATTATTGCGCTATGTTAGTAGTAAGAAACAAATATGATAAAGGACATGCTTGAAATAAGAATCTAGTTCAAAATAATTACCACGACCGATCTGCCAACAGTGTGACAAAAAAGAAAGAATTCACATTTATACATTACAAAGAATTAAATAGCAGTTAAATATAAATAGAGAGTCCAATAACATGCAAAGGAAATTAAGCTTCTTTGGATAACTGTACAGAGGCACTCAGTTTTCGTTTAGAAGGTTAATCTTGGAGATATAGTTATTAGAGAGAGAGAGAGAGCACCATATCAAAGACGCGAATGATTAGACGATATAAGAGAGTGTTTATTTAGATCCAGGGACTCGACTACCACAACAAAGGGAGTCGTGGATTATAGAAAAGCTTTTTATGTAGTGACTACCAAACTTCGTTCCGAGAATGGTAGGCAGTGATGTTGACGATGAAATAACAAATTTAATTAGGCACTCTTAAAATTCCACTGTGCCTCCCTTATTGGTGTATGGATAATTTAGTATCTATTTGAGTTATTGTTCCTATAAAGTCAATAAATCATATCTGCGGCCTATCTAAGATAGATTGAGAAATTATTTGAATTAGTAAATCGGTGTTAAATCTATTTTGTAAAGGGTTGATTCATCGAAGTACAAAGGGATCGATTGCGGTTGTTAGCTATTATGTAGTAGGTATAGTCTTATTGATCTATGATCGCAAGAGATTAGAAAGCTTACGATCTGATAGTTTATATTCGGTTTAGAACAATAAGCTCATAGAATAATATAATGTAAAGTTTTAAGACAATTCCAAGCTATGCAATGTTTACGTATCTATTGTAGTTTCGGAGATTACCGTTAAGAGATAAATAAAGATAAAAAGTATATAATTTGTTCATTAGATTGAGAACATATCCGTTTTGCTATTTTTTAGTTCCTTGGTCACATCTCCTAAAATAAGGTTTAATCTCAATTAAACGTTTAGTGGTGCAGGACAAGGAGGCAGAAAAAAGTCCAGAAGGAGGTCTCCTACTCAATGGACAGACCAAGTAAAGGCGGCAACTCAAAACACCGAGTGTTCCCGTAATGCCAAAGTGCGGAAACATAGCAGTAACCACGACTTCTCTGCCAAGAGTGACTTACATTATGAATAAGAAATACGTGTGGCACTCGGGGTCTGAAATTCGGCAATTATAATTATTTATTTATTTTAATTATGCAGTATTTTATTTCTTTAAAAAAGAATAAATATATGAAAAAACATAAAAAATGTCTTTTAATTGAGCTGGAATCCAACTCTGGTCTAATAAGTTTTGCTCTTCGTTTCTCACCACTTGACCAGTTGAGTCGATATGATAACTTCGAAATGTGTTAACTTGATGCAGGTTGTGTTTGGTTTATTGTGTTGTGTTAGGTTTATTTTCGTTACGGAATTTTTTGATTCGGTCGCCGCGCTTAAAGCCCGCGATAAAACCTATGCAATAGCTTAAAAAGAATTTTTGTGTGTAAGATTAATTAACATTCTTCATATTCAAATTTAAAATACTCGCGTTAAGTGTGATTACGCATAGGAACAGAAAAGAAAAGGTAAGTATAATGAAAATAAAGGTATGTATGTATGTAAAAATGAACTCGTAAGATTTATTCGTGTTGGCAAAAAGTGTAAAAGGAGGTATGAAGATGCTAGCTTCAACAAAACCAACACGGGGCGGCCACAAATTGGTGGTTTCTGACTGGCATGTCGTGACTGCGTCGGCGCGCCGCGGGCGAGCGGACGACGTGGCACGAGCGGCGCGGGCAGCGGAGCGGGTAGTCGGCACGAGCGACGCGGGTAGCGGAGCGGGCTGAAACTAATTGGTTGGTTTTTAATTATTGTAATGCACGGTGATAGTGATGATCAATTTAATTCAATTAATTAATAAACTATTTATTGAGAAGTATAGTTGTGTCAAAGGCATTAAAAACAAAAAAAAATATTTTACGAGTAAATGATGTTTAAGCGTTTTTACGAGTGGATCAATTTCATAGTTTGTCAATGTACAAAAATTGTTTTGCTAAACCTCAAAAAAAGTTTTTACAAAAACAAAACTTTTTTTCGTTTTAAATTTACTAATATAGGAACTCTAAAAAATTATAAAGTTCACAAGGTCATCTGCTATATTATAAACAAATATAAATGTTCAGTTATTTTGTTGAACAACAATTAATATTTTAAGGAATTATCAAAAAACTTAAATCCATCACGAGGACTTAATATTATTTAGTGATCATTTTACCATAATACCTATTATGAACGGTCATGACTTAGACAAGTTATTCTACTAGAAATAAAATTCTCTTGAATTTTAAATATAGCCGTAAGCTATTAGAAAATTGTTAAACCATTTTTTGTTGTTAATAATATATGCGAGACTATAAATTAATTGTTATATCTTTATGACTTAGTATCAATTTGTTGTGGTTTTATTGAATTTAAGGATTGATTGCTAAAGCTTTATTATAATCGTAACAAAATATTATATGGTTACCTACGATTGTTATTTATTAATTCGTAAATACGTTTTCAATTTTGTTCCGCCACATTTATATCATTCTAGGTATTATGTAATAATGATTCTATTGCATTTGATTAAAAAATTCAATGTCTTGTTTTAAAAGGACTATAGTCCTTAAATACTTACATTAAGCACCTACCTATATTTAATAACGAAAATTGTGTTTTTAACATGGCTAATATTTTTTCTTCATCATCATCATCATAGACAACCCATGTTCAGCTCACTGTTGAGCACAAGTCTCTTTCAGAGTCAGAGAGGTTAGGCCAATAGTTTACCACGCTGACCCAATGCGATTTTTTTCCTCATATTTGTCTAAATACTGTAATAACAATACTCCAACGTACGGGAATCGAACTGAGGTCCTCTCTGTTGAGGCTTATATAAATAAAGTACTTGTCTTAAGTCTTAATATTAGTATATTATGTTATTGGAGAGAAGCATATAAAATGGTGGGAATTTTTGGGTGGCCGATATGTTATTTTATTATTTAAAGTGTAGATTAGCACGTTACAAATAAAACTCCTTACCTTTTCTTTCTTACCTTATCAGCCGATAGACATCCACTGCTGGACATAGGCCTTTTGCAGACATCCAAGCACAACGGTCTCGAGCTGCCAGCATCCAGCGGCTCGTTGCAACCTGCTTGATATCCTCGGTCCACCTAGTGGGGGTTCAACTAACACTGCACTTTCCGGTGCGGGGTCGCCATTCCAGCACCTTGGGACCCCAACGTCCATCGGCTCTTCGAATTAAAAATGCAACTCAAAACCATTAAAATAGACTACAGACAAGACTGTTATAAATTAATACAGGTAATAAAAATATTTGCAGGATAGTAAATTTTTTATGCATGTGGGTGTTTATAATAAGTGTGTTACAAATTGTTTAAATATATACCTATCCGATAGAAACCAGTATTTTAGGGTTAGTTTTAGGATTGTTTTTATTCAATTCACGGTTCCCCTCTGGCACAGTGACATAGGTCTTATAGTTCCAGTACGATTATTTGCTCAGTAATGTTGGAAATCCATTAAACAAGCTTCTTTTAGTGATTGAACAACAAGTAAACGACAAAGATAGAATGCATTTTTGAATTGCATTCGGTCAAATTGCGGACGAAATTGCACGTCTCGGTAATATGTGATTCCTTCATCTTTTGTGTTATGCATATTGGAGAGCTTTAGTTCTTTTAACATAACAAGTTCTATAAAAGTGATTGTTTTTATAATAATTAACTTTTGGTACTTGGCAACATCTTCATCATCATCATCAGCTGGTCTTTTTAGCAGAACCAACCTTTCGAAACGAAGTAGCAGCTAGTATTTGTAATAAGCTAATTTTGATTTTAATTTCTTTTAATTTGATAGATTGTTTTTTTTTAAAAAAAGAATATTTGCCTCATCTGTTATAATATGAAAAACTCACCGATCATATGTCGGTGAGTTCTTCCCTATAATAATTAAATTAAGTTATACCTGTTCTTTTGTTCCTTGTGTGACATTTGACTGTTTACATGTTTTTTTTAGTTTTTAGTGAATGTTGTGTGCACTTGTCATAGATGTACGTATAAGTCAATGTGAGCTAGTTATATATTATTTGTGTATGACTCTATATGTATATTGTAAGTGTACGTAAATAAATAAATTAATAAAAATAAAATAAATAAAGTATGTGTTATATTATTCCCCTCCGACTAGTCAGGAAATACTGTGCTAGGAGTGGATACGACAATAGGCCAACGGAGTGAGGATTGAACCACCACCTGAGTGACGAGTCTTGAGGATGAGGCTCTTACCGTTGAGCTATTCAAATTGATGTCCATTGCTAGACATAGGCCTCTTGTAAAGTCTTCCAAACACTACGGACTAAAGTCGCCTGCACCAGCGGATACCTGCGACTTGCTTTATGTCGTCTGTCCAGCTAGAATGCGCGCAAGATAAGCCTGCGTGCGAATGGCGGCGCTGGCATAATTATGCCAGCTTTAGTGATCTCTGTTACCCGCCAAGAGATAGATAGAGATAGCCGACAAGATGGCACTTTTGATTAGTTTGGTAGCCACGCACAAACTTAGCGCTTGCTCTAGTTGAGGGTACGGGATTGCTTTTCCAGCACCTCGGAATCCCAAAGTAAATCAGCTCGTTGAACCAAGTGCCCCGCCTATTGCTAAGCACAATTTTGTGAATTCGGTTCTTCTGCCTATTTCTACATTTCTGATTTGATCACGCAGAGATACTCCGGGGCTCAGTGCATAGCTCGCAACATTGTCCATAGTGTAATTCTGAGCCATCTCTTGTCGCCCGAGAGTGTACATGGTAGCATTTAGACCAGAGGTTCCCAAAATTGTTTTTCTCATAATTTTAATTTATTTTTCTTATAATTTTTCTCATTAAATTAATAAATTCATTAAACAAAATTATCGGTTTTCGAAAAAAAGTGAGAATTGATTGCTGAATTAATTAATTTATTGTTCTGTGGGTGGATTCAAAGAAGAAAAGTTGGTCAAACAAATAACTTTACATTTTAACATCTAGCTACAAGCACACTCACATGTTTCACTTGTTTTATTTAGAAAACGCCCCATTCAGTATGAAACTAAATGAAATTTCATGTACGAACCGTGAAGCATTTTTTTGTTACAATAACCCCTCTTGGGTCTCCTGTGGACCCTTGGGGGTCCACCTGGACTACTTTGGGAACCAATGACTTGACGAAACTAAGATTTGAAATGTCAAGTCAAGCTGCAACGAAACTGTACCGTTTTCGTTATTTTTACTCGTATGATTATCAAAAGAGAAGTTAAGATGCTAAGGTATCTTAAAAGATTAAAAAAAAATACAATATAACCCATCCATTAATCCTACTGTTAATAACTATCAAGTGTTTTAAAGGTAGATGGTCATCATACACCATCCGTCAAAGCGATATAATGCGTTGTCAGGGCCGTAAATGTAAGGGCCCAAGTGCCCAAAACCTTAAACGAGTCAGTAATACCGACATATTCGTTAACCTAAAATAAAGCTAAGTTTAACGTTTAACCACCTTCAAAAATAATCTCGATTCGAATATATTTTATTTTGTGCAGTTACAAATTTTTTCATGTTCTTACCTACCTTCCAACCACTAAATACTAAATACATATTTTTAAGTAAATGTATGAGATTAATTGAGTTAATAAATCAAATAACGTTTTAGTAAGTTTTTAAAGTAAATACTTACCTTAATTGTCACATAAACAAACTGACAGCTTTAATGCAAGCTAAGTATAATGAGCCAGCAATAGCCCAGTGGATATGACCTCTGCCTCCGATTCTGGAGCGTGTGGGTTCGAATCCGTTCCGGAGTATGCACCTCCAACTTTGCAATTGTGTGCATTTTAAGAAATTAAATATCACGTGGCTCAAACGGTGAAGGAAAATCATCGTGAGGAAACCTGTACACCAGAGAATTTTCTTAATTCTCTGCGTGTGTGTCTGCCAATCCACATTGGGCCAGCGTGGTGGACTATTGGTCTAACCCCTTTCATTCTGAAAGGAGACTCGAGCTCAGAAGTGAGCCGAAAATGGGTCGATAATGATGAAGTATGATGAAGTCTTTTTAATTGTAAGTTTACTTTAAATTCTCTCTACCTACAATTCTTTGACTTATCTATTTTTTAAATGGGCACTAAAATGTGGTGTGCCCAATCAATTCAGGCTACGACCGCCTTGCTACCAGTGTACTAGTGAAGACGTAGTGTTCACACCGACCTTGCTATCCGACAATCTCCGCGGGTGATGAATCACCAGCTAAAACAATTGTCCGCATTCCGCAGCTCTTTGCGCCACGGCGACTTAAGATATTTTTATGCGGTTTTAGTTCCCACACTATCTATAGGAGGGAGTACCTACTTAGCCTTATCTGCTTGGTGTTGGCTTTAAGTATTTACAAAAGACTTGTTGAGAAATTGAATATTAACGATTTTTTTCCAATCTGGGTACACCTACAGGTGATTTTTCATTTGGGTGTTCAGAAGTCAGAAGTACTATAGTAAGTATATATGCCTAAACTAGCGGCAAGAACCAAGGTTGTTGTTAGCAGCGTCTTGGCCTCTCGAAAATGTCTAATCACTGGCAAACGTCCTACGGTTTCATCCGCGTAGTTCCTATTTCTACGTGATAAAAGGGATAACATATATCCTATGACACTCACAAATAACGTGGCTTTCTATTTCCAAATAATTTGCGAAATCGATGCAATAGAATTCAGTATCCCTTTACCCTAATCTACACTAATATTATAAAGCTGAAGAGTTTGTTTGTTTGTTTGATTGAACGCGGTAATCTCAGGAACTACGGGTCCGATTTGAAAAATTCTTTCAGTGTTAGATAGCCCATTTATCGAGGAAGACTATAGGCTATATATTATCCCCGTATTCCTACAGGAACGGGAACCACGCGGGTAAAACCACGCGGCGTCAGCTAGTATTAGTATAAGAAGAAGAACAAATTAAGAATAGATCAGCATACAAAAGGCGGCCTTATCGCTAAGTAGCGATTTCTTCCAGGCAACCTTCGGTTAACTTAAGGACATCAGCAGGTGGCGTAAAACAAAAATAACCAGTATTAGTAATACACATATTATATACAAATAATTTACATCCTAATACATAAACAATATTACACAAATACCTACAATAATGAATAAAATACATATCAAAATATACTAATAAATACATTATATTGAAGAGAAATAATAGATACAGATCGTCTTTACTGCACCAGATAGTGAGTCTTTACGGCATTTTTAAAAATGTCCAGTGACTTTGATTGCCGTATGTTCAAAGGGAGAGAGCATTCCATAACTTAACGGCTTGCACAACGAAATAATGTTTATAAAATTTCGTCTTATGCACGGGTAAACATAGAGTTAGTAATCGACACTGTCGCAGTTCTCCCTGAAACGTAAATTTTATGATTTTATTTGAACGGTAATTATTTATTATTGGAAAAAAGAATCTGTAGAAGAGAAATCACCTGTAATAGTTTATTTACGAAAACAAACCGCGTATAAATTCCCGTTCAATATCATTAAACATTTGACACGCCACGTAACGTATCGACAGGATTATCTTTACCGCCAATGTGCGTTCGTGCACAGACTATATTGTATCAGAGACTCAATTTCTGTTAAAAATATTTTTTCTAGAATTTGTAAGCTGAATATAAATTTTATGAAAATTGCACTGCTAGAGATCGAAAAGGATTTACGCAAACGGTAATAATGGTAATGATGAATATGATGATCCCACATTGGAGTAGTGTGTTAGAGTTTTGCTAGTGAAAGTAGAGATTAAAATCGCCTAGCAAATTTAAAAAAACTCAGAGGGCAACGCTAAAAAATCGCATAATTGAAACTATATTTATAGAAGAATGTGTGCGTCGGGATGCTTGACATAAGTGATAAGCCTGCTGCTGTGACAGAGTGACACCGTAACGCGTTACGATACAAATCGGTTTACACTCCTATAAAAAGTTATAACTTTCAACACATTCAATTGTATCAAACTGAGTTATTCCAATATTTGCAACATAATTTTGGGAATGCCCTGATATATTTTTTTAATTTTGTCGAGCGATTTCAGTCTCAGTAGTTAAACTCTCATTTTAGCTAAGATTTAAATCTTCACCAGGAGATGAATAGGAGATGAGGCATATGATCTGTTATTTTTTGAATTTTATAAAAAAAGATGAAGAAAACCATGAGCCAAAATTACATACACGCGTCACTTAAATTTAATACTCGTAAATTTTTATTTAATTTATTATGTATTTTTTAACTCATTTTTTCATTTATTGATTAATCTGTGAAACGCTTACTCTGTGGATATTGAGTTTGAGCACTCATTTGCATATATCGAACATAAATTCTCGTTTGTAAGAACGCATTGGCACTTTTATTGTGCGCTCCTTTGTACCGGGCAAAAAATTGACAGTTGTTTTTTATCACGGAATACCTCATAACTTGACCTATGCTCGCGTCTATACAAATATTAAAACACACAAACACAAGTGGCAGGCATTTAATGCGTGTATTAAAAAGCTTTGGTGGTCGAACGGGAAAAATAAATACTTAATGCTTTCCTAACTGTATAGGTTCTTAAAAGACGTGATAGTCCAGTGGATATGACCTCTGCCTTCAATTCGGAGAGCGTAAATTCAAATAGGGTCCCCGAGATGCACCTCCAACATATCAGTTATGTGCCTTTTAAGAATTTTTCACGTGTCTCAAACAGTGAATGAGAAAATTTCTTGATTAAAATTAAACATTTTATTAATTCTCTTTTTCGTGAAGTCTGCCAATCCGCATTGGGCCAGCGTGGAATATTGGCCTAACCCCTCTCAGGTTCTTAATTTAATCCATGTTTGTTTTACTGAAACCTCCCTTTTATTGTCGTGGTTTTGATTAAAAGTCCTGGGTTTGATTTTAAAATTTGTTCTTTTAAACCAAAATAGGTACACATAATTTCTAATAATAAAGAACATGTATAAAAAATAGTGTAGGAAATAGTAGTCTGAGACGGAATAGTAGGGAGTTAGAGAGAGTTAGCAATGAGTTGGCGGGAACGACTTGAGATATAAATCGCTCGTCGTACGGTCGGCTGTAGTATGCTCGTCGCGTTCAAGCCGTCCATATTTGTTGTTATGTAATTCTTCATGGATTACTTTGAGTTAGGCAGGGAGAATTTGTAGTTGATCTCTGTTTTATTTTGGTTACAGTTTCATTAGTTAATTAAGTTGTCAAATATTGTGAATCATAACCTTTGTTCGACATTGGTTTTCTTATTTTTTTAATCCTCTTGTGAGTGTGTTAAAAATATGTTATCTTTCATTGAGGTTAAGAGATTAACAGTCCGAGGCCCATATGGGTCAAGAACGAACATTATAATTCATAACGAAGAATACTCCCGATACACTCCGTTCAATATTTTACGACAGATCATTAAAAATGTTTTAAATTTGATTTACGACGTTTCCGAGGGATTTATGTGCGTTCGGTTAAAATTGTGAGCAACATTCAATGAGAGAGTATTCATTTGTTAATTTTGTTCACCGACGTAATATTTACGGCTGCTGTAAACATTTCGACTATTAAATCCTTCTGAATGGTATTAATGTACCGCTTCTGAGTATTGTTTTAAGGTGTTCGGGATGGCACACTTCAAATACATTGTGTATTTAATTTCTGTAAGTACCCACAGAAATGTTTATGAATAGCGTACGCTTCGCGGTTTTACCTGCGTAGTTCTTGTTTCTGTAGAAACACGGAGATACAATACACGGAGATGATGATGATGATGATGATGGAATGTAAATGATAATGACCGGGACCAACGGTTTAACGTGTACTCCAAGGCACGCAGGTGTAAAATCACCAAATTACCAAGGCTCAAAGCTAAGAATTTTACTAAAAATCTCTTAGAAGGAACAAAAGCTCAGTATTCCATTCCAACCCTGGACCTTGTGATCCGAAACCATATAGGCTAACCACTGGACTAACGATGCAGTTAGCTTCGTCATTTTCTGGCATTTAACGACTTAATGCAGGCTCAGCTTGCCTATTCAGTATACCTTTAATATCAACTTATTAAAAAAACATCAAATCAATTGACAAAGTGTCGTGTATCTACTGCGTGATATCAACCAGTAAGCACCGGACATTTGTTACATAGAATCTCAATTGCGTATATGTCAACCAGCATACGTCAAATATAGTGAATTAGCCTGCCGGCCATTCTTCTTATAATACAGAGTCTTCAGTTCAGTCCAGAGATATTGAATATATACGTTATTAACTCATATTCGGCTCACTGCTGAGCTCGAGTCTCTTCTCAGAATGAGAGGTGTTAGGCCAATAGTCCACCACGCTGGCCCAATGCGGATTGGCAGACTTCCCAATTACGCAGAGAATTAAGAAAATTATCTGGTATGCAGGTTTCCTCACGATGCTTTCCTTCACCGTTTGAGAAACGTGATATTTAATTTCTTAATATGCACACAACTGAAAAGTTGGAGGTGCATGCCCCGGACTCGATTCAAACTCATAACCTCCAGAATCGGAGGCAGGGGTCATATTCACTGGGCTATCACGTCTCTATTGAATATATGGCGTAGAGAAATTGAGACGTCAATGTTTACCTAAATAAAGACGTGAAGAAGATTCTGTTAACTATCACGACTTTCCAATACATGTCCCATGTATTAACAGTTAAAGTTTGCAGTTCAAAGTAAATTGCGAACACAAATTGGAACACGTCGCGGAGGCGCAGTCGACGGTCGCCACGTCGCGTCGGCGTCTCGTGAACTCACTCGAAATGCTCGTTTTATGAGATCATAAAGCACCGGACGGCCTGTCGTGTCTTGTCCAGGCCGTATGGAACGTTTGCCTGTAAAACCTATGCCACGAACTAAAGTGCTTCCTAACTAAAAAGTTAATGCGAATGTCATTTTGTTTGTTTGTTTCGCACGCTTTCACGCCTGAAACACTGAACCCTGATTTCTTTTCATTCTTTACAATCTCACCTGATGATGCTATCTAATAATCTAAGATGGAAGTGGGCTAACTTGTTAGAAGTAGAATGAAAATCCACACTCCTTTCCGTTTCTACACGACGTCGTACCGGAACGCTAAATCGCTTGGCGGCAGGTCTTTGCCGGTAGGGTAGCTAGCCACGAGAGATGTGGGAGGCAGTCAAAAATTCTTTCACGAATGATAAGTTATACTATCTGCGAATAACGGGAACGAAACCACGGTGCGTCTGCTAGTTCTAAGTATTTATACTCATTGGTTAAAATCAATTTCAACAGGTAACGTATAATTAATTTCAACCAAGTTATTGAAACTTTGACTAAAACCAAAGAAATAATACATCAATTAATTAGATTTGAATTTTTACAATATTTTTTTTTATTATTTGGTACAATAAGACGGAAACAGCAGATATTATGTAGCTCGCTTGATGGTAAGTGTAAATAAAGGCTTTAGTTAGATGCATAATTTTCGCAAGCTCTCTCATAGGAAGGACTCTCCCTATTTTAGCGAACAGACTCTACAAAGGGAATTTGTTTTGCAAATCCGCGATTTGAAATGTAGGTGAAAATTGACCCTTGTTCATTCACGAGTAGGAGTATTTATTGTGACTTAAAGTCATTGTTCATCAGGCACTGTTGGTCTGTGACACCACGAGAAGTTATTGGTATGGAATAATTGGAGCCGGTGATAAATTTTACAGCATAATAAAGTAGTTGAGAAATTGTTTTTGAATTGTTCTACGGTAATTATGTTTTTACAGATTAATAATTCTACATCTACATAAATAAAATTTAGTGTCTGTCTGTGATTTCAAACTGTTTTCTCAAGTGCTTCGATATACAAGGCTATGCTTAAAATCGTGTTGTTTGGAAGTTCTTCAGTTGGAGACATATGTCCATCGGCTGATAATATTGATGATGATGAAAATACAATTAATCTTTTTTATTTTATCTGTCTATCTGTCTGTTTATTTGAACTAATGCCTGAAACGCTGGAACCGATTTTATTGGGACTTTCATAAGAAGATACAGGTGATTTAGGAACACATATACTACCTTTATCCGGGATAATTCTATGGTGCCCACAGGATTTGTGGAAAACTGAACTAAAACGTGGACGTCTGCTAGATTAGGTATGTAAAAAAATAAAAACTTATATTATCTTTTTGCCTAGGTTTTTGCCTCGCTAGGCTAATCTCTACATAGACTATACTGTCTTAAGTTACGAAACTTTATTGACATCAGTAATTTTTAAAGTTAGGTAGCTTTTAACTACAAAATCTGCCTGTTATAAAAAATAATAAAAATGGTGATGATCGTCTGATGATTAAAAACGTGTTTTAAAACACTTAAGCAAGCACCCTACTTAAAATTCATACTTTAGTTAAAATTATTGCCCTTCAAACTTTCTGTTAGGCTTCGTTAAAGTTCGTTTATATGATTTTTACGACAAAGTTATTAAACGCAAACACTAGAGCGAAGCGCGCACTAAAACGAAATCAGGTAGCTAATGACGTTCATTTACATGAATATACCATCGCGGTATGAGTGATGGTGGTGTTTAAGAAATTCCATCTTTTTAGCGCTTTCCGACTGTAAGTTTATATTTATTGATAGTACAAGAGCTGACGACAGAAAACGATTCCCTCAATAAAGACAAAATCAAAATGTATTTATTTAAAGTTGCTTAATTTGCAAGCACTTTTGAAACATCAGATTATTTTATGATATTAAAGTGTAAGTAAAGTGGGAAGGCTAGTATTACAGTTACGAGGTTTCTAAATTTTAATGTACAACTACTTATAAATACTTATCAAACAATAAAACAATAGTAACATTTAAGAAATAAAGAGAGTATCTGAATAATGTTTTCAACAATTAGTTGTAAAGAGGCGACAATATACATGAGAGATTACAAATTTAAATAGAGTTGATAAAACAATTTGACTTTTTTAAAGATAACATATGATAATATAATATGGAAAAGAAATAATGTAAAAGTGATACTGGTAACAAATACCTACTATAAAAAAAAATACAAAGTTAAACTACATAAATAATAGAAACTCCTAAACTAAACTTTAAGCCGTCAACATTTGACCATGGTCCGTTGTACCATAATTATAACACTGTCACGTAGGTATAACAAATTATCGATGGCTTGGATTTTAATTTAGTTTCCAGGACTAAACTCACAAAAATCGACAGGGAAAGTTAAATAAAAATTTAAAGGGATTTTTACTTTTAGCTCTTCGACTATAGTTACAAGAGATAAACCGGCTTTTTTGTGTATGACACCGAGCCCACGACATCGACAATATAATAAATTTCCAAGGATGGGAGCGGGTGAAGTTGAAAGTAATTTAAGCTGTAATGAAGCTTATCAAGCTGTGGTAGGTAATATTTTGTTACGATATCAATCAGTAGCTATAATAACTCGAATAAAAACCAAGATCATTTGCTCATAGGTGGGTTGTTTCGTTTTATCTTTTATGGATGCTAACAAAGTTTGTTTATGACAGATTTAGATATAGTTACGTTATTATTATGAGCCTGACATAAAATAAACCATTATCATTAGTTAAATGTCCACCGCTGGACATAGGACTCTTGCGTGGACTTCCCAACACAACGGTATCGAGCCACCAGCATCCAGCGGCTTCCTACAAGCCGCTTGATGTCCTCGGTCCACCTAGTGGGGGGTCGACCAACATTGCGCTTTCCGGGACCCCAATGTCCATCGGCTCTTTGAACTATGTGACCTGCCCATTGCCACTTCAGCTCCGCGACTCGCTGAGTTATGTCATTGACTTTGGTTCGTCTGCGGATGTCCTCATATTTGATTCGATCAAGCAGAGAAACTCTGAGAGTGATTTTGATAAGGCCCATAGTCAGCGACAAAGTCTCGGATCCATAACACACGCACTGTTCGAAGACTTGCGTCTTTATGCACTGAGGAATTTTGGGCGTAAATATATCGCGAAGTTTTCCGAATGCTGCCCAGCTGAGCTGGATGAACCTTTTTCTCGAAATTGGACCTACCCTAGCTGAGTCCTATGTATACTTGTATATTCGTCTACAATTTCGAGTGCAGAGTCCTCAACAATAACCGAGAGGTCGTCAAAACTCCTAGTAAAGCTATTATCGTTAATGAAAAAAAATCCATTTCGAAAATTTCTTAACAGCGTGAACTCCTCAGTCAATTAAACAAAAAGCCTTTTAGCCATCTAAAAATAAAGAAGTTAAGTGTAAATACTTATTATCTCATCCACCTACAAAGCTTGTATCTGTAACGATGCATTAAAGCGCAGCGCACACGAGTTTATGAATATGGTGCTCGTAAAATTTTAATGATATTATGATGTTGTTATAATATTCGTTAGCCGTGATAGCCCAGTGGATATGATCTCTGCCTCCGATTCCAGAGGGTGTGGGTTCGAATCCGGTCCGGGGCATGCACCTCCAACTTTTCAGTTGTGTGCATTTTAAGAAATTAAATATCACGTGTCTGAAACGGTGAAGGAAAAACATCGTGAGGAAACCTGCATACCAGAGAATTTTCTCAATTCTCTGCGTGTGTGAAGTCTGCCAATCCGCTTTGGGCCAGCTTGGTGGACTATTGGCCTAACCCCTCTCATTGTGAGAGGAGACTCGAGCTCAGCAGTGAGCCGAATATGGGTTGATAATGATGATGATGATAATATTCGTTAGGGTTGACATAGATTTTATTTTATTATCTCTCATATAGATATCACAACTCCGTAAATATGTGGTTGATTATGGTATATTAGTATTATATGGCGATTAGTATTTTTATAGTGTGTTTAATTACAGACTTATTGCTTTAGAGTATTTAAAGGCAACTCTATTAGGTGCAGCAAAAATATATGGCCGGTAGCGGCAAATGATCCAAAATTGAGTTATAGCATAATTGCGATTTTAGCGTTTGAAAATTACTACTATGTTGGTGTAACATTGTTACGTATGTTTTATACACCGAATATAACATTTACCTAATACCTATTATAACCTAACAATGCTAGGATCGAAAAGTTGTATGCTATGTTACAATTAAAAATAAAAATCGATTTTGTTATTTGTTAAGTAATCTTAACACTAATTATTTTATATTAATTACTTAATAAGTAATGCTCATCTTATTAATTCTACGCAAACAGAGAATATCTGTAGAATCGTAATTCTTTAATCTATCTATTCGGCCGTGGCTACTAACCATCGAAACGTAATGACGAACCGCTGATTAGTGTTCTAGTCTTCTAGTACGATGTTTTTTTAGCCTTTGACTACAATTTCACCTGATGGTAAGTGATGATGCAATCTAAGATGGACGCAAGCTAACTTGTCAGGAGGAGGATGAAAACCCACACTCCTTTCGGTTTCTACACGGCATTGTACCGGAACGCTAAATCACTCGGCGGTACGACTTTGCCGGTAGGGTGGTAACTAGCCACTAGATGTTGCAATATGGATTGAATAAAAGTTACCTTCCTGAGTTAATAGTTCGTTATAATTATATCAGGTGAAATTGTAGGCACTAAAGATAAATCGTTATCAACCTATATTCGGCTCACTGCTGAGCTCGAGTATCCTCTCAGAACGAGAGGGGTTAGGCCAATAGTCCACCAAACTGGCCCAATGCGGTTTGGAAGACTTCACAAAAAATTAAGAAAAATCTCTGGTATGCAGGTTTCCTCACGATCTTTCCTTCACCGTTTGAGACACGTGATATTTAATTTCTTAAAAATGCACACCATTGAAAAGTTGAAGGTGCATGCCCCGGACCGGATTCGAACCCACACCCCCCGGAATCGGGGGCAGAGGTCATATCCACACTGGGCTATCACTAACTCAAAGATAAATAGAACAAAAAAAAAATGATTTTTTTAAATTTAAAATTGATTTTCGCTCAATTTTGGTAAATTGGTAATTGTATTCATTTTAACATACTACGAGTAGATTCCTATTGTTTTATTCCATGCCCAAGTAGATATATATTCCACAGAAATTACATACATGCCTCACAGTAATTATTTATTAATTAATTCTTACACAACCACAACTTATGAGAGGTCTGTCAGTTGTTACAAATGCACATTTTGTTTTAATCGTCTTAAGATCTCATGTGATACATAACATTAACTGGGAATAAATAACGTTATAAAATAATGAAACAATTGTCTTTATCCATCACACACGGACACGACATGTCGGACGATGCAGACGAAATTACATGTGCTTAATGCGAGACGGCGCAAATAAATATTATCAGCTGACATATAGCTTTTTTGTCCTTTTATAAAGACAAAGGCATACGCCCACGGTGCAGTCAGGCACCAAATTATGGAGCGTGCGCACTTTCTGAGGCATTCCAGGCCTAATGATTTTGAGGTTATCCTCCCCTTGAATGTAAAGCGACCCCGCCCATAGACTGAATTGAAACACTGCCGAGTCTTTTTTTTTACTTATTTATTAATTGTTGTTTTTACTCGTGGGTCCTGGTGGCCTGGGGATTTCATTGTTTCAAAGTTTTAGATTAAAAACATGAGTTATGGGACTAATGGTTGGCACAAACGTTTTCGGTTTTCTCGATTATGACTAACTAATTTATTGCTATGGGTTTTTAGTTAATTTTAAAATTAAGATAAATGAAAAATACTTATAATAGGACAGTGGTATTTAACAAGGATGCTGTAATAATAAACTTCACACAGAGTCGAAACAAGAGTGCTTACCAAGAGGAGATACCTAGTCACGTATAACAAAAGTTCTATAACTAAACTGTTATCTAAAATGACAGTATTAAACAATTTCAAATCACAATAATTAATTTAGACAATTCCACATAGACTAACCTACATATCTTACAAAGAAAATATATCTATACTTATAATAAATCTGTAGAGAGGTCAATTCTGTACATGAATTAAATTTCCAAAATAACTAAAGGTGATTTGTGATCGATACTGATGCAAAAAATGCTACCAGTAAAATTAAAATTTAGGGTAGGGGTAGGGTAGTGATAGGGTAAGGTAGGGTAGGGGTAGGGTAGGGGTAGTTGAAAGCTTACATCGACTTTCACGCGGACGAAGTCGCGGGCGTCCGTTAGTCGTACGTATAAAAAAAATGTTATAACATCATTTGCATTAAAATATTGATAGGATAATTTAATTGATTAATTTGTTCTAGTAACATGCTAAATCTGTACAATTTGAAAAATAGCAACACGCGACTATATATAAAAATAGACGTTGCCTAATTTTTTTTCGGACCTGATTCGTAATACGCTGTTGACACTTTTAAATCATTTTAATAATAATAAACTTTAAGGTTCTTAGGATAAAGTTTAAACTGCACTACATATAACGGTAACTTACTTGGTTACGTGTGTAAAATTAATGCTAGTCTAAGGCGATAAACAAGGTGTTTTGTCATCTGCGGTCACACTTAATCTAAATCCTATTGGGTACATCAATCCTCGTTAAGTCTCGCCCACAACACTCGGGGACACTTACGATAGGTAGAAACTACCGTCATTTGTCATTGTAATCTTTGCAAAATTATTTTATAGTCTTCAGCAATGTAGTTCATCAATTATTACTCAAGATGTTGAAATTTACAAAGTTCTTATTAATATTAGTATTGAATCGTATAAATATTAAGAAGATTTAGATTTATTTTTCAGAATAAGAGCCGTGATAGCCCAGTGGACCTCGTGATGACCTCTGCTTCCGATTCTCTTCGAGGGTGTAGGTTCGAATCCGGTCCAGGGCATGCACTTCCAACTTTTCAGTTATGTGTATTTTAAGAAATTAAATATCACGTGTCTCAAACGGTGAACGAAATACATCGTCAAGAAACCAGCAACTCAGCAAGCCTGGGAATTTTCTTAATAATTATCTGCGTGTGTAAAGTCTGTCTGCTGGATGACAATGATGAAATATTTATGTTCTTACTACAAACCAAAAAGATAAACTAGAATTAAACTGTTGTTTGTCAAGTCTTTAAATCAGAACGTTGATAGAAGCTAGCTGTAAAGCCTTCACTTTGAAAATGTTTAGTTTAAACAATGAATAAATTATTAGTTATTTTCTGGGAAACATGAACAAATTGCAAACAACTTTGCAAAGATTTTTGAATAAACATTATCAAGACTGACTGACTGAAGCTAGTATGAATATGTCGTTTCAGCCTTCTAGGATGTTGCGGGTCTATAGATTATATAGCTTGGTAAGTTCGTTCGTAACACTCCCGATGGTCCGCGCGGGCCGGGAGAGGGGTAGCGATGACCCGCGCGCACGACTTCACACTCGCGCAGTCTTTCCCCACTTGTCGCCCGCATATCATGGGAGTGTCATTAACAAACTCGCCAAGCTTATATGAGCTAACCTTCGCCGACACGTACACAAGCGTACTTACCGTAGCGATATTTCAAGGGCTCCCATTCCGGGGCACATAAAACGGCTTACGAATCCTGCGACTCAAGTCTTTAAATCGTAGTGCATCCTGCAGATGGACCGACGAGGCTCTGGCGACCGACGAATGGCGGTATATCCATTCCCAAAGGCTAGATTACGAAATGCCTCAGGCCGGTGTCGGGCAGCAGCGACACCGGTGCGAGTAATCTAGCACTGCGCTGACCAACCCTCATGCCCAGCGTGGTCAGTACTGGGCAAAACTTTATATGGACAGAACAAACACACTATTTATGTGTTATAAAACTATGATTTTAACCTTCAAATGGCAGATTAAGGTTGCTCAATTCATCTGATGCGTAACTAGGTCACAGTGCACCGTATGCTCCACTGATTGGCTCTGTTACCTAATGTGAACTTAGATGAACTTCCAAATAACACCGCAATCAATGAATTGAACGTGCATTTCAGCGAATGTAACATTTATTTGAAGTGTTATTCGACGGATGTGATGTTTGTACTTATTAAGTAACTATTGACCTTTTGGTATGTATGGTATTTTAGTGTAAGTCCAGGGTTTGATTAGACACGGCTTAATTTGGTTAAGTATTTTTACTAGTGTATATATAATCGGTTCTGATTGTGTTTTTTATAAGTCCGTTACGAGTCTGGCTTAAACAATAGGCATAAAGCTGTGCAGTATGAAAACGTATTCCAGCCATCGATCGTGGATCGTTAGATGGGCCCCGAAGCGTCGCGGAATTGTCATTAGTTTCGCAAATACTTGCGAATTAAAAGTAACAACTTTTTCATTAATTATATTGCAGCTAGTGTTTTTACACTTCCAAAATGATCACAAAGGCATAATTAAGGGATTAAACAAGAAAAAAAACAGTAAAATATTTTTAAGTCACAGCATGCGCTTGTTGCATATTAAGTTAAAATGTGCTTGCACGTCTTTGAGTAATGACAGAACATTGTGCGTTCTTTAATATGGAGGGACACATCTAATGATTTATTTCGATGATCCCAGCGGCATGCGCAGTTAGGCCTTCAGAGCGGCCTAGAAGTTTGACACAAACAGTCATTTTGTTCAATGTACAAACACTGGGCTTCTACTGATTATTTATCGATGACTAACTAGTGGAATTTAGTTTTTCACAAATCCCTCAGAAACAATGGATTTTTTCGCGATAAAAAGCCTATGTGTTAGTCCAGGCTATAATATATCTTAATACCAAATTTCAGCTAATTCGGTTCAGTAGTCGAGGCGTGAAAGAGTAACAAACATTCATATATTCAAAATCATCAGCTTTCGCAAATTTCGGAAAAACATACATTTTTTCGGAACAAAATTAATGTATGTGTTAATCCAGAGTAAAATCTATTTCCATTCCAAATTTCAGCCAAATCAGTTTGTTAGAACTTGCGGTGTTAAAAAGTAATAGACAACCAAACATACAGACTTTCGCGTTTATAATATTAGTAAAAGAAAAAATAAATTAATTTATAAATTAAGTTACAGATAGTCAATAAATACCCTATCCTTCTGACAGCATGTCTGTCTGTAACCTTTAAAAAGAAAGGGTGTACAGCTCAGCTAGTAGGAAGTAGGATTAAAAAATATATCACACTAAAAGTATTACAAATAACGATGAAGAATCGGGTTCTATTGATGCAATCATTGTTCTTGCGTAAGCGGCGCTCTGTTGATATGAGTAGGTTGAATAACTCAATTAATTGTTGCAATTTGAATAGCGAATCGAAAGTGAGATGGTCTATAAAACATAGAGCCGCGATGCGAGTATAACGAATTGGTAACCGATATTTTATTTGTAATAAAAGCTAGATGTGGTCTATTCATTAATCTTTTACCTTTTTAATATTTTTTTTAACTTCTTAATGTAAGGAAGCTTTCTATTTCTAAGTCCAATATTTATATTTATATCTACTGTTAATTGATGATTTTGAAACTTATTTCGTGGTTGTTCATTATGAATATTATTTAAACGGGTACATACCACGATAAAACGACGAGATTATATTTCGACCCAGTTGCATGGATCGTGGTCACGACGGGACTGAAGTTGCGAGATGCGAAGTTGAAATCAGCTGTTAGGGGCATAATCGATCTACCTTCTTTCTTGTTCTTTTTCTTTTTTCAACAACCTCGCCTTTTTGGCTGTTTAGGCAAACCTAACATTAAAAAATCTCGTTCTATCGTGGTAGGTACCCGTTTAAATAATATTCATACTGTTAATTGATTATGAAACATGGCTAAAACTCACGTGATATTAGGTCGGAGTATGCCCGACTAGTTTCGAACCCATATGGGTGCCTTAGACATGAGCTGGTTCTTGCATCGCGGCACGATCTAAAAAGTTCAGCAACACAATCAGTTTGTGAAAATGTGTCGTAGTAAAGAATAAAAAAAAATACATACCGCCGAACGTAGAACCTCCTCCTATATGGAAGTCGGTTAAAAATAATTTATTAAGAACTAGACGTAGGTAACCTAAATTCAAAGACTCCATGCCCTCCATATCATTCTCTGTTCCGCGAATCATATGATCACAATAATTAATCATGCGATCGTGATACCGCCGCAATCACTTCATTAATCAGGTGCGATCACAATGCGCGTTAATACGATAATGTGATTAATACTGTTAATTTTCAGTACGCGGTACTTTTTAACGTAACCACATAAGGGTTAACTCTCCTTTATGTATCTGAATATACATTTTATAACTCGTTGGTCCAGTGGTTAGTCTATGTGACTTCGTATCACAAGGTTCTTCAATCTTGGGTCGGGCTAAAAAATACTGAGATTTTTACACCTTGAGAAAATTCTCTACCCAGAAATGAAAATTTGGTCATGTCCATGCCTCGGAGAGCACGTAAATAAAATATTCCTTTTCCTATAACGAGGGTTGGGGCTTATTGTGGACCAGTAAATTTATTAGGCTGTTAATGATGAATGAAACTATTATGATGTGGTTGATGATTAAAATTTAATTTTCTGAAAAACATGTACGAGGTCTGTAACACAAATGTTTTTATATTTGACGTTGACGTCTCTGTCTCTCTCTATCTATAATATCATGTTTGACATTGAGATACAGAGACAAATTCCATGTGTAATTTATAAAAATACAAGTTGTAACAACTTCAGTCGGCTGAACTGATCTGGATAAAATCTGGTACAGAGATAGATTACATTGTGGAATAATAGGACACTTTACTTTTATATCGAGCCGACCTATGCCCTCTGTCTCCGTTTCCGGAGGGTGTGGATTCAAATCCAGTCCGGGGCATGTACCTCCAACTTTTCAGTTGTGTGCATTTAAGAAACGGTAAAGGAAAACATCGTGAGGAAACCTGCTTATCAGAGAATTTACTTAATTCTCTGCGTGTGTGAAATCTGCCAATCCGCATTGGGCCAGCGTGGTGGACTATTGGCCTAACCCCTCTCATTCTGAGAGGAGACTCAGCTCAGTGATCCGAATAGTGGCCAAAGACGACTTTTATATCAGATATTCCCACGGGATCTACGCGGGTCGAAACGCGAGGCGCGGCTCCATCTTGACTTATTATTATAGTTTCCGTAGTTTTTATTGCAATACCTGCATAATTTAAACTAAAGTACTATTAGCACTGCATTGCTCTTAAGAAAATAGTATTTAATGAGTTTATTAAAGCAAATTACGGCATTATAAAAGGAATGTTAGGAAAGTCATTACCGGTACTACTTACCATTTGAGGAATGTTAATAATGCCATAGGTAATAAAAGCAAACGAAAATATTTGGCCTGAAAATACCAAAAATGTTATGGTTCTAACATTCTTGTTACGCCCTGATTGTTTAGAAACGTTCGAAAGTTTTTTTAGTAACGTGGAACTATTTAAAACAATTAATTAATACTAGTATAGTAGTATAGATAGTAGATTAGACCCTCGCAAAAGCGACACAAACCATTGAAAGAAATACCTATTGATTAATGTATTCAGTGGTATAGAAATGAAAATTTATATACAAAGCGCAAACTTAATTTTTGATTTTTTAATGATTTACAGTAACTGCACTGTAACTTAAAAGTATATATTTACTATAAGTACTTAAGTAAAGTAAATAAAAAGGTTACAGTTACAGTAAAAGTCGAAAAAACTGGTTTAATGACATTGCCACGTTTAAAAAAAAATAATTTTGTAGCTGTGTGTCGCGGTTTCACAAACGTAGATTATATTAATGTACGAATATTAAGAGAAACATTAACACATATTTCAGATAATGATAATATCTATATGTTCGAAAATTTACCCAAATCCGTTCAGCCGTTTTAGATTAATTTAATAATTAACAAACATTTATAAATTGATCAAAACTGTAGCTTTTTTAATATTAATTTGAAAATTGTACTTCATTTAATTCATTTAAAATAATTTCGAATAAATCAGTTTTCAAACATTATTTTAACCATTTCAACAGTGGGTTGGATATGTCTAAGCGGTCACGGCATTATAATTGCTTACGACCTCATTATATAATTTCATCGTAAAAACCAACGATTCGAAGAACAAACAAGGGACTAGGCAGAGGTAAAGGGATATTGCCATGATTAATATAAAATCTCGTATTATGGACGGACAGAAAAACCGTATTTGTTAATTACATGTGTAACGGAATACTTGATGATCGCCGAGATAATAAGAGTGTTTGTGTGGTATTTAAACGGAAATGTTGGAAAAATATTATAATAATTATATACATATGGAAGTAAGAACAATAATTATGCTGGCGCAAACATCATTCAAGTCAAAATAAGAAAATTAAGTCATTTATTTCGAATATTGCCTATAGCACTTTTAGTCGATTCGATTGAGTGTTTGCAAAATCTACTAAATCAAAAACCACAACTTTCCAGAGACAGAGACTCCCTTTGGGTGACAATGTTCGATTCTTAAAAGATTAGAGACAGCTGATGTATATGGTTAGCTATATAGGCCTCATAAGAAGGCTCAGAGTCACGCAGCGAGCGATGGAACGACCTATGTTAGGAGTATCTCTGCGTGATCGAATCAGAAATGAGGAGATCCGCAGAAGAATCAAAGTCACCGACATAGCTCAACGAGTTGCGAAGCTGTGTGTGGACTGACGACATCAAGCGAGTCGCAGGGATTTGTTGGATGCAGGTGGCTCAGTATCGTGATGTTTGGAAGTTCCTACAAAAGGCCTATGTCCTGCAGTGGACGTCCATCGGCTGATATGATGATGATGATGATGTTTATAGGTATGCCTACTTTTATTAATGATAATGAGCGGGACCGTCTAACGTCCTCTTCAAAGCACAGGGGTGTCCTCTCCAAAGCTCTACGACTATCCCCAGTCCTACTGAGAAGTCCTCAGAAGAAAGAAAAACTCAATATTTCATAGTGGGCTCCAGAACTCAAGCCACAGCGATATCATCTCAAG
Source organism: Bicyclus anynana (assembly GCF_947172395.1). NCBI lineage: Eukaryota > Metazoa > Arthropoda > Insecta > Lepidoptera > Nymphalidae > Bicyclus > Bicyclus anynana. The sequence goes on from NC_069095.1 coordinate 2,265,915, forward strand.
CGTAACTGGTAACCATTGGTGAACATTATTATATTTTGTACTGTTTTTTTAGTCGCTGCCGTATGTTTTAATACCGTGAAGCCGTGATAGCCCAGTCAATATGACCTCTGCCTCGGATTCCGGAGGGTGTGGGTTCGAATCCGGTCCGGGGATGCACCTCCAATTTTTCAGTTGTGTGCATTTTAAGAAATTAAATATCACGTGTTTCAAACGGTGAAGGTAAACATCGTGAGGAAACCTGTATACCAGTGAATTTTCTTAATTCTCTGCGCGCGTGAAGTTTGCCAATCCGCATTGGGCCAGCGTGGAGGACTATTGGCCCTTTCATTCTGAGAGGAGACTCGAGCTCAGCATTAAGCCGAATATGGGTTGATAATATTGATTTTAATAAAAAATACACAACTTTATTAAACTAGAATACACGCATGCAATTTGTCTTGTCTAATGTATGGGCTACTCCCAACAAGTCATTATTTTCATATACAAAGGAAGGGCCTTCAAGGGCTAATGAGCATTCCTTTACGAATAATGTCGACGTTACAATGGGACTGCGTTTTAATGCATTCAACTGCGTCGCATGTAAATAGACTGATTGATTTTTAACTGCACTTGCCACTTCGATTTACTCTTATGCATTTTAATTGGTGTTTTATATGCACGTTTGACGGCCTCCTTGGCGCAGTGGTATGCGCGGTGGATTTACAAAACGGAGGTCCTAGGTTCGATCCCCAGCTGGGCAGATTGAGATTTGTTTAATTGGTTCAGGTCTGGCTGGTGGGGGGCTTCGGCCGTGGCTAGTTACCACCCTACCGGCGAAGACGTACCGCAAGCGATTTAGCGTTCCGGTACGATGTCGTGTAGAAACCGAAAGGAGTAATGATTTTTATGCTCCTTCTAACAAGTTAGCCCGCTTCCATCTTAGACTGCATCATCACTTACCATCAGGTGAAATTGTAGTCAAGGGCTAACTTGTAAAGAATAATAATAATAAAAAAGTTTAAGTTACTTGAACAAATCATTAGTTAGCTACAGGTTTAGCAATTTTGTTGTCAAATTATCTATTTGTTGGTGTTAACTCCTTAAGAATCGATTTTTCATATTCATATGTACCCGGTATGAAAAAAATATGGGCAGTAAAATTCGATGAACGAATGACAGCGTTACGTTTTTGAGCTCAACCTATTCTGCGCACCTTTCACCGTGCGCTGTCACTCTTCAGGCGTATGTATTGAGACGTACATAGTGTATGCTGCGGGGCAACATACATCTATTTAGGCAGTCCATCTGAAAGAGTAAACTCAAATCGTGCGTCGGAGCTGACACACACTTTTTTATTATATATATATATATATATCCCGGTATAAGAGGAATTGGTCCTAGAACTTAGACTACTTACGTAAGGACTAGTACCGCATCCAAATTCACGAATATAATTATTTGTCACATTTTGAGGAAGACGAGCTTACTACACTTGTTCTTGGGAGGAGAAAACCCTACAGTCTTCCTATAATCTGACACAGGAGTCAAATCCAAGCCCCCAATGGCCATTATCGAACTGGTCAACCACTGGACCAATATGGAACAGATTTTTTTTCTTAAGCCGCTTTCATACGAACCCCCATATTACACATCATCGATTCAAAAACGCAACTGGCAATATTAGTTCCTAATTGTGCTTAATCCATTTGTGATCGGCAACCGATGTGGAAGCTCCTTTTACACTCGAGTAGCCGACAAATACCGTAGACACTGTTGCCAAGTTTCGGGGCATCGTCTAAACAACTAATAACGTAATTCACTCACCAAACAACGGCTTTACAAAGAACTTCGTATTAGGGTTCCGTAACCGCTTTTTAAATATTACAAATATATGAAAATGTTAAGTTGGTTTGTGTGCCTATTTGGGAAATGAAATGTATAAACATTTTTTGGCGACATTTATTTTCCGATTCTTCCAAAAATTATTGACATATTTTAACCAATTCTCACAGAATCTGAAATTTTATATTGTATGTCTAAACCTTCCTCGTAAGTGACTCTATCTACTGGTTATAAGCGAAAATTCGCGGAATAGTTGCGAAGTTTATCGCAAACAGATAGACAAACAGACGCGGCAGAGGACTTTGTCTTTTAATATGTATAGATTACGTAGAAGCAAATGTTACTTCGAAGAAGTTCGTAGTTTACAATAATTTAACTTATCATAATCATCATCATTTCGTTTTAAATCCTGACGAAAGAAAGACTCCGCTTAATTTAATTATAATTACTATTAACTTTGCCTTGTATGCCACAATTTTGGATTATCGTAGCCAGAAATATGAATTTGTATAAAACAAAAAACTAATTCGATATTTTATGTACGGAACCTAGAAACAAATGTTGCTTGGATTATTTTTTATCAGAGACAAAATAAAACAACATATGGATGTCGTCATATTTTTCGTTCCTCATTATAATCTGTGTCAGGTAAACGTATGTTTTCTATTGTTCACTTTTTTTTCGGAAATACAAATAAATTTAAAATTCGATTGCTACCTGGGCTCGAGTGCGGATTTTCGGAATTTCGGTTTTGGAAAAAAATTATGCTCGCCGCAAACATTGTTTTTGTTACTTAAAGAAATCAGTTGTCGAAAACATTTTCTGCGTATTTTCGGTTTGTTCATACAAGTCAGTACGGATATTAAAAAGGGATTTATTCTTTTAAATTCAAAACATTCTAATGATTTTATATTAAAGATCTATGCATCAAAAATGAAAAGAATATACATAGTTCATTTTGCATATTTGTTTGATAGATTTGCTTGCAAGTGAGTCCAAAGTTATCAAAATAATTTCTAAATAAATATATATGGACAACACACCTACAAACAATTACAAAATAGAATATTGTAGTAATTGTAGTGTACTATTTATATGTTTAATCATTTAAAGACGCATTCCACTAAACGATAGCTAATATTTTAATAGTTTGATCATCTCTTTGGCAATTACCATAATATAAGTGTTATTATAATATTCTAATAGGTGTAAAATATTCAAAATGTTGATAACCCCTGCTTGCTCACGGCTGTTGGCTGTTGTAATCAAAAAACTACACTGCAGGTTCTCGCCGCTGGGTGCATCCATAAATGTTCAGAATTAACTAAGTGCAAGCTCCATTGCGGTTTTGCTTTCAAGTCACGAATACTTGAACGTTAAAGAACGCAGTAATGTATGCTGAGTTGTAAACAACCGACATAAATCTTTTGTAAGGGCGGACAGGTTAGAGACGTCATATGGCGATCATTACGAATTTCTCTTTGTTATTCTGATTGGTAAAAATATAGACTGTGTTTTTGCACGATTAATTTTGAAAATAAAACCGTGTTTTCGCTTGTGATCGCAAGATAGGAATCGTCCTTTGACGGCCTTTTGATGGTTGTTTTATTTTAATAAGTGCCGGGCTGTTTATTTTCTTAAACGAGGTAAATAATGGGGCTATATCGTTGTAAATGTGAATGCCTGTCGCATAGCAGATGTGGATGTTTGTATAGACAAAAAAAAATGCAGATATTAAATTTAACTGTATATGGCAAGCGATCATACAAATGTGCCTATTGCTTTTTTCACGTTTACAAATTTACTTTTCATCACTACATTAAAATACGTAAAAAAATAATAAGTAACAACACAAATAAGGCTAGGCAGGGAGAACAACACGAGCAGAGAACGGGGAGTGTTGATCGATCGTCAAGGAATTCCTTAACCCTATACTGTACTCACAAGTTCAGGACTCTGCTCGGAGTTCTTCTCTCTACCACGCGATGGACCCGGCACCTGCACGGTGAATCCATGGAATGCTAATATATTTGTCTCTTAATTGACTACTAGTGTACCCCCATATTTTTCTTTTGGAAACGGTACGTTTTCTGGATATAGCATCAATTGTTGCCCCTCTTCTGTCAGTGGAAAGAATGGCTTCAAGCTGGGAGCCAGTGAGAAGGACAGTAATATGTCGTCTTGAACGACACGCCGTCCTCCTGATGAATCTAAACCACTGTGACAGAAATCTGGCTTTTAAGTTTATGTTTAGAAAGCCGAAAGCCGAGATGTTTATGTAAATAAAGTTTAATATACGGAACTCTCAATATAAGAATAAGCTTTTTGGCATGTATTCGAATAAAGCAATATTTTCTTCCGAAATAGAATCTTTCCGCCGGATTCGCCACCGGAATTGAAATGATAATTAGCTAAAAAAAAATAACAATACGCAGCACACAAATTATATTAAGGCACGAAAATAACAAATTAAATTGCTGCAAGTTGGAATGAGAAAATATTTTACGAATAATTGCGTTGGTTGGTAGAAGTTAATGGAATAATTATAATTACAGGAGTTCCAAAGGAGCCGGCGCCCACCCGCTGTTGAATGCCAGTTTGGGCGATTGTGTCGGCCAAAAAAGCAATTAAAAATATACCAGTCCGAAGATTGGCTTGGATTGTGAGGGAATCCGTATGTATAATACGATTGATTCGTTTGTTGACTGCTGCAGCTATTTTTTTTTTTCTTTACAAGTTAGCACTTGACTACAATCTCACTTGATGGTAAGTGATGCAATCTAAGATGGAAGCGGGCTAACTTGTAAATTGGTTCCGTCAGGCTGGTGGGAGGCTTCGGCCGTGGTTAGTTACCACCTTACCGGCAAAGATGTACCGCCAAGCGATTTAGCGTCCCGGTACGATTCCGTGTCGAAATCGAAAGGAGTGTGTTTTTTTCTTTTTTATCTTTGCAAGTTAGCACTTGACTACAATCTCACCTGATGGTAAGTGATGCAATCTAAGATGGAAGCGGGCTTACTTGTTGGGAGGAGGATGAAAATCCACACTCCTTTCGGTTTCTACAGGGAACGCTAAATCGCTTGGCGGTAGGAATGTCTTTGCCGGTAGGGTGGTAACTAGCCACGGCCGAAGCCAACTATACTGGAGAATATCGTATACGGAATAGGTATACGAGTAAGTACAAGTTAGAGGCAAAGACCGTCAAGCGATTTAGCGTTCCGGTATGATGTCGTGTAGAAACCAAAAGGGGTGTGGATTTTCATCCTCCTCCTAACAAGTTAGCTCACTTCCATCTTAGATCATCACTTACCATCAGGTGAGATTGTAGTCAAGGGCTAACTTGTTAATAATAAATAAAAAATAGAGTGAATGCTTTTAAAATGGTGATGGTATACCGTATGTTTTCCTATCAGAGAAGCTTCAGGACTCGACAGTGTTGACTCGGTTTTATCATATCAACAGCTAATTCAGTGATGCAATAGAATCAGCCGCCTTAAATTAAATAAATAAATAAATATAATTAAACAATACACATCACTATCTAGCCCCAAAGTAAGCCTACAGAGTAGCTTGTGTTATGGGTGCTAAGATAGTTGACATTATAATATTAATATACAATTATATACTACATATAAATACTTATATAATGTATAAATACACACAGACACTGGAAAACACCCATGCTCATCCCACAAATATTTTCCAGTTGTGGGAATCGAACCCACGGCCGTGGATGCAGAAAGCAGGGTCACTACCCACTGCGCCACGCGGCTGTCAAAAAAAAAAATCAAGTGCCTAAGTGAACACACGATGTACCAATTTTATTTTCCCGCGCCTCTTGCATTTCCGAACTTTAATCTCACGAATTCACTTTCGGTTTTTTTCTCACTTTCACACCCCGCTTTAGATCTGCCAATCTCAATTACGTTATGAGCATCAGAAACTGATCGGAAGCCGCCATTCTCGTGATGTGAATTTTGCTCACGAATATTTCTACGTAACAAGCTCATTGATATACAAGGAAATGTCTATCATGATATGTAATATTATATTTTGTTACATCTCACGAAATATAATATTTTCTTTTGCAAAGGTAAGTTCCGTATTTGTAGAGTATTATGAGGAAATAATAATACTAGTTTAGTTAACAAGCAAAATCCTACTAATATTATGAACAGTTTGTATGGATGTTTGGATGTTTGTTACTCTTTAACGCCGCTATTACTGAAGCGATTTGGCTGAATCGCTTCAGTATGTTTTTTTCAGGGATGAAAAGTAGCCTATGTGTTAATCCAGAGTAAAATCTATTTTCATTCAAAATTTCAGCCAAACCGCTTCAGTAGCCGCAGCAGAGGAACAAACACACACACACACAAACTGTCGCCTATAAAATATTAGTATGATAGTATCACATACTGTACCTAAAAGTTTTTACTTTTAGTTACAGTATATGATTCAAATCTTTGCTTTGATGGCATATTAAAGACACGCCTCTACGAACCCCTGACCTTAATCAATAATGGAGTTTATGTGCTTAAGAAAAATCTGCTAAATAACAGTTACAAAACTATAAAGGTTACATCCGATTAGACACGTACCCGCATTTGGTATTTCAAAGGCCGATCTACGTCCAATAGATTGCATAACAAAATGGATACGATATGTGTAATTACTTATTCGAAAATAGAATTCTTACGAGAATCTTCAGAGATATTCCCCTTGGAGCAATATTTCAGTTTAAATTGGATGAGATCTTACGGTTCGGAAGTATGTTTGTAGTAACTTCATTACGACAGAGTTCTTACACATTTGCGATTAAATTGTCTTAAATTTAAAGAAAACTGTAATTGTAAACAGACTTGTAAACCTAATAAGATTTTCATATTAGATTCCAGATACAGATATATAGGTAGGTTAAGGTTACTAAACACTATACTAAATTATTTGCTTTTAAGATATAGAAAAGTTATAGAATGAATTGGATGAACGAGTAATAAGAAAATCTATGAGCTATGGTATGAGGTAGTAATGAGGCTTTAAAGTTAAGTGTAGCCTAAAAATATCATTTGCCACCACCTCTTTACGAGAAGTTAGGATAAAGTAGGTAAACCGGAAAAGAAGTATATTTCTTTGTTTGAATTTTTGCTTGATTAGGATGTCAACAAATTAATCTGTGAAGATAACTATCAGAATATCTTGCAAAATCTAAATGTAATCAAAGTTTAATCCACAGCTTAACATTTGGATTAAATTATTTAATTAACATTTAGATCTAAGTTGTGTTGCGACAAAATTGTCTTAGTCGCATATGTGCATAGTAAAGGTCATGAAATTGAGCTGTCAGCTATGAGTGTATTAACAAATGGCGTCCCATGAATATTAATATTGAACGCCATAAATATTACTGTTCAAGTAACTTTTTGCTGCGTGGCTTTGCCTGGGAATAATATGGGAACAACAATGGGAAAATGATGTTGCTCTCATTTCAATATCATTTGGTTATGATTATCATTGATCTCGAAATTGGTAATACTGTGATATTTAACAGAGAGGTTTGATTCCCAGCTTTTCCCAGCAAGATTTTATATTTTCATAATAGGTTAAACATTAGATCGCAGTCAAGAGTTAACTTATCAATGAATAAAATATATTGTTGTATTAATTTTGCCGCTTGAGATTTTCTTAATTGGTCCAGTGGGGGAGGCTTTGGCCGAGGCTAGTTACCACCCTACCAGCAAAAACGTACCGCCAAGAGATTTAGCGTTTACGTACGATGCCGTGTAGAAACCGAAATGGATGTGTATTTTAATTCTCTTAACAAGTTAGCCCGCATCCATCTAAGACGGCACCATCTCTTACCATCAGGTGAATCAAGCGCTAACTTGTAAAGAATAAAAAAAAAACTATACAAACTTATAATATATTCAAGTAGCTTCAAGCTATAAAGCTTTATATGCCTGAGACCAGCATTAGGACAATAATAAATTTAACAACATCCTTTGCTCTGTTATGTGGGCGTAGATTATGGACAGGAAGGTTCGATTAATTTTAATCCGCGTCAATTTCGAAGCTTCACTTTTCCAAATGATTTAAGGTCAGGTAAGAAAAAACAAATTAAATGTGATAACATACTACTTGTAATTGTAAGAATTAAAAAAAAAATCGCTAACAAAAGAATATAGACAACAACAGATACAATATATTAACTTAGCCTTAACCCCCTCCAGATATTAGTATTTGTCACCAAAATGAACATTACATAAGTATATAAAATATTTCCAATACATCAATTTCTAATCTCACCATCGTTTATCTGCTGAGAATTTCGAAACCATAAAACCCTAAGGTCGTTCTGTTATTTATGTGTTATTGAGCATCCATAGAACTTCACTACCTCAATGTTATAGGAAATGATAGACGGAAGGTTCTTATTTGAAATAAAAATTGTGTCAAACTACAAATTTCACTACTTACTACAAAAGTACCAACACTACACTCGTTGATATTAATTCGTTCGTTATCAACCCATATACGGCTCACTGCTGAGCTCGAGTCTCCTCTCAGAATGAGAGGGGTTAGTCCAATAGTCCACCACGCTGGCCCAATGCCGATTGGCAGACACACGCAGAGAATTAAGAAATTCTCTGGTGTGCAGGTTTCCTCACGATGTTTTCCTTCACCGTTTGAGACACCTGATATATAATTCCTTAAAATGCAGACTACTGAAAAGTTGGAGGTGCATGCCCCGGACCGGTTTCGAACCCACACCCTCCGGAATCAAAAGCAGAGGTCATATCCACTGGGCTATCACGGCACTCAATATTGTATAAATGATATTGATTAAATAAATGAAAAGCTCTGGAAATTTATTTTTGTCTTATCGGAATTCCCAATGTAATAAGTAAAACTTGCTATCTTGGAAAATTGTGATGACACACTTACAAAATTAGATTTATCGGCACGAATACCAAGTTTACTCAAACAACGAGCCTGAGGCCGGAATAATAATAGCAATTAATTTAATAATAAAAATATTTTAGAAACAAAGACATTTTTGTCTTTTAATATTATTTCTAAGTTTATGACACTAAATTGATATCTTTTAAAGTTTTATAAAAGCGGGCTTGGAATTGCATAAATTATACAGTACTCGATCTATCATTAAAGCTTTTGTAAGCACATAAAACTTTTGTAATGAAATCGTAAAGTTCCTTCCACAATTTTATGATAGTCTGTGCATCACCTTTATTCATTTGCATACGGTGCTTTATTTATTTTTTAAAAAGCCTATAATTATGGGCTTAAACTGGTTTTTATATTGATTTTAATAATTTAAGAATGATTCTGATTCGGGGCTTACGCTTTCTTGATGTTAACCATCTTGATTTGTTATCATAATCTCATATGAAAATAAAATATTCGTGTTTTATGTGGTAATTTTATTAATGTGAAATTATTTTTATTGCATTTCTTTTGAGTTTTGAAGTCAAACAATAATCTTTGTGACCATCTTCTCGTTGTCCGACTGTCACTAAATTCAATGTTAAACTAAACAAGTCCCCATTAGACATTTAGAGTTTTTCTTTCTAAGGAGTGAGTCTCTAAGAAGGAAGGAGTCTCGAAGGAGGGAGTTACTAAGAGGCCTGCCCTGTAGTGGGCTGTTACATTAAGCTGATAATTGATTAGAAGTTTAATAAGATATTGTACCTATCCAAAAAATTAGTTCTGAAACAAGTTATTTACAATTACGAAGGTCTGGAGATCATAGAGTATACGAAGGAAATCACAAATAAATATATCATTAAAAAACTAACCTGAAGTTACAATATTAATAATTTTGAAGATTCATAATCAGAGTATACAATAACTTTACTAGAAGATTGTATAATTCTAATAAGTAGAAGTCAAACATCGCGAAAATAATATAAAAATAGTCTGCGGAACCCAAAAAATTGGCATAACTTCTCTAAAGTCTACTAGAGTGAGCGACGTTTTAGCGTTAGTGTGGTGTAACTTTTAGTAAATATATTTAGGAGTCGAGGCACGGGTGTAAGTAGATTTACATGTTCCTAGCACGTGACCCTATTTCGGATTTTGCCTGGCACCCAGATTGTGTTGGGAAGAGGCTTAACGGCAAAAATGTAGTGCTGGATGGATTGCTGAAGAAATATAAATGTGAGGGACTTATAACATTATTTATATCTCTGTCTGTTTTGATAACATTAAGGACATAATATAGAGACTAGATAGTAAGTTAATAGGTTAACATGGGTTGATTGATTTGGTCGCTTACTATGAGTTTCAGAATGCTCAGTCACTCAGCAGGTGAGTGAGCGAGCGAGTCATGCTTGGAGTATCGGATTAATTACACCTCTGAAAAACTTTCATTTCATAAGCTCAATTATAAACATATTCAGAGACAATTTAAAGTAGTTGCATTTGCTATTTTAGGATCTGTAATTTACGTACACCATTTACTTTCATAGGTAAAATCAATAAATAATATACGTACGTTTCACTTAATGGTAGGTACAGTTTAAAAAAACGAGGTTGAAAGTTGATTGAAAATCTGACTTTTGAGTCAACGTGAGTGGGTGCGTGCGTAAATATAGTTCAAGAAACAATTACAAGTTCACCCAAAGTTACTGACAGAATAAAACAAGAACCCAAAAGGTTTGATGATTATACGCTCAAATTATTGAGCGTATAATCATTAAACCTATGATATTGAAAAGATATTGAAGAAAATACTCTGTGGTAGTGGAGAGATGTTCTATGTGGTAATGTGGCATTCTGATTTTGTCTATCCATTGAGAAATGCTCAAGATTAATAATGGTAACAAACAAGTTGTACAATGCAAAGGTTTTGCTTTCATTAAGTAATATAACATGGTTTCCTTCCTGTCGTTTTAAATGCAAAATTTATTTGAATGAAAATAATGACGAACCATTAAGCATGAATCGAATGTTCTTACAGCATGTAAGTAACATTTTTCGAGGTGTTGTGGATTAATGTCCAACATCTGCTAAGCAGAAATTCCAAGAATTTGTCAGTTAAAAAGATTAACCCAATATAAGATCAGTGTACGATCACAAGTCTTTGACATCGTATCGACTGTGTCGATTTTGACAGTGAATCAATTTGAAAGGCACCGGAAGACCACGACTAAATACATCTGAACTAACCAAAATACTGGACAACACTACCTTATTGAGTACGTTTGTAAGGTGGAAAATTCAATATTAAAGTGGTGTTGATGTTTTTGACAAATACAAAGATAACTTTGCCGATTGGAATGTAACAAATATCGATCGTTGGGAAGATAGCCACAGCAATGTTGTTGAATCGATACAGACACGGCGCATTGATTATTTGATTCAATTGTGCTTGTATTATCGAATGCCTGGCGTAAACTGTGCGCCGCAGAGCGTGGCAAAGATTTGAGGCGGTAGATAGTCATCTCAAAAGATCCTGAGGAAGTAGTTGGTCAAAATATATCCTGTTGTTGCTATATTCAATATGCCTAAATGTTTGATATTGACGATGTTTTAAACAACTTCATTGACAATTTAATTATACTAACCGTTTGATAGCTATTTCCGACAGTCAACTTTATAATACAGTTAATAAAAATTATATAGAGAGTTAATTGTCATCAGTTGATCATCTCTTACAATTTGGTAGTCTGAAGACATCTGTCCAATAGTGGGGGGTCGAATACACAGCGTTTTCTCTTTGTAGGTCACCATTCAAAAACCTAGGGACCCTAGATCTTTCATTAAAGTCATCATTATCATCATCATTAACCCATACACCGCTCACTATTAAGCACGAGACTCATATCAGAATGGCTTAGTCCACCACGTGGGCCCAATGCGGATTGTCAGACTTCACACCCGTAGAAAGTTAAGAAAATTCTCAGATATGCAGGTTTCTTCACGATTTTACTTCACCGTTTGAGACACGTGGTATTTAATTTCCTAAAGTGCACATAACTGTAAAGTTGGAGGTGCATGCCCCGGACCGGGTTCGAACCTACGCGCTACAAATCGAAGGCAAATCATATCCACTGAGCTATAATTCATTAAAGCAACATGGTAAAAACATCTACATGAAGAAATCAGTATCAAAATATCGACAACAATAGGTACTTACAGCTAGGCTTTAGCAAAAGTAACTCTAAAAACTCACCGATCATCTGTCGGTGAGTTCTTCCCCATAATAATTAAGTTAAGTTGTTCATTTATTTATTTATTTATTTATTTATTTATTTTATTAGGATAACCAACAGAATAAATAAATAAATAAATAAATGAACAACTTAACTTAATTATTATGGGGAAGAACTCACCGACAGATGATCGGTGAGTTTTTAGAGTTACTTTTGCTAAAGCCTAGCTGTAAGTACCTATTGTTGTCGATATTTTGATACTGATTTCTTCATGTAGATGTTTTTACCATGTTGCTTTAATGAATTATAGCCCAGTGGATATGATTTGCCTTCTTGTGTGATATTTGAGTGTTTACATGTTTTTTAGTTTTTAGTGAATGTTGTCTGCACTTGTCATAAATGTATATTATTTGTGTATGTCTCTATATATGTATATTGTAAGTGTACGTAAATAAATAAATAAATAAAAGTATGGAACTTTTTCAATTCATGTTTTGACACGCACTACAACGGTTATTTCGTTCCCAATTGAATGTTTATTATTATCAAATCCACTAAATGTTATGTCGATTACAGCGATAGCGCAATTATTCCGTGACTATACCAAGGCTTTTAATTTATTGATTTTAGGCTTATCTGATCATGGAATTTTGGAAGTTCGACAGCCAATGCTTATTGCATGTGCTTAATATTACTATTCCTATAGTTCGTACCAATGAGATGTTATTATTTTACAAAAGCGTTTTAACGTATCTTGAAAGTCACTAGAGTCACGTGTTGTAATATTATTTTGCTGAGCAATATCGATAAATTTCTAAAATAAAAATTAATGCTATTTTTTAATCAAAAATAATTTTCATTTTACTTCAAACTCGCCCGCAAATCATAAAACCAAAATAATTATTTGTCATAAAACCAAGTGATCGCATTATTAATTTCTAAAAAAATTTCTGTCATTAGTAATTTAATATCAACGCAACACTGATTTTTGACTTGGTTTACTTGAGTAATATAACATGGAAAAATTTGTGGCTCAGAACAGCGGGCAAGTTATGAAATGAGGAGATCCGCAAAGTCACCAACATAGCAATCGGCTTTTCAAACAATGGCGGGGCACATGGTTTGAAAAGCCGATGGACGTTGGGATCCCAAGGGGCTGGAATGGCAACTCCGCAATAGAAAGCGCAGTGTTATTTGACCTACCACCAGGTAGACTAACGACATCAAGCGAGTCACAGGAAGTCGCTGGATGGAGGCGGCTCGGGTATTGTAATGTTTGGAAGACCCTATAAAAGGCCTATATCCTGCAGTGGACGTCCATCGGCTTATATGATGATGATGACTCTCAACTTATAATCGTACTAAAGCAAAGGGATTTGCTTGAGTACGATGATAATATGTACTCGTATCATCTAGAGGCAGTAACATCTCACCGATGCTGATTGTATTAATCCAATCCCGCATATCTACAGAATCGTGTTCTCTTGCAACATCCGATGCGTATCTTTGTCGACGTCGAATCAACGAATCACTCGCCTGTGATGCATTACGTATTCATATTGGGCAACGGACAGAACTTGTGTGGAAATCCAATAACCAATGTGAAAAGTCTATACGATCATATCCCTGATGATTCAATTTAATTTGCATACCTACGTTCTGTATGGGAGAATATAATTTACAATCGTATTAAACTGTACCTGTGAAAGAATTTAAGTGTATTTTTGCAAAAAACAATCAAATTTATTAATTATATACTATTATTAATTTTCTACATTATTCTAGTTGTTAGCATGTTATGGGTTATTTGAAACACGGTTAGCGTTCTCTATGTTCTGTGGTTTGAAGTCATCCATATGGAGATACATTTTCAAAGTGCACTGCAAAGTAATCAAATTTTTGTCATAGTTTTCAAGGAAATGTCAAGAGAGAAAGACTATTATGGTTCTCTACATAGCCTTTACGATTAGGCTGGAAGGAGAAAGTAGAAAAACAATTTATAAGACAAAATATAAACTGCTGATCTCTTTTAAGCCGGGGTTAAGTAACGTTTGATTTAGTGTGACCTCTAAAAATCAAATTGCGCCTGTATCATTTCATTTTAGACGTCTTTTAAATCCTCATCAATATCTTAAAGAGGATCTTAAGCCAACCTTCCCCAAGCTGGTGGTATAGGGTTGTCTACGAACTTTGCTCTGCGGTTACTGAAGCGATTTGTCTGAAATTTGAAATGGAAATAGATTTTACACTAGATTAACACAGGGGCTACTTTTCATCCCGAATAAATCCAGGGTTCCCGTGAGATTATTATTATTAAATCGTTTGTTTAATAAGTTGTAATAGTACAAGAAGTGAAACATTACAACGGAAGACATATCATTCATACACAAGTAAGTCATAAGTAAGTCAGTTAATGAGCAATTGTGGGCTCGTTAGGCTGATGTATTTAACAAAGATGTAGCTCGTCAATTACAGGCTAATGCCGTGTGGGTGTTCGGTAATGTACTGCAATAAACACAATACACGATAGACGTAAAGCTTTCAACGTAAACGACACTTGTGTAATAATTTTAATTGAAACACATAATGCAAAGGTATGATTAGATTAATTGAGCGGTTAAAAGCTTTTATTTAAGAATTAAAAAACCAAGAAACTATCTATGAGATATAATTAATTGATATCGGATATATAATAAAAATATCTATCTATATCTACCTACTATATTTTAAAAATTTAGGTGAAATTTGCGTGTTTGTGAGGTTGTAGGGAACTCTGGATCTACTGAACCCATTTTAAGATTTTTTTACTTAGGGGGCGTTCATAAATTACGTGAGGTGTTTTTTCGAAATTTCTGACCCTCCCCCCCCCCTTGGTGAGATGTCGTGAGATTTTTTTTCAACCCCCTCCCCCCATCCCCCAATCTCACGTGAGATTTTTCAAAATGTGGGTTTCTTACGTAAATGTGTTAGATTATTATTGTAAAAAGAAAAGAAAATTTGCTTCGTGTTTGCATTATATATATTATATATATTATAAAATATATATGAAAACCGGCCAAAAATTAGTTATTAAAAATATATTTACTATACATATTTTATATACTTTTTTATAGATTTTTAATATATTTAAAATACATTTTTTTTGTACTTCGAAATATATATTTTTTACATTTTTTTTCATGAGGGATGGTGATTGGACAGTCAGTAAATGTATAACATCGAGGTATAAATGAAATTAATTTTTTTAGAACGAATTAGGAAATGATCTTAATCGTATTACGATTACGCTTAAGATTAAATCTTAAGCATGTACAATCTGGATTAAATTGACCAAAATAGTATATATTTTTTTTGTTTCATTCAGAAAAAAAATTACGTGATATTTGCCGAGACCCCCCCTCCCTCCAACGTAAGATTAGATGAGATTTGACTCGACCCCCTCCCCCCTAAAACATCTCACGTAATTTATGAACGCCCCCTTATAGATATCCGCGTAATTTATGAATGTCATATGCTACATTATATGCGAGAGTCATATGTAAAGAGAGCTTAAATATTATGTTCTGTATACACCGTGCTACCGGCCGCGTCTATAATCCGCCGCGACATGTATGTATCCATTACGAGAAACTCTATAGTAATATTAAAAATAAGCTGAAGCACATTCACACGCTATCGAAAAAAAAAATTAAAATTGATGAAAAAACTTCAGAACATCCTGTTTCATTCTGTTTGGAAAGAAGAAGTTAATGAACTTTAACCTAGTTTCAGAAATTTTGTTGTTTAATACCTACATACCTACTATTTTTGATACACCTAGTCGGCGGCAGTGTCTTTGCTAGGGCTGTTAATAAAATATCGATATATCAAAATATCGACATTATCACTTAATAGCGATAAGTATTCATTACTAATATTTTTATGGACGATATATCGATAGTTCGATATTGAAACGTAGATATCGATCTTAGATATTTTTAACAAGTTTTAATTTTTTATATCCCTCGCAAATTATTTAAACTAAAACATTATCAAACATAATCTACTTTACTTTATTTATACTTTATTACGTTTTTCATATTTTAGTTTATTTAATTGCATTTTATCGAAAATGTCACTGAAATAAGTAAAACGTAATGTATTCAGATAGTATACACTACTTTACCCTCAGACAAAACTTTAAACATGTTTAATCGTATTAATTTACTTGTCAATTTAGTTACATAAAAAAATAGTGAAGTTTAATAAATACTTAATTGTTAATAGTTTTCATTTAGCCGAAAAAATTATTTTGAAATTATCGATATATCGAGAATCCGATATTTTAAAAAATAGCAAGCCCTAGTCTTTTGCGGTTTCCTTTTTGATAACGCCGCTCGCCGTCTAACCCGTAACTATTGTCGGCAATGTCCAAAAATAGGTACAGGTAAGAAATGTATCTAATGTATCTAAGAAATGTATCTTTCGATCGTTTCTTATAACGCAAGGTGATTGGTTGGGTCTTAATAATTCGATCATTCGGGTCACGGGTCTTTCGTGTTTTGTGTATCGTTACGACTCGATTTAAAGTATGTAGTTACTTGAGTCTTAAACTGAACATCCGTAGGACATGAATCGGAACCCTTTTTTTATTCGTTACAAGTTAGCCATCGACTACAATTTCACCTAAGTGTAGTAAGTGATTATGCAATCTGAAATGGAAACGGACTAACTTATTAGGGGGAGTATTTGAATCCACGGCTTGGCGGTACGTCTTTGTCGGTAGGGTGGTAACGAGCCACGATCGAAGTCTCCCACCAGCCAGGCCTGGACCAAAACACCAATCGGCCCAACCGAGGTTCGAACCCAGGATCTCCGTCTTGTAAATCCACCGCGCACACCACTGCGCCACGAAGGCCGTTAAAATTCCGAACTGATCGGATTTTAGGTTGCTATTCTGTAGAGTGATGTTGTACGACTGACCGACGAGTATTCGATCCAGATAATTGTTACAAGTCCAATTCAGTGTGGTGAACAAAAATCGTTCGCAGATTATTTGAGGCGCTGACGGCCGCGTCACTCGCTCACGCACAAGTACTGATCGGGTATCAGAGATTCGATCAATCGCGATCGACACAGGTCTAGTACGGGTTAACACCCGTAAATAAAATAAAATTGAATTTAAAGAAATAGGTTAAAGTGAATGACCTCAAAGCTCAAAGGGACCGACGGGCTGCCGACGTGACTGCGGCGAGGAGGTAGGTAGATGTTTGAAAATACAGGATGTGTTAAAATAATCGATTTTTGAAAGTTTATTACAATTGTAACTCCTTGAATTGTACGTTGTTTTTTTTTTTAATAACACTGATGGATAATAGACATTGGGTACATTATGTGGGATTTTGGTTTAAGACGAATAACGTAGCGCGGTGTATAATTTAATCAAATAACACAAAACTATTCAGTTACATTTTCAGCGTCGACATTTTCCATATTCCGCCGAATAACATGTTTGTCGTTACATGTCGATTCAATTACAATGCTGTTTTAATTTATTTACATCGATTGCAGAGCTTACATAACAAGTGTACAGCTTTTGGTCGCAACATTGTTAACCGATTGTCATTTATAGTCATGTTATGAATGCTTTCACATTACGTTTACAATGCAGTGTAATCCACAAATATATGGATTGATAGTGTAAGACCCGGCATTAGGAATATATACCCTCATCTATCTATTGGTGATAATAAATAAATGATAGATAATATTCACTATATTTACAGCGATATATAGCAGTGTAATCCACAAATATATGGATCGATGATCTGAGATCCTGCAATAGAAATATATACCTTCATATGTTATTTATTAGTGTTAATAAATAAATGATAGATAATATTCACAATATTTACAGTCATAGCAGTGTAATACACAAATATATGGATCGATGGTATGAGATCCTGCAATAGAAATATATACCTTCATATGTTTTTTATTAGTGACAATAAATAAATGATAGATAATATTCACAATGTTCACAGCGATATATAGATCAGGATCTGAGATCCTGCAATATATACCTTCTTATGTGATAATAAATAAATGATAATATACACAGCAAATATGGTGCCTAGTTAAATTGCAGCCAGATACATTTTACAAACAAAATCTAGGAAACCTTGAAATAAATCAAAGGCTAATACAGTGAAAGTAAGCCTATTCCCTCCCATTTGAATTTTTACATATTAGACGATTAAAACTGTTGAGGGAATATAAATAACAATTACTCACCTGTATAAATATATCTGGCAACCACACAATTGCAGTTAGGAAAGCAGGCAACCTTTACGCTTTCAATTCTGTTGGGTAACTTCTTTTAACTAATGTACGATTTATTTAATTAACCAACGAGCAAAGTAGATTAAATAATTTTATTTAAAAATATAATCAATTCGGCCGCAATTTAACTAGGTATGTGTCAATATGAACATTTTCTATAATTTAATTTTTAACCTAAAAAATAACAGATGAGGGTATGCATTTCTTATACCGGATCTTGTACTATGAACATTATGCAATTTGATCACGCGTTGCCCAAATTGACCCACCTTTGAAAGAGTTTAATAGATCGTACAATACGACTCGACTATCACCCGAATAAGGTTGTTGATAAATGTACACGAATCATTATCGACTGAATTACATTCATTGCTGTTTCTGATTAAGTATTATTTTTAATGTTGACGAATAACACGCAATGTATGTTTCTTTAAGAATGGAATTTCTTAGGGCGTGTTAGTATACAAAGGTCTATTGGCTGATTGTTTGGACGTTTTGACAGCTGACCACTCTCGTTACCACTGTCGTCGTGAAAGGCATCACCCACCTAAATGCAAGGCTAATTGAATACAAAAGAACGGATAACTAAGGTACTTTTGAACAGTTATGTAATATAAAGGTGAAGCAGATGTTGGTACAAAGGGGCCTTGAACTCGTAATTTGAATTTAAAGATCAAACAGGGGTTAAAATATAATACTTAATCATAGTGATTATAGGACAAATTGTAATTCTATGAAAAATAAAAATCAACAAAGGTTAAGCACCTTGAACCTCATTAGTTTAAGAAGATAGCTTATCGAACAGTCAGACAATAATCTGGCATTGATAGTAATTATATATCACAGACAGATGCTTCAAAACGATATATTTTATATATGTATAGATAAGACAGATTATATTATTTAAAAAATCTTGTATTAGAGGCTTATGATGGAATAACGTAATTTTTATAAAAGACTAGCGGACGCCCGTCTAGGCCGTTAATTAATCCCCGGCATACAATGAAATGTGTAGGCCGAGAGTGAAAAGAACTAGAATCACTAAACTTATAACGACCTGGCTAATCAAAAGTAAACCATGGATCATGGTGACTTTGATAGCTATCTACCAAAGTCACAATGAAAGTTCAAACCCTCAATCGTCTAAGTATAAAACATTATTTGGGCATTAGGTAGGTATAGCTATAGTCTTAGACTGTATTCTTTGCTATTATGTAATTTTTCAGGTACACAATTTTTGTATTACCTATTTGATAAACCATTAGTCGTTTTAAGTCACTGAGGTGATTCAGTTCTGTCTGTTATTTAAGATTTAGAAAAAACATTCAATATCAAAAAAATGTACTTGTATTATTTTGTAGTAGACTTCACATTTTTATCATCATCATCATTATCAATTCATATTCGGTTCACTGCTGAGCTCGAGTCTTCTCTCAGAATGAGAGGGGTTAGGCCAATAGTCCACCACGCTGGCCAAATGCGGATCGACAGACTTCACACGCGCAGAGAATTAAGACAATTCTCTGATATGCAGGTTTCCTCACGAGCTTTTCCTTCACCGTTTGAGACACGTGATATTTAATTTCTTAAAATGCACACAACTGAAAAGTTGGTGGTGCATGCCCCGGACCGGATTTGAACCTACGCTCTCCGGAATCTGAGGCATAAGTCATATCCACTAGGCTATCACGGCTCAATTTTTATCAAAACGATAAAAAATATCATACTCTAATGTGAAAATCCTTTTTGGTGCTATTGAAAAAGCAGAAAAATTTGAAATATGTAAGGTAAAACTATCGAAGTTGTAACTTACTCATGATCCCATAGATGATATGATACGGAACCTTTACTAGCGTGTGACAAAGCGCCTGTCGGGAAGCCCGGAGCGCAGGGCTGCCGTGTCTTACAGTTAATGACGTCATTAAATATGAACCAAGAGCGCTGGGCCCTTTTGTGCACTGATATTGCACCTGCCTTTAGCTTACTTGGTATCCTTCGAGATCTTTCTAAGGCTTTGTGTTGTTTTATGTGGCAAATGAACAGTGTAGGGCACCTGTATTTGCATATAACTACTAAGAAAGATTTTATTAAAACGCGAAAGGTACAGCTATTAAAATAGAAATACATTTAAATAAATTAATTTAATCTATAAAATTAAAATAAATTAAAACTGATACTTAAAAATACTTATCAAAATTTGCCGCCCTTGGGTGCCCATCACGCGCGTGCCCATCACTGCATTCCCGCGTTGAATGCGATTGAAATTCTTTGCGCCAGAAAGCTGTCTGCTCGAGGTTCACCTGTTTGCTGATTTCCTAATTTGTGGAGAGTCTAGGCGCTCCTGCCTGAGAGCATATTTTTTTTTAATTTGGCAAATTAAAAAAATACAATCACATACAATACGTTGCCAAAAAATAAACATGATCATTTTCAAGTGCCTATAAGAGAAAGCTGTCATGTTAAATTCTAAGGACAATATAGGTACTAAAACAATATCATTGTACTGTGTAATAACAGTGTGATAGTAATAAAATAAAGAGAAATTATACATTATGTTTATTTGATATATGCGTGTAAATATCAAATTTAGTTGCAAACGCAAGTGCCATTCAATAACCTAATAAAATAGAAGCATGTGATAAATTCGATACTATTTATACGAATTTGACTGTTATGATGCAGTAGCGGTCGAATTTGGTTACTGTATACAATAAATTTCAAATAAAATATTACTTTCAAAATTTTTCTAGACAGCTATGGCCGATATTTTCTATTTTATCGATCAAGATGTATGCCAACGATGATTCTAAAGTTTTGATATGCTATAGTATAGTGCAGTTAAATATTATTAGTATTTTGAATATTCTGTAAGTTTTTATACTAAATATTCGCTCACAGGTGGTCTGGAATATATTTCATTAGACTCTGATGTGGTCGAGTGATCGAAGACGACGACAACAAACTGATTTGTATGCAACAAAAATACCTATTCCGTAATTAGCTTTCAAGGCAATTTCACTTTATTAAAGGATGTAGTTAAAATATGGTATGGGTCCCTAATAAGCATAATCAGCGTAGCAGACTTAGGCTGTCAGTCCACCGAAGTTGAGCGAGGCAGCGAAGCCCAGAAATGGAGATATATTAACCAATGGTATTGCACAAAATTTTCGCTCCTCTGAAGTAGACAGGGACTTGCGAGCTAGTTTAAAAATTCATATATAACCGGTAAGCTGAGCGTAGCACATCTGCAACACGGCTCCGCATTACTTTCTCACTTGGCTCCGCAGCCTCGCTCCTCTCCGGTGGACAGACACAGTACGGAAATCCGTTACGCATTAGTCCGTTTCTCCGCTACGCTCACTCGCTCCACTCTGGTGGACAGGCAGCCTTAAGTGAAGACAATGTCTGCACTGGACATTATTTTTAGCGGACTGGTTCGATGAAGCATGCAAGCATGCCTAATTATAATAACGTTGGATGAGGGAATTCTTTGTGTTATGAGAACAAAGTACGTTGATATTGCAAGATAGTATAAATAAAATTAGTAGTCAAAAGAATGGGGTCTACCAAAATTAAAAACGAATTGTTAGATTGACTAAATCGGAACTTATTGTAATATCTAATATAAAAAATTCTCGTGTCACAGTTTTCGTTGCCATACTCCTCCGATTTTGATGAAATTTTTTGTGCTTATCCGGTATCTGTGAGAATAGGCCAACATCTATTTTTTATACCCCTAATTCGAATCGTCTGTGGGTGGGGTAGGGTAGGGGTAGGGTAGGGGCACTGTAGGGGTGGAGTAGAGGTAGGGTAGAGGTAGGGTAGGGTAGGGGTAAGGTAGGGGTAGGGTAGGGGTAGGGTAGGAGTAGGAGTAGGGGTAGGGTAGGGGTAGGATAGGGGTAGTTGAAAGTTTACATCGAGTTTCACGCGGACGAAGTCGCGGGCGTCCGCTAGTATTAAATAAATTAAATACATAGTGCAATTTTAGATATGGGCTTTATCGTAAGGTACGTTATATTATGTACATTATAAGACAGCTAGTTTTCCAAGTTAAATACGTACTAAACTATTAGAAAATAAGATACAGAAATACATGAAAAAAGCACAACATAATGTAAAGACTGATAATTTTAACAATATTGATAAGTTTAGTGATTTGTGAATACTAGTGAGTGATTGTTGATGTATTATAATAAACATTTAAAGTGTTACAAAATATAGTCAAAAGTGTTAAATGTGAGATTTATAATTTTAAATATTCGATTTTTTGAACCTTTTCTTCGACACTTACCAATCAAAAACTACTTAGTGTTGTTAGCATATCCCAATAACAATTTTACAAGTGAGTGATAAAGACTGCTCTCAAATGATTAACAAGTGAGTATGGAGACATCTACAATTTACATTCCGAACATTTTAGTATGCTTAGAGTTGTGTTTACTTGTACGTACAATCAGTCTACAGTTTCAGCAGTTACTATTAGCCTCTGCATACTTATTAGTAGGTTTCAAGTTTATACAAATTTGGTATCTATTACAAAAGGATAAGATAGAAAATGCTATATGCGCTTTCACTCTGTATGAGTGCATTATAGTTTGCCTAATGTACCTACTAGGTCGATAAGATATGAGTTCTAACGAGACAATGGTTAGTTTTTGGGTTCGCCGTACCGACGAAGTCTTATCGCTTCCTCTTTAAAACACTCACTATATTGTGTGGAGATTAGTTTAGTTTATGATTCATTAGCCATACCTAAATGACCTTTTGTAACAAGTTGACTGGCTTTAAGACGAATAACCTAGTCATTATTGGGGTTAAAAATGTTATATTTGCTGTTTTAAAAGTCTTGACCTATATAACCAGATCTGCCTGTTATGTACCTATTTCTTCTGATTTATTGTAGTTTTTTCAAACTAACATTTAAAATCGTTATCTGGTTTGCTTTTACAATAGTTATGACAGTTCATAATTACTTTTTCGTTTTGTTTTAGCATTAATAACCTGAGGAAGAGCATCCATTCTTGATAGACGTTGGGGGTCTCAAGGTGCTGGAATGTCAACCCCATACCGGAATGGAAAGTGTTGGTCAACCCTTCACTAGGTGGACCGAGGAAATAAAAAGAATTGCAGGAAGCTGCTGGATGTTTGCGGAGGAACCGTGGAGTTTAGTAGTCCTTATATTAGGGGTTTGTATAGCAGTGGATGTCTATCGACTGATAATAAATGAATAATAAACTATTTAAAGGTAATGCTGATAAGCAAGCTATAGTCACAATCTTCTTACAATTTTTTCGTTCTTCAAGTTCTTTAAGTCTAATTACGTTCACTGGCTAATATGCAGATGTACGAATACCTACGTACAAAATACTCAGTTGTACAGACTCTTAAACATGCATAAAATTCTTTATGTTCTGTTTGTATGGAAACTTATTATTAAGTTTAAAACTGCACTGTCTAATTACATGAAACATGAATGGCAGATATAATTTACGTTGGTTGGTGTCTCGAGTCTCAATGCTAGTGCATTCGACAGGGCCTGTGGCATTGTAAATGTCTGTAGGTGACGTTGATTACTATTAGTGGGACAATAAGTGTGTGTTTACTTACCTGAATTAAAAGGATATTAGTAAACTGGTTTTTACTGATAATTTACTGGTTCTTAAAGAATTTCATACATATTTAGATCACTATATCGTCAGGCATGACTCGACCGTAACTGAACAGGTTAACCATTGGAAGAACGTGGAATTTGAAACATTATTTTTTCAAATTCCACGTTCCTATTTTATAAATAATAATATAGGTACCTATATAAAGATTTAAGGTTATTTTCACTGAGACAACTAATAGCTCTCAGGCTTTCAGAATCAAATTAATAAAACCCACATAGATAATGGAAAAGCCATCACCTCCTGGGGTGTGTAGATACGGTTCATTTGAAGAAATGGATAAAGTTTAGTATAAAATGCCCACGAATCACACGGACACCACATTCCAGTCCTTGCCTCAAGAAGTCACTGAACACCAGAAGAAAAACTCTTTTGACAGTAAACAAAAGATAAGTAAATATAAAATGGCCGGCAAAGTTACTTTAGTACTGTTTATTGTAGCAGTTTCTCTATTGAATCTGGATTGCACTGTTGGTGACCCTGCGATTGCCACCGCCTATAATCCCTTCGAGATTTGTATCGAAAACTGTGCTCAATGTAAGAAGATGCTCGGCGCATGGTTTGAGGGTCCTCTTTGCGTGGAATCATGCATCAAATTCAAAGGAAAGCTTATCCCTGAGTGTGAAGATTTTGCCTCTATCGCCCCTTTCCTGAGCAAACTGTAAAGCTGGATTAGGATTAAAAACTGCACTGTCTAATTACATGAAACATGAATGGCAGATATAATTTACGTTGGTTGGTGTCTCGAGTCTCAATGCTAGTGCATTCGACAGGGCCTGTGGCATTGTATATGTCTGTAGGTGACGTTGATTACTATTAGTGGGACAATAAGTGTGTGTTTACTTACCTAAATTAAAAGGATATTAGTGAACTGGTTTTTATTGATAATTTACCGGTTCTTAAAGAATTTCACACATATTTAGATCATTATATAAGTTTTGATGATCTAAATATTATATTGTATGAAAAAATCTCCCTTCTATAGCTCAATGTTCTTTTTTTATTTGATAACTAGCGGACGCCCGCGACTTCGTCTGCGTAAAATTCGATGTCAATTTTACTACTACCCCCTAACCTAACCTAACCTACCCTACCCCTACCCTACCCTATCACTACCCCAACCCTACCACTGCCCCAACCCTACCCCTACCTTACCTATACCCTACCCCAATCCTACCCGTACCCTCCCCGTACCCTATCCCTTTCCTACCCCTATCCCACCCGTACCCCTATCTCACGCCTATCCTACCCCTACCCTGCCACTTCCCTATCCTACCCGTACCTCTACCCTACCACTACCCTACCTCTACCCCGACCCTACCACTACCCTAAACCCGGCCCTAAACCTACCCTACCCCTACACTACCCCTACGCTTCCCTACCCGTACCCTACCCTACCCAGTAACTTCTCTATCTTACTCCTACCCTTAGCAAAATCGGTCCAGTCCTTCGAGAGTGGTGGTATGACCAAGAGAAATAGAGACTTCTATGCTAATAATATAAAGAGGTAAAGTTCGTGTGGTAGTAGGAGGTAATCTCTGGATCTACTGGACCGATTTGGAAAATTGTTTTACCAATAGAAAGCTACGTTATTTGCGAGTGTCCAAGGCTATGTTTGATCCCCATATTCACACGGGAACGGGAACTACGTAAATGAAAGCGCCGGGCGTCATATAGTGGAATTTCTGCGTCTTTTAGAAATTTTGTATTATCTCCGAAACTATTTAAGTAATTAACATACTGTAAAGGGCAAATCTTATCTCCATAATACCCTTGTGATTATTAAATAATTTATTTTAATAAGGATTAAAGTTTAGTTGTATAAATAATGACGTAAACCTAAGTATGTAAAATTAATAATTTTTAAAACACAAAAGGCCTTTTTTCTTCTATATATCAGCTAATATATAGAAGATAGATATATGATGTCGCGGACTTTTTTGTAGAACTTTTAAAGATACATAAAGTCTCCATATATTAATTTCAATTTTACACAATAGTTAAGGCAGCGCATGCGAATAAGTCTGTATAAGAGGATTTTCAGTCCGACCTGTATGACAAAAACTGTGATAACTCGGCTAATATATATGATACCAATATAAAATATAACCTATAGCACTCCCCGATAATGTAGCATTCTACTGGTGAAAGAATTTTTAAAATTGGACCAGTAGTTCCGAAGATTACCCCATTTAAAAAATGTGACAAACTTACAAACTTTACCTCTTTATAATATTAGTATAGACTACGTATGTATATCTTTTACAAAATTAAGTTAACACAAAACACTATAATTACACTTACTAAGTTTTAATTAATTTATATACACAACAATCGAAATAATATCATAAAACGAAATAATAACTAATTACACGAAATACGTATGACGAAAGTCGAAAGTCGAAACGAAACGAATAAAATAAAATTACAAATTATTTATTTGAATTTAAACCTGATTACCTGAACCTGGTCCTGAACCTAAACAAAGAAAGTACGACGTATCTAAATCTAAACTATAAATTAAAACTTAAAGTATGTCTCTAATCTCTATTTCTAAATCTAAAAAGCAAATACGTAAATAGACAGAGTCAGACAAACAGTACCTAGCTAACTTTAACTACCTACGTGGAACGTGCCTAGAAGTAGAACATTTTCATTAACAATTAACATCGACTTGCCAAAATCTAAGTAAATTTTTCACCACCAACACCAATGTATGAACAATCAATTTCGATCATCATGTAGTCGGCATAAATCTCCCTAGCGCCGTACAAAAATATGGTGTTTTTGCTCAACGCCATCTATTGGTAAATGGATAAAACGCCTACATAGAGTTTAGTAACCAAAAATGCTGATCCCTATAAAATACGTAGAAACCTATAGAGGAAGGTTCAACTTAATTTGGCGGTTGGCGCTTAAACATAAGCGGCATTCCGCCTTTTAGAAATTTTGTATTATCTCCGAAACTATTTAACTAATTAACATACTATAAAGGGCAAATCTTATCTCCATAACATCCTTGTGATTATTAAATAATTTATTTTGATAAGGATTTCAGTTAAGTAGCATAAATAATGACGCAAACCTAAGTATATAAAATTAATAATTTTTAAAACACTGCTAATGTATAGAAGATAGGTATTTGGTGTCGCGGACTTTTTTGTAGAACTTTTAAAGATACATAAAGCCTCCATACATTAATTTCAATTTTACACAATGGTTAAGGCAGCGCATGCGAATAAGTCTGCTTAAGAGGATTTTCGGTCCGACCTGTATGACAAAAACTGTGATAACTCGGCTAATATATATGATACCAATATAAAATATAGCCTATAGCACTCCCCGATAATGTAGCATTCTACTGGTGAAAGAATTTTTAAAATCGGACCAGTAGTTCCGAAGATTACCCCATTTAAAAAATGTGACAAACTTACAAACTTACAAACTTTACCTCTTTATAATATTAGTATAGATTGTTGACAAAACATATGTCTTAAACTGCGTTTAATAAAGCATCCTAATAATATTATTAGCTACAATCTGGATCTCATCAACAATGTTGCTTGAAGGCAAAAATAAGCAATGGTAATTGATTTCCCCACATGAGTTTTGCTACAATAACCCTCCAAGTATTAAAATTTCAATTTGGGAGTAATATCATATTTTATTATATTCATCTATACTATATATCTACTTGATATACTTAACTAAGGAGTTAATTGATTTGGCTTACACCTTCACATAAAAAGCAGAATGATTAATTTCATGTATTGAATGCAATGAGTAAATGTTAGAGATTATTGCCAGAATTATAGGAGAACCTGCCTTCAATACTGGTGGTAGAGCCTCTACAAATACTTGAATGTGACGTTTCAAGTGCTTTTAATAGGTATATAAAATTTTCGTGTCGCGATGTTTGTTACGAAATTCCTCTAAATCGACTTTTAATGAAATTTTGTAAGCATATCGAGTAAGTCTAAGAAAAAGTGAACAATTTATAACGTAAAACAACGTTTGCTGGATCCGCTAATATACCTATAAAGCACACTGAGACAATCGATAAAATCAATTGATATATGTGGAGAAATCAGCACCTAGATCCATATGCATACCGCTTTAGTCATTAAACACATCAGATCTAAAGATAATCTTAACACCTGTGTAATTTATGAGCAAGTTGACTTCGATGGCAGTAATGGTAATGTTCGCGTCAATGTAATTTATAGTTTAATTTCGGTAACGCAGCTCCAAATCATTCTTTTAAACAGTCATTAAAGACCTTATGATCGTTATCATCATCACGTGAAGTTGATTACTCCGTAGATTTATATGTAGAGTAATTGTCTATTAAATTTACGGTAACATCAGCCGCTTCTAAATGTTGGTTGGAGCTTAACTTTATGATTATCTCATTTTCAACATCTGGCATTCTTTTTCTCGATATGTATGTTTTAGTTTTTGTATTCTATAAGTTTCATAATATCATGGGTATTTGAATCAGGAATGTCATGTAAAAATACAGGCTTCCGCTTAGGATACTTGGTCACTTAGGTAACATCAGTTGGGATCGTAGTGAAGGGCTAACTTGTCACAGATAAAAAAGTTAATTTACGTTTCTGTACTTGTTCTTTTTTTTTATTCTTTACAAGTTAGCCCTTGACTACAATCTCACCTGATGGTAAGTGATGATGCAGTCTAAGATGGAAGCGGGCTAACTTGTTAGGAGGAGGATGAAAATCCACACCCCTTTCGGTTTCTACACGGAATCATACCGGAACGCTAAATCGCTTGGCGGTACGAAAAAACGGTGTTCGCTGAAAAGAGGACACGTTTGAGAGACTTAACAAGAACCAGCCACCAGCCAGTTGAAATGCAAAAACGTTTTTCTGCACAAGTGACGTATAATTTATTGTTTGTAGAGTCATCGTGAAGTATTGGCGAGGTATTCAAACACTCGAGTGGAGCGCCAATACAAATTGATATGATTGGCCCTGATCCGACTGTCAATCACGCGAACCGACAATGAAAACTAATGATACTTTTTGTAACCCCACTTTTTTGTGTACGTGCCTGTCAATGTACATTGTGTATATTGTTATTAACAATTATGTTCTTGTACAATTTTTGTGACACTGCATAAAATGTTCAAAGGTAATATTTACTTAAATTGTAGTCAAAGAAGACTTACTTATTACTAGGTCCAATCAATAAAATTTATATAAAAGAATTTGTATTTACCTGCTTTGTCATTATTCCTATAATGTGTATAACCGTAAGGTATTTCGCGGTGCTGAATGCATTCCTATTTATCCTCATTCATCATTAACAACCTATATTCAGCTTACTGTTGCGTGAGTCTCCTCTCAGATTGAGAGGGGTTAGGCTGACCCAATGCGGATTGGCAGACTTGACGCCCAAAGAGAATTAAGAAAATTCATAGTTTCTTCACAATGTTTGAGAATCGTGATATTTAATTTCTCAAAATGACCATAACTGAAAAGTTGGAGGTGCATGTCCCGGACCAGATTCAAATCTGCGATCTCCAAATCAAAAACAGAGGTCATAATCACTGAGTTATCACGGCTCCTGTTCTTCAAGACAACTGATCTTCCTGTTATCATCATTATTGTATATGTTTTTTTACAAACCAATTGATATTTTGCACAATCAGTGTTGCTCGATTGTTATAACATTTTTGTGAGCTTTGATATTGCATTTGTGGCATGTCTTCACTCGTGCAATAAATTGCAATTTTAACAATACTTGAAATTGAAAAAATACTGACATTTGATTCAAAATATAATTTTTTTGTGTATTCTGCTAAAGATTTTACTAGCTTTCGCAATGTTGTTTCTTCTAAATTTCATGTTACTAAATTATACACATAATAAATATTAGAATATCACGGGTATTACTCTGTATAATACAGAAATATTTTTAACGAAGTTCGTAGAGATTTCAGTACACAATTATTTATTAATTCGCATTCAATTAATAAAGCAGCATTTAAATAACAAAGGATTCAATATTAACGAGCCAACCTTTAACCTATACCGCACCAGCCTTGTAATCAACCAGTGTTTATCAATTTGTGTCTGTTTGATTAATGATTCAATGGCTTAATAAGTTTTGATTGGTCGGTTAATGGCTCCGCTAGCCACGGTTACGCATTGTGTGGGAAACTTCGCTGGCCAATTATCCAATTTTAGCGATATAAAAAAACGTCATATTGTGCTGTCTGTCTGCTTTGTAAAGCCTGCATTGTGTCGGTTATAGAAAAGTAGACTCTGAAGTAAGACTGTTTACTTTGTCTTTCTTGATGTCTATAATAGAAGATTTATTTAAATTTTATAGAACGAGAGATTGCTTGGTCAGACCTTCCTCATTTTATAAAAGCTTACGGTTTTATCAGCCCATTTTCCTAGCCTTACTAGACGTAAACACAACTGACAATAATAGAGACCATAATATTCTGAGTTCTAAGTTCTTTTTGAAAGTGGATTATTATCTACTGTATACCGAATTTTTTGCATAGTAGGATTGTTGTTTTGTCTGAAACATAATTATTAAAGATATATTTTTTGGCCTAATATTGTCCCTATTTTACAGGTGCAGGTCAGTTCCAAGGCGTTGTTATAAGGACTAGTGATCACGTCCTTAGGGGTAGGTAATGTTTTTTTACAGGACATCATCCTCCACATAAGATCAGCTGGCCTATACACTATAGTAACAAACTATTAAAATAAACATCAAATCATCTGAGAAATGTCATTTACCTATTGTATGATATCCACAAACGGTTGTCAGTAGGTACCGGATGACATTTTGTTACATATAAGTAATCTCAATTTTGTTTACCAACTAACATTCGTCAAAGTTAGTAAATTAGCTTACTACGGTTAGCTATAAAATTATTTATGATGTGCCCTCCTAGTTGATGCTATGTTATAGGTGGATTTACTTACTACTCATATAAAAAATTGCAGATCATGATCAATTATGGTGAATTAACCCCATCGAAGCAGCGATAACTTTCCAGTTTATTCAAGCAGCTCACACATAAAGCATGCGATACTAATAGAATCTTTCGACAGACCTTGTTTATAGCATCGCGAGCGTGTTGTCCGCAATTTTCAGCGACGCAGCATCATCAATCACCGGGCGTTTATACGCTTGGAGTGTTTTAGATAATAGTGGTCCTCTAAACACTTGAGAGGATCCCGTCGGTGGAGATTATGATATGTGTGTGTGTGTGATTTGTGTAACTGTACGGCTTAAAGGTAATGACCGGTGGATATTAATTCCAGTCTACTATGTTATTCTATAGTTTTTGGTCCTATAATCAGTATAGGTTATCCTTGGATAACCTATACTGATTTGGATAACGAGGTCAGGCAATACTGAGTTTTTCTCTCTGTTTAAGAAACTTTCAACTCGAAGTTGGGAAGTTAGTTGATATAACATCCCCGGTTCTTCGTGCTACGGAGCCATTAGTTGTGTGTGATACACCAAGGAAAACCTGAAATGGAGCAGCGTTTTGGGCTCAATATACCCTCTTTTGTAAAAAGGTCCTGTCCTGTAGTGGGTTATTAAAAAAAGCTGGCATTGGTGATGAGATTAGTCATATCAAAGTTGGTCAGAATTTGTTATTCTGATATCATTACTCAAGTAACAGATCTGCTGAATCCGTTTCATCAGTCCACCACATCTTTTGTCTTTTATTACGTCAAAAGGCATGTTACTTTAATCTCAGGAGAGATAAAGTCGAACTGAAAGTTCTCAATGTTTTCGATTAATGAATCACTAAACAAGGATAAAAGCATTTATTTTTCATCATTCATCATCATCATATCAGCCGATGGACGTCCACTGCAGGACATAGGCCTTTTGTAAGGACTTCCAAACATCACGATACTGAGCCACCTTTTTCATCATTACGTATCTATATTTTAAATTTGAAACCGTGAAGCACTGTTCTATTAGTAATTATAATATTTTTAATGCTGATCCTATTTAGCTTTAATTCATGACATCGAAAGGAAAAATACTTACTACTTACATACAAATTGGTTGATGTGCTTTTTATTACATAACGTAGAAGAGATAATGTTAAAATAATTGATGTACGAGTATGAATGTTTTCGTCTCTAAGTTTTCACTTCACGCATTTTGTTAATGGCACTATTACTATTATTATTGCATGAACTTTTAATGTCGTTAACTTTGAGGTAGCAGTGATCTTTGTGCCTGGGTCGTCTGGGAAAGTACTACCACCATTATAATGAAAAATTACTAGAACACAGCTTTGCGAGACTAAGTGTCCCGTGAAGTGTTGCTTTGTGACAAACGATTGTTTTTCACTTATCGGTAGCCGGCCATTTTTTTGATATTTTTCTTTAAAGGATATGGGCCAAAATCATTTATATATAATCATTATTCCCATTCTCCATCATCATCATCATCATCATCATCACCATCATCATCATTATCATCATGAACAGCCGATGGACGTCTACAGCTGGACATTGACTTCTTGCATGGACTTTCAAACAACACAGTCTTGAGCCGCCAGAATCCAACGGCTCCCAGCATCAGCTTGATGTTCTCGACACCTAGCGGGGGTCAACCAACACTGGGCTTTCACCACCAACTACTCTACTAAAATACTGTGCTAGGAGTATATAACAATAGTCCAGCGAGTGGGTATCAAACCACGATCTCTCCGGTGATAGTTCTGCCCCTTTACCGCTGAGCTATTGACGGTTAAATTTATTGGTGGTGGCTATTTGGTAGACCGTTTGTTCCATCACCTATTACTTTAACGACACGCTATAATTTTTTTTGTTTTTATTTTTTTTTATAAAGAATATTTGCCATGTCTTTTTTACTATGACCAATATCCCCGTTCCCCTCCAGTTAGTCGGGAAAGACTGTGTTACGAGTGGGTACGACAATAGACCAATGGAGCGGGGATCGAACCACCACCCCTCGGTGATGAGTCCGACTGCTCTTACCGTTGAGCTATTGAGGCTACAAATTAATACTGACATAAAAGGTATCATTGTTAACCAAACCATCGTTTCAAAAGAACTCATCCCATATTTAGCAGAAGTACTATTTCTTAGTATCGCTTGTACTCTGTGATCGGTTCTAACGAATTTGTGTCTCGCTGACCTCGAGCGTCTGCTGCTAGACGCGTCATTTGTTCGCCCGACCGGTCGCTACTGCATATTTTTCGAGATTGATAATTTGATATGAAGATTTAAGATAGCCATAATAATTATTGACAGTAGAAAAGTAAACTTTACAAGTAGCTATAAAATATTTTAGTAGAGACGATAAATTTTTTCATTCAAATTTCTAACATTTTACTAAATTAAAATAAAATGTATGTTACTTGTAGTTGGATTTCTTAAGATAGTATTATAATAATAACAACTTATTGAATTAAATTTAAAGCATCTAAGTAAGCGTAGTATTAGTACTTTTTGTGGCAGAAAAATTCATTATTTGGCGAAACACTATTGCTATGCTTATTTCTGCCATGCTTATTGTTGCTGATGTAATTTAAAAAAAGAAAAAACAGACACATTGACGGCCTCCGTGGCGCAGTGGTATGCGCAGTGGATTTACAAAACGGAGGTCCCCGGCTGGGCAGATTGAGATTTTCTTAATTAGTCCAGGTCTAGCTGATGGGAGGCTTCGGCCGTGGTAAGTATTTAATCAAGCGATTTAGTGTTACAGTATGATGCTGTGTAGAAAACGAAAGGGGTGTGGATTTTCATCCTCCTCCTAACAAGTTAGTCCGCTTCCATCTTAGATTGCATCATCACAAAATCAAAATCAAAATCAAAAATCATTTATTTCAAGTAGGCTCAGTTTACAAGCACTTTTGACACGTCAGTTGACTATTTGTAAAGATTCTACCACCGGTTCGGAAGGCAGGTCCTGCTGAGAAGATACCGGCAAGAAACTCAACAGTTGCTCTTTTGAAAAAGTCATACAGTATTATAATTTACAATTGATAACAATTACTGTTTACATTTGTTATAGTTTTACTTCCTGTGTGAAGGTGGAAGCTGATCCAACGGCCTCCAAGCATTTTTATCATTAAGGAACTCATCAATGTTGTAGTACCCTCGACTAAGTAAATGTTTTTTAACACATTGCTTAAAGCTATGCATTGGCAGGTCCATCACAGTCTTGGGGATCTTATTATAGAAGAGTACACCCAAACCTACAAAAGATTTTTTTACTCTTTGGAGACGATATGCAGAAATAACTAACTTATGCCCGTGTCTAGTAAGACGTGGGTTTAGATCTCCTTTTCGTTTGTACAAATTAATATTTTGTCTTACATATATTATACAGTTATATATATATTGACAGGCTACTGTTAGTATACCTATTTCTTTAAACTTTTGACGAAGGGACTCGCGTGATTTTAATTGATATATTGCTCGAATTGCTCTTTTTTGAAGTACAAATATAGATTGTATATCGGCAGCCTTGCCCCACAATAAAATACCGTAAGACATTACGCTGTGAAAGTACGCAAAATAAACAAGCCTAGCTGTATCGACATCAGTAAACTGTCTTATTTTTCTCACGGCAAATGCCGCTGAGCTAAGTTTACCAGACAGTTTTTCTATATGAGCACCCCACTGAAGTTTACAATCCAAGGTCACTCCCAGGAAAACTGTGGAACTCTCCATTTTCCATGTTTCACCATCGATCATTATAGACTTATCTAGTTTTATAACATTTGGCAATGAAAACTCAATACATTTTGTTTTCTTAGCATTCAAAAGTAGATTATTTGCAGTAAACCAATGCGACACATGCGATATGGCACTGTTTACGTCGTCAGAGTTATCTTTATTTCTGTCGGACTTAAAAATTAAGGATGTATCATCAGCAAACAGTACAATCTCACATATGCCGCTGACATGGTATGGTAAATCGTTTATGTACACTAAAAATAGAAAAGGACCCAGAATTGAACCCTGTGGGACGCCCATTATGGTAGTGGAACCGTGCGACTTTATATCATTTATGCATACCTTCTGTGTTCTATCACTGAGATAAGAGGCAATGAGATCGAGTGCAACACTTTTGATGCCATAGTGGCTTAACTTGAGTAGAAGCGTGTTATGGTCAACACAATCGAACGCCTTGGACAGATCACAGAACACACCAATAGCATTCTTAGAACCTTCCCATGCTTCATAAATATGTTTTAAAAGTTTAGCCCCTGCATCACTTGTATTGCGACCTTTTGTAAAACCATACTGTTCAGGATGAAGCAAGTTATTTAAATTAAAATGACATAAAAGTTGATTTAATATGATTTTTTCAAATACCTTGCTAAGTGTTGGCAATATTGTAATCGGTCTATAATTATTAAGATCTGATTTGTCTCCTGATTTAAAAAGTGGTATCAATTTGCCATGCTTCATTAGGTTCGGAAAAATACCTAAGTCCACACATTCATTAAAAATAATAGCTAAGTGGGGAGCAATGATATCAATTATATTAGATATTACTTTCACTGACATGCCCCACAGATCTCCGGTTCTTTTTAATTTTAATAAATTGAAAGATCTTTTAATGTCTGATACAGTTATGTGGTGAAATTCAAAAAGAACGTTGCACTCTTTAACATTGCCTCTTAATAGTCTCTGGGCTTCCGTAGCAGACGAATCTAGTGAATCAGTTAACAAGATAGGAACATTTTGGAAAAAATCTTCAAAGGCATTAACAACCTCGATATCAGTGTTTACCTTTTTGTCATTGACAATTAATTCAAAACTCATATCCCGCGGTTTGATTTTTCCTGATTCTCTATTAATTATGTTCCAGGTGGTTTGTATCTTGTTCTCAGACTCAATTATTTTCTGTTTGATGTGTAACGATTTCGCAAGAATACAAACACGTTTAAAAATTTTTGAGTAACTTTTTACGTAATCTAAATAAGTTCGCGTTTGATTATATTGTTTTTCCTCGTACAACTCGTACAATTTATCTCTACTTTTATAGATGCCTACAGTAGCCCATTCGCTAAACTTTAATTTTTGGCTAGCATTAATGCGTTTAAAGTTAAAAATTTTACTAAACTCTCTGTCTATTGACTTGAAAAGTGTACCAAAGAGCATGTCTGGATGATTATTTTCAAATGCAAGACTTGGAATTTTAGAAATAATTGTGTTTTTAAATCGCTTTAATTTACTTTCAGATATTGGCCTACACTTTACCCATTGATTGCTATTGGGTTTATTATTTAAGATAGTAATTATTTGACCACTATGATCAGAGCTTAATTTATTTATTATCTTCTTTTTCTCAAGCACACAATTATAAAATATATTATCTAGACAGGTACCTGAAGTTGCGGTTATCCTAGTAGGTTCGTTAAAAGCATGCGTCAAATCAAAACATTTGAATAAG
Source organism: Bicyclus anynana (assembly GCF_947172395.1). Classification (NCBI taxonomy): domain Eukaryota; kingdom Metazoa; phylum Arthropoda; class Insecta; order Lepidoptera; family Nymphalidae; genus Bicyclus; species Bicyclus anynana. The sequence continues at coordinate 2,302,345 of NC_069095.1, forward strand.
TTAAGAAATCTAATAGATTTTGTGTTTTCTGTTAGAATATCAACATTAAAATCGCCGCAAATCAGTATTTGTTTGGAAGATGTGCACAATCGCCTCATTACATCTTCCATTACCTCTTCAAATTGATCAAAGTCAGCAGGAGGGGGTCGGTACACGCATACTATAATAATTTGTTCCAACTCCACACAAGAAAGTTCAACAATGCATTCCACAGAAAGACTAACTATATCTTTTCTATCCTTACATTTTAAGTTATTATGTAAGAAAATTAAGGAGCCACCATGACCAGCCCTTCTGAAGAACACACTTGACAATGAATAATTATTAATATTAAGAACTGACAGCTGTGAGTTAGTGAGCCAATGCTCCGTAATACATAAAATGTGTATATTGAATTTTTCTACAAATAGTTCAACTTCTAATTCCTTGCCGTTGATGCTCTGTATGTTTTGGTGTACAAGGTTAATGTTACAGTGCATCTCCGTTGTCGTATCTTCTAGTTTAAAAAATTTTCAATTGTAACAGTACCAGGATTGGTACTGCAGTCAGGTATAGAAACATTTGTACTATTAGTACAGGTTGTAAAAATGTCAGAAGACTGTGTTACAATACTTGTAACTGGATCGGTTAAATTACAATTAACAATTGAGACAGTACTATCATTCGTACTCTGGTCAATAGATAGAATAGAAACATAACTACTATTATTACATGTCATATTAATGTCAATAGACTGTGTTACAATACTTGTAACTGACTCATTTAAGTTGTAAGCCAACAGAGAGGCAACATGCTGCTTACATTTTTTTGGCAGATATAAATTATCTTTAGTCAACGAATAAGATGAGATAAACTTATTCATGTCAAAATAAAAAAATGCATCGCTGTGATGGTATGTCAAGTTGTATAACATAAGATTCAAATTATGGATATGCTTATTTTCTTTAGCATTTGACTTAAAGTATGGAAAGGCACATAATGTAAATTTACATTTGGTTCTACTATGTAATACCAAAAGCTTTTCAACACATTTTATGATTTGATGCCTTTTAATTTTCAAACTGTTCCCTAACATCAAAACTTCACTTCACTTACCATTAGGTGAGATTGTAGTCAAGGGCTCACTTGTAAAGAATAAAAAAAATAAAAAAAAATAGGCTTGAAAACAACGCCTCAGGCTGATGGACACAAGGCAGCAATTTGCATGCTCAGCGCAATGTTGTTCAGCTTATAAGCGATATCACCTACCATCAAATGTGTCTGCTTGGTCTGTCATAATAAAACAAAATGTATGTCTATGCTACCATAATATATCATTGGTACCTACCCAATGAGCCGCGCTATCACATTGCTGACAACAACGCTTATGGCTCCACAGATAACATCGTATTGTGAGCCATTAGCCAAAATGATTGACGCTGTTAGTTTCTTGTCAGTAATTTTGTTTGAAATTCAGTTTAATTTTTTTTCTTCTCTCTCATTACGTGCACTTGATTGTTCGCATTTGTTTTTAATGAGCATAAAAAGTGAGTTAATGATCGAGAACGTTACAATTTACAGTGTGTTCAAACATTAAATTGTGGCAGAGATGTTTTTATTAGTGCAGACGCGATGTCTACGACTCGTGGAGTTGTATTTAGCTAGACACCGTATCGTCGGCATACGGTGTCTAAATATATCCAAAATATAAGATTGATGTAAGAGTCTATTTGTCGCGTTCATAATATGGTTTTTGTTTTTTTTTTAAATAAAATCCATCTTGATAAACCGTTTTATACTATCGATTAACTCATATTAAGTCAAAATCTCTTCTCTGCCGCTTAGATTTTCTAAATTGAATTCGTTTTGTTTTTAAAATAATTAAAATTATACGAAAATACGCATACATTTACAGTATTCGGTATGATTATTTAAGTTAGTAATATAAGTTAATTTGGTTAGTAGTTAAAACTCAAATAAGTTTTATCCTTAACAATTGTTAAAGTTTCGTTTTGTTAATTGTTATTCACTTAAAGATGCTTTTGTCTGTTTGTTTTTGAACTTTTAAACAAACAAATACACATTCAATGGTCAATGGTTAATATTAAAATATGTTTGACATTGATTTTAACGTACCAGATGACCCTTCTATTTACAGAATGTCTGAGAGTATAGATACTCCAAGAAAAAAACATAATGGAGTTGATACAATAAATAGATTGACGCGTTCAGTGTCGAAGACATTACGACCACTCCTAAATCGTTAACTTAGTTAAAAGACAATCAAATCAATTGTCGAATACACTTATTCTGCTATGAGTGTCCATGAACATAAAGGACTCCCACACTTAAGTGTTTTTTGTTATAACATGGATATCATCGATTGTAGATCGTTAGATGGGCCTCAAAGCGTCGCGGAATTGTCATGGGTTTCGCACATTGAGTACGTCATCACTCGTAACACATTTCTCTTTATTCATGTTGTGGTTTGTGTTTTTTCAAGGAATTACTGTTAAAAAAAACAATAAATAGTTTTTTAAGTACACGGCCACTCGCAGCATGCGCTTGTTACGTACTAAGATAAGATGTGCGTGCACGTCTTTGGGTAATTACATAAAATTGTGCGTTATTTAGCATGGAGGGGCCCATATAACGATTTATATCGATGGTGTAGATAGTATAGAACGAGAGCCTACAACAGTCAGATACGAGTTTATTTATCTCATTTTATAAAGACTGTAAGTTTGTCTATGCTTCTACCAGAAAAAGTACGGTAGCTAATTATAGAGTTATTATAAAGTGCAGGTTGGAAGGGTCCAGATATCTTAATTGTCTAAATATAAACGTAACTGGCGGAAGCCGCGACTTTTTTACAAATCCCGCGGGAACCATGGATTTTTCCGGGATGAGAAGTAAATTTATTTCCATTCCAAATTTCAGCCAAATCGCTTCAGTAGTAGCGGCGTTAAAGAGTAACAAACATCCATACAAACTTTCGCGTTTATAATATTAGCAGGATTGTTTGATATTTCCTACGGTGTAATATCATGACAAACCTCTAGTCTCCGTCTCCAGCTTCGAGGCAACCCTTCGATAGAGACTCTTAAAGTTTGATCTTGATGATCACCGTTGCGCAGTTGTATGCGCGGTGGATTTACAAGACGGAGGTTTTTTTTGACTTTTGAATATTCAATAAAATCCCAAATTCAGAGCAAATTCAACCTTAAGGATTGAGTTTACTGAAGGTTGATTCTAAAAAACTGTTTAATAATCTTCATAGACCAGAAAATAATTTATTTCTTGTAAAAAAAGTAGGCAACCTTGAGCGAGGGAATGACGCATGCCGTCATCTTTTTTCGAGTGTGCAGCCGGCTCCATCGAATTCTAAGACGTTGTCACGTCAGAAATAACATTGAATAAAATCAGCAGGGTGTATTGCTTTCCCATAATGTATATCGTAATTGTATCTTACGACGTTCTTACATTGTATGTGCAGGAGCCCTTAAGTTGTGAAACAATGAGTCAGGTCAAACCGTGACTAGATGTGGAACAAGTGTGTTGAATGCCTGAGGAGTGGTGCCCAGAGATGTTGACAGAGAGATTATGTTGTTGTAGAACATGTGCCCGAGGCACGGATTGTCGTTATGTACTCTGTTACATGTAACGGTTGGATCCCTGCAGCTAGCACATTTTATTATTTTAATGACATAATGTTTTGATAGAGCCGTAATAGCCCAGTGGATATGACTTCAGCCTCCGATTCCAGAGGTTCGAATCCGGTCCAGTGCGTGCCCCTCAGTTGTGTGCATTTTAAGAAATTAAAATATATCACCTGTCTCAAACGGGGAAGGAAAAACATCACGAGGAAACCTACAATTTTCTTAATTCTCTACGTGTGTGAAGTCTGTCAAGCTTTGGGCTAACAGGAGACTGGAGCTCAGCCGTGAGCCGAATATGGGTTGATAATGATGAATATTTTCCCGGCCCACCCGCTATATACGCCTATTATATTTTGATCAATCACATCTAGTTTAAATCTAATTTATTAGTGGCAAAAGTTTTTATTTGTCGCTAATAGCTTCTTTGCTTAAAGTTGCGGACTTCGTTTTTGTTGGATCGGCTTTCATCTTCAAACAAGAAGTATCTAGAATTGAGTACTTACAATTGAAATAATTATATTTTGTACTAATAATAAAAATTTAAAAAAATGTTTGTTTAAAACTGTTGGATCTCTTGCCGGCATTCCGATCCGATAGTTGCTTATTAACAAAAATTCAAACTGTACGTTTCAAAAGTGATTGCAAAAGTCTATTTGAAATTAGTTATGGTAAGTGGTTAGTTTTATTTATATTCTTTAGAAAATAAAGTTCTTTTTCTCTCTCTCCGTTTTTTTCAAATACCAGAACGTCAAGTTCTAGTCCACACTATTCTAACCCCATCCAAACTCTCAATGTGTTGTAGCTCAAACACCATTAAATCATTGACCAAAAACCGAAATCAATCCCGTCGTAGGGTGTTAAATCAAATCTGTTATTTTTGCCAACATGGCCGCACTGACTAAACTTTGGCGAACTGCACCAAAGAGATAACAGCCGCGCTAATCTGTCAGCCGACACAGCCGCGATCTAATTTATAGACAAAGAGACAGTGGGGGAATTATCAATCAATAACAGCTTCATCATCAATATCGGCTGATGATGATAATGATACTAAATAAAAAGGAATGCACATCCCTGATAATTATTAAGCCAATTATTTGACCAAAGTCTAATTTATTCCCTTTTATTTTAATGACCTCTTGTACAAAGAGTATTTAAGGACGTAGATTCACTACCTCTGTTCCAATACGGCCCGGACTTATGATGATAATGTATCATTGTGTGATTGTCAGTAACAGATGTATAAATGATAACGACCTGCTTAAAGTACTGCCCCAGCTAGGTATAACTGGGGTATAGGTTAATAATTCCCCGGTATTTTCAAGAAGTCTAGTATAGATTTCTATAGCCAAGTTGTCATATTACTATTTGTTCTTTAGAAAACATACAGTCGAATAGAGAACCTCTTCCTTTTTTTGAAGTCGATTAAAAATACTAGTAGACGCCACGCGGTATCAGCTGCGAATCATGTTTCCGTGGGAATACAGTTATAGAATATAGCCCATGTTTATAAGGGATAATGTAGAATTAAAATGGTGAAAGAATTTTTCAAATAGGTTCAGTAGTTTTAGAACCTATCCAATGCAAACAAACAAAAAAATAAATCAATAGAGTACTATGATCATGTATGTTATTATTTCACATACATCTCTATTAAATTTACCATATCATGTTACATATTGTTATAATGTATGTTGAATACATGGACATCGTCTCTTGGTCTATAAAAAATTAAGTAATAAAAATATAATACAAAACACTATTAAAAATTTATAAAAAAAAATAAACCCGGTGCGGGAAATTTGAGTGCTCAAGCAACCGGTGGTCAGGGCTCTAGAGTGAGGAACCTCCTCACAATACGCGCCGTCTCAAATCACTGCCTTCTGTATCAGACTCTTGATTCAACAGTTAAGTGAAAGCTTCTTAAGGTGTTGGTCGAAGCTTTTCGCTATAAGACCATTGACTGAAACAACTATCGGAACAATAATAGTTGACTCAACATTCCACATGGTGGTAATCTCGTGAGCAAGGTCCAAATATTTTGATTGAAGCGTATTATATAATACGAGTACATTACCCAAGACACACACACACACACAGACACATACATGTGTTTAGTCTTTAGTTTTAGTTATACCCACTATGATTAATTATAAATATCTTTAATTACGGCTTGTTATGGAAGAGCGGAGTCTTCTGTCACAGGAGTGTTCAACTCTTAAAAGAAGACTCTAGACTTTACGGCTTTAACCAGATTATCGTCATGTGGAACAGTAATATTTATTATTATTAATTGTCTCATCTAGATTCTTTAAATCGAGCGGTCTCATAGCCCATGTCCCAGTATTTAGCGCCAACTGTATGCTGCTCGCTCACGCACGCTCGCGGGCTTTTAGTGCGTAATCGATTTGTTCATTGTGATTGCGCTGATTGCTGCCGACGGTACATTACTTGGCCTACTATTGAGTAATGCCTAGTCTTTGGTTACTGTACTACATCGATAAATACTTGTTGTAAGTTAGTTTGATGTGTATTACGGAATAAGTTGAATAGAGTGTTGCTATTAAGTTGAGCGCTTTGTCTTATTAGTCTCTAATCTATACTTTCTGAGTCCTTTTTTCATCCTTCTCCTTTTGGCCTTTAAAAAAAAAAAAATCAAAATTTTAATAAATTATTTTATTTCAAGTAGGCTCAGTTTACAAGCACTTTTGACACGTCAGTTCAGGGCTGTTTTCGTACCTATGAAATATATTACATGTTCACGCGTCATCTTATTTTGCTTCGTTTAGTTACAAGATCAGTCAATCGCTGATATGTTCATTATAAACGAACTTAGGTTAGGCGTACCCAGATAATAAAAGTTCTAAATATACCTACTAGTACGAGCGGACGCCCGGGACTCGTCCGCCCTTAGACCTCTTTTATCCAACTAGCCCTATCACAAAATCCGTGTGTATCAAAAATCTTAGCGGATACTTACTAACCAACTACAAAGTAACCTGCAATTTCATCTTTGTATTTCAAGCGGTTTTCGAGATTTTGTGATGAATAACCTTTCGCATTTATATATTAAGATAATAGCTACGAAATTATCATTACTCACCCCGACGTAAGCTTTTTAACTCACATAGGGAGCAACCGGACTGATACACTCATGTACAAAAAAAGCTTTCCAGAACGAACTAAAGAGACGCCCTTAGAGAGTTGTTCCGCTTTCTATTCTGCTTCTTTCTGCCTACGGGCCCATTAGGTGATGACTCTGCGTTCGCTCAAACCCCCCCGGTCATGCAGCTAAGGTTCCATTAAGGAGCCTACGGCACCTACACAATCAGAAAGAAAATGTATCATTACATTAAAATGAATCCTAAGATAAAAATTACGAGAAGGCACTTAATTTCCTTAATAATTAAGTAAAGAAGTCCACAATGAATGCACATGATTCCCATAAAACCGGTCCCGACCTTTACACGGCCAAGTGAATTTTCGAGTCCGTAAATTATTGTTATCGTTCACACCATCTTGCTCTGATGTATGTAAAAAGAGGGAGATATGAGAAAGGTTATTGAAATTAAAATTCACTTCGATTGGTTCTTGTCAACAATAAAAAGTAATATAAAATGTAAACTAGATTCACGGTATAAATAATAATTTTAGGGTGTACGACAGTCTTTCAAAGGAAATTATAAATTAGAGTTCTCTAAACTTGTACGAAAACCTCGATGAGATTTAGGTAATCATATCAAACTCAAATCAAAAGATCTCATTAAATAGTTTTATTTAATGGGATCTTTAGATTTTTTGATCAATCCCGCCATATAAACAGATGACAGTTTATATAGCTGACAACGAGGAAAAAAAACTAAAAACTATAAGAAAAAGTCAGAGAAAAAGTTAATTATTTCCTTTTTTTAAGTTTATCTTTAAAAGTTGCAAAACCGAAGCAAGCGGCAATAAGTCGGTACTTCATCATCATCATCATCATCATCACATCAGCCGATGGACGTTCACTGCAGGACATAGATCTTTTGCAGGGAATTCCAAACATCATGATACTAAGCCATCTGCATCCAGCAAATCCCTGCGAATCGCTTGATGTAGTCAGTCCACCTGGTCGGCGGTCACCCCCCACCAGCCGGTACATACTTCGAAGAAAAGCTGAAGCCCCAATGTGCTAGAATGCTGACTCCCCCAGCGCAGTAGGTTTTTCGAATTGCATGCGAGCCTGACGCATAGGAGGCATAAGTACATCGTCTCAAAAAGTAAAAAATCTTTCATGGGGTTGGATGTCCCACTCTAGGGTCAAAAGAGCAAATGTTGAGTTTATTGCCAGATCCTGCATCCTGATCAAAACCTGCTTTCCTAGGTCATATTCTTTACAAATAGTCAAACTTGACGTTTTAAAAGTGCTTGTAAACTAAGACTATTAAAAATAAATGAATTTTGATTGGTTTATTATACGGAATCTGTATTGATGCAACGCGCACTCAAGGTGATTCTTCGCTGAACTGTGTGGCATCGTTACATTGTTTATTTTGTTTGATGATAGGGACTCTAATTCACCACATGTTGTTTGAACGTCATAAAAAATAATCACGTTATTCGATATAATTTGTAACAAGATGACGAAAGGTCCGTGTGTTTAAGACCAATTTTTCTTGTGCCGTTATTAACCGGTAAAATTTTTTTTCGTGTTGAAAAAGTTAACGAGGTATAGATGAGTTTTTATTATGGGTTCCGGGGAAGGGGACTGAATTAGAGATCATTTTGATGACTGCAATATAATATATTTATTACTAGCGGACCAGTTGTTCTTGTAGAAGCATGAGCGCTATACAATAAATAAGTTAAAAATTTCATCATCAACATATCACCCGATGAACGTCCACTACTGGACATATGTGTCTTGCATGGATTTCTAAACACCACGATCTCGAGCCGTCAAAATCCACCTTGTGGGGTTTACCAACACTGCAATTTCCGTTGCGGGGTCGCCATTCCAGCACATTGGGTTCCCAGCGTACATCAGCTCTTCAAATTACTCGTATGTGTCCTGACCATTGCCACTTCAACTTCGCGACTCGCTGACCTATGTCAGTGACTTTGGTTCTTCTGGGTTTTGGTTCATCTCCTCATTTCTGATTCGATCACGCAGAGATACTCCAAGTATAACTCGCTCCATCGCCCGGAAAGTGACTTTGTGCCTTCTAAAACTACATGATTAAATAGATTAAAAAGTAAGTCAAATTATAAAGTCGGCAATATTTTGCCCCTTTCATATTAGCCGTGTAATAGCCACTTTGGGAACGACTTTAAAAACCGTCTGTAGGAACAACGTGGCAGTAAATTAGTCTGCCATACATAAACCTATATGTTTATAGCCATTGTGTAGTCGAAACTAATTTATTCCTCCTCAGGCAGCAAGAATGTTTAGTTTGTTAACTAACGTTTTGCGTTCACATTATTTTGGAATATTACTTCACTGTAGACTGCGAAATGTATAGACCTACCAACTTTCTTAAGTGATATAAAGATAGTACAATACAGACGAGGCAAACAAATAATCAAAAATTATTCCAATGTTTTTGATTAAAAACAAAGAAACTTCTATGAGTAAAATTCAAATTCAAAGTACCTACATTTTGATATTATAGGTATTCTTATGACGTAAACTATAGCAATCTTATACTAAACAAGCTGACGCCAAGATTGCTCCCCTTTCCCGTAGGAATACGGGGATCTCAGGAACTACTGAAGTTCCTGAGATTAGCGCGTTCAAGCAAACAAACAAACAAACTCTTGAGCTTTATAATATTAGTATAGATGACACTGAAATCTGAACTATACATATATCGTGTAACAAAACTTTAATAATATACCCAAGTACATGCAATTTATACATTTAAACTTTGCAGAAAACGTCTAAATTTCTTTGCGATAACCAGAACAATGAAGTACGCAAAAAGATACAGAAAAATATACTATGTATTTCGAGAAAGTTGAAAGATATTAAGTAAAAGTAATTGTCGCTGTACATACTGTAGCGATTATTTTCATCAAATTATGAGTTTCACAATCTGGTGAAATTGTTCATCCAGTCTAAATGTTTTATGGTCTTTGTAATCCTGGAATATTGCCACTCTTCCAGGGACTTCCAAATGACAACGCAGAGGTGTCGCACACTGACATTATGTCGTCGTAAACTTAGGAACTTGTTGCGACGTTCTTTAGAAATAATGAAAAATGATGATGAGTTTGCGGTAGCTTTGCCTTGCCATGTGTATAGCAATTAAAGCATCTTATGAATAATAATAATAATGAGTCCTTTATTCTGTGATAAGAAATTGTGTTTTACGTAGGTGCATTATATTTTATTTCAGTTTTAGTTTATTGATAGAATATGACTTAGCACAGTGAGCCTCCAGCGACTTCCATTGCTCTCTGTCTTTTGCAACCCTTCTGCACTTGTTCCCGCTGTGTGTCATCCTCCCATCTGAGGAACTGTTTGCCCTGATTTCTTCTCCTGCTGCACACTCCTGGCTGCGTGGCTGCTTAGGCTTGTGGGCAAGGCGCGTTTAGACCTGTTACTAATTTTAAGTTTTTGACTAATTATTATCACCATTATTACACAGGGTACTCGGGAGTATTTCCCATAACTTCAAGGTGTTGGCGTAACCACTTATAGGGCCGAAGTGCATAAATAATTTATTATTAAACAAAAAAAAAATGTTTTCCCTTTATAATATTATTACCTGATATTTCAAATGTGCTTGTAAACTAAACCTAAGTGAAATAAATGAATATTGACTTAACTTAGCCAATCATGTAACGAGGCATGAAAGTATGAGTATGGCGGTCTAAAATATAATACTTAACTTAAGCCACAAAAATTTTAAAATGAATTTAAATAAGTGCTCAAATTGCGAGTTTATTTTGTGAAGATGAAAGTGAAAACCACAAAAATTTCAAGAAAAGAGATTTTTATGCATACAATGTAGAGAGGAGATAAGATTTAACATCTTGAGAATTATGCCAACGTTAATAAAGAACTTAATTAAAACCAGAATATCACGTACGAATTGTTTTTATAATTTAATGTCGTGGAAACAAAATTCTGAAGAGCTGAATGTAAAGAATGTTATATTTTGAACATTATTAAATAAAAATAAGGATGTAGTATAGGGTTAGGTATAATAGTATAGGTTGGCAAATAAAAAAAATCTTATAAATAAGACTGACGACATCAAGCGAGTCGCAGGGATTCGCTGGATGCAGGTGGCTCAGTATCGTGATGTCTGGAAGTCTATCGGCTGATATGATGATAATGATCTTTCATCATTAATGTGATGGAAGCCTCAATCCACGTCATAGGTGTCTTTGTTGCTTTGTTAAGCCGACAAAGCCGCGTGCATCTGCTAGTTCACATTATAAATGCGTCGTTAACTCGATGCATATTTCGTTGTTTATTGTTGTACAGTCATTATATGTAAATCGTGGAGTCGTGGTGATGGCCAGACAGATAGTGACGAGGCATGTTTGCAAGCTTACGGAATGATAATTGTCTGTAAGGCCCTGCCTTGGTTGCCTGGGTTGCGCGTGTGGGTGACAGCGCACCTGTTCCTTCTTTCTCGGTAAAGAGATCTCCAGATAGTCCCCTAGATTTAATATTTCATAAACGTGACGGTGGAACACACGTTCTCGTGAGTTACTTGCCGGTTTTATGAGAGAGAGTTCATTATACATTTACAAAAGATTTGTGACTTTACTTGTTGGTTGTGCCGTGATAGCCCAGTGGATATGACCTCTGCCTCCGATTCCGGAGGGTGTGAGTTCGAATCCGGTCCGGGGCATGCACCACCAACTTTTCAGTTGTGTGCATTTTAAGAAATTAAATATCACGTGTCTCAAACGGTGAAGGACAACATCGTGAGGAAACCTGCACACCAGTGAAGTTCTTAATTCTCTGCGTGTGTGAAGTCTGCCAATCCGCATTGGGCCAGCGTGGTGGAATATTGACCTAACCCCTCTGATTCTGAGAGGAGACGCGAGCTCAGCAGTGAGCCGTATATGGGTTGATAACGACGACTTGTTCGAATGTTCTGTTTTTACAAACATTTTGTAGAGTAGAAAGTATTAGGTTTTACTATATTCATAAATAGTGTACCTACTATAAATTATTGAAATATTCTATCATTTATTTATTAGTCCTTTTTTTATTTTTATCAATGTTGATATTAAAATAAAATACAAAACACTATTAACAATTTATAAAAAAAAATCAGGAGAACTTTGAAGGATTCTATTATGACATACAGGTATATGCATCTTAATTTAAAACTAAAATTGCCTCGTTTGCCTGTAAATAGACGGAATATGGCGTTAGTAGGGGTTCTAGATCAGATTTTAGATGAATATCTCGTAACAGCTGAGGACCTAAGTTATACGCATTCGATTATTGTAGCCTAAATAATATTTATTTAGGCGGCTTTTGTACTTTTAGATTCACTGCACTACAAAAATTACAAAGTTTCATGATGGTTACATAAATCAGTGACAGCAACTATGATAGTTAGTGTTTTTTTAATAAAGAATAGGCACTTAGTTCGTGATCGTATTACAAATATAATATTAATTGCTATTACACTTATTATATTTGTGGACTAACAGATATAAACACAAATTGTATCTTTGATGCTAAGAAATTTGCGAGAACAAATACTTGTCATAACTTAGTTTGTAGCGTATTTTTTGTTCAGTTTCGTTCTTGAATTACTAATACAAATTTCATACTATTTGTATAGAATTGGTTCCGTTTCTGAATTCGTTCAGGTCATTCGTACGTTGATAGCAGAATTTATTGATATTGCATTTATTCCTTAGATGAATTTCGCTTAGTTGAATCATCGACCATATTGAGTGGTTCAGATTTAAACTTTCTGAAATTAATACAGCTTTTTAATTTATTAGTGGGTGCTATAATGTGTCTCTGTCAGGCTGATAGCTCTTAATGAAGTTTCAGTATTGGTCTACAGATGTTTCGCCACGAATCGTGCATTACTCTTTGATCAGTGCAATCATTACCTTCTTTGGATGTCGTAATTCTATTTATAAGTCTTAATGGTGATGATATCTCTGCACTTATTATTATTTTGTGTAATTTAATGAGTGTTGATGATTGATCTGTGTTTTCAAAATAAACTCTTATCGTTCGCATATTTTAAGGCCTGCTTGAAACTGCCGAACAGGATTACACCGTAAATACCACAATGGATTTTTTTTTTTTGGTAAAAATAAAGCATAATGTGTTAATTATTATTATAGTATTAAATTTCGATATCTGATTAGTAGTTTTGGTGTGACGTGATGTGATGTGATGTGAAAAAATATTCTTAGGTACACACACACACAAACTTTTCCTTTTATAAGATTAGTGTGATTAACTTTAAATATTTTATGATAAAATATATATACTCTTACTAAAACATAAATACTCGTGTTAAAGAATACCCTGCTACCAGTGAAGAAAATGAAACTCCATAATAGAAAACATTTTAATGAACTTCTTCTAATGAGACAACGTAAAATGGCGGAACATCGCCCAGTATTTAGAGTTTGTACAGAATTTCCCAAGAGGAAGGGTCCGTTAAGGACCGATAAGCAAATTAATTGATATTAATGATGAAAGAAACTTCCGTCCATTCTTTGCTTGATTAGCGCCGTAACTTTACAATTATAATTTAAAGTCTACGCCTCCTTTATACCATTATTCAGTTGTCCCAGCATGTGACATAGCCGGTTGTTAATCCGTATGTGCTAATTAAAAGGACATTCCCTACACAATGATCGCGGCTGTCTCCCAAGTACACGAGCGTACAACCTATACAAGCCTTTCTTTACAGTCAGTGACTGACTACCAATACCGTGTTCTAAATGTAACCCTTACTTTTCAATGTGTGTTTGTTTCACCGACTACCGTACCACTATCTTAATCCTTTTCGAATATTCCACAAAAGGCGTTAACCATTGCTGTTTTTGTAAGTAAATTTAGTGATGTATGTTCTGGCTGAAAGACATGGAATGTGAAACGAACGTTGGTTTTTATGTTTCGATTAAAACTGACCAGGTAAGGTAGCTTCAATGATTGCATCCTGATAATCTCGATCACGGGCCCCTGACATTTCTTTTCTTTTATCGCATACGGGTTGTAAGATAAAACGGCAATAAATAATGCCGGAGGACACAGTAGTACGTGCATTCAGTTGCAGTTTTCATTTGTATTATTCGCGTAATTATGCCTCAGTCGACGTGCGCTTTTATTTACTGCAATGCCTTCTACTGGAAGTGTTTGTTAATGGGCACTAATAACTAGAAAACGACTGTAATTTCATTGGCGTAAAATAGGGTTTACTCTTAAAAATTACTATGATAATAAGGTAATAGTTGAGAACGCTGCACTCGAAATTGTAGACGAGTACATATACCTAGGACATATGATCCAGTTAGGTAGGTCCAATTTCGAGAAAGAGGTGAACCGTCGAATCCAACTCGGATGGGCTGCATTCGGGAAACTTCGTGACATCTTTTCGTCCGAAATTCCTTAGTGCCTGAAGACAAAAGTCTTCGAACAGTGCGTGTTGCCAGTGATGACCTATGGTTCCGAGACTTGGTCGCTAACTATGGGCCTCATAAGAAGGCTCAGAGTCACACAGCGGGCGATGGAACGAGCTATGTTAGGAGTATCTTTGCGTGACCGAATCAGAAATGAGGAGATACGCAGAAGAACCAAATTCACCGACATAGCTCAACGAGTTGCGAAGCTGAAGTGGCAATGGGCGGGGCACATAGTTCGAAGAGCCGATGGACGTTGGGGTCCCAAAGTGCTGGAATGGCGACCCCGCACTAGTAAGCGCAGTGTTGGCCGACCCCCCACCAGGTGGACTGACGACATCAAGCGAGTCGCAGGGATTCACTGGATGCAGGTGGCTCAGTATCGTGATGTTTGGAAGTCTCTACAAAAGGCCTATGTCCTGCAGTGGACGTCCATCGGCTGATATGATGATGATGATGATGATGATGAATAAGGTAATACGTACCTACAACATCGGTTGGCATTCAAATGTCCCGCAGCGGGAGGGTTGATTTATTTTTATAATTTTTTTTTAATATTTTTATTATATTTCGTATAAATATTGTTAAAAATTAAAAAAAAGGAAAATTAATAAATGGGAGAAATGTAATAGGTAAGTACAATAACCCATATTGATATTTTCCGACCATCATTATTATCATCACCATCCAATCAATTGGTCGCTGTTAAGACAAACATTATGATTCAAGGTAAAAGGGAAAGTTTCCTAATATTGTATAAATTATCTAATACGACCTTGGTATTGCGTTTTAATGCTGTAACTAAATTAGTTATATTACGTTTTTAATTGTACACGCAGGTTTAAACAAGTACTATCGACAAGTAATAATATTAATTCTCCGAAAAAAGTATCAAAATACAATCAAAGAAGGCAAAATAATCAAAAAAAATTCGAATACTTTGCAAGGAATACTAAAAATCTACAAGAAATCTCAAGGCTAGTAAACAAATTTAAGCGGGAACTATATACGCGACATACTTATTTCTCAAAGAAAGCTTCAAATTATAATTAAAATGATTTTCTATATTCTGAAGTATATACCTAATTATAATTAGTAACTACTGTTTTTATATAAATCATAATATCCTACCTAGTGTTTTCTATAAGCATTAATAACTGCAGAACCTCGACCATAGATCACGTCGAATAGAATTTAAAAATAAAATAATAAAGTGCGTCGGCTTCAGACCCTACGTCCAAAAAAAACCGATTGATAACAAAATAGAAGACACAGGTAGAGAAGACAAAATCTTAAAGAAAACAAGTGTATTTTACGCAAAACCGCGACACTGCCGCAGCTCATTTCTGTGAATCTTATTCCTTACGCAAAACGCGCGTTTTCTACGGGATGTTTCGCGTTTAGGTACAGAACCTAACTCAACTGTATTTACCTTCGAAACTAGCGTTATTGTATTTCACTTTATCAAGTTTCTGTATGTAATATGCTGATAGAAAATCAGCATATTACATACAGAAACTCGATCGTACATCGCGAAATGAAAAATGAAATAGTCAAAAAATATTTTGACTTGTAAGTCACGTGGCAAAACGTACTATTATTCATTATCTCGACATGGTCTACGTTTAAAAAACTGATTTAGCTATAATATAATTTATAAATAGCGCAGGTAGACAAGACAAAATCTTATGATACAAAAAGTTTTTAGTGTGATCTACGCAAAACCGCGCCACTTCGCGGCGGCTCATTTCTGTGAATCTTATTCGTAACGCAAAACACGTCGTGCGTTTCCTGCGGGATGTATCGCGGGTAGATATAGAACCTATAACTGTATTTACCTCCGAAACTAGCGTTATTGTATTTTTATACCGTATTTGTATGCGGATTGGGTGCGTGACATCTGTGCACTCGAAAGTTTTAAATAGGGGAGCTCGTTTCGGGATGATACCGCATTTTTTTGCGGATACAAAATTTTGACGGTTATTTTAAAAATTCAAACTTCGTAGGACGCGGTCGGAGGTTTTATTTTTATCTCACAATTCAAAATCGCTGAGTGTGAAAAGAGCGGATGTAAACTTTTGTATGAAAAATTGTAAATTAAAAAAAATATTTGTATTTTTGAACAGAAAACCATATTCACTGTTGATATTTCTACACCAGCTGCCGAAATGCTTTTAAAATTCTCTTAGAACTATAGTATAGTACCTACTGTATGTTTAATATGTTAAATTACCATTTAGTGCAATAACCTCATGTTAGCCAATTAGGTAATACCCACTATGTAATTTTAAGAAAAGGTTACAGTACCAATACTATGTGGCTGTGGCTGCTTTACATTAGAAAATTTTTGAGACGGAATCGTAGTGGAAACTAAGAGTTAAACAGTATGTTTGTTCCTCTTTTAAGCTGCGGCTATTGAAGAGTATTGGCTGAAATTTGGAATGAAACTACACTTTACACTGTATTAAAGCATAGGCTTCTTTTCATCCCAGAGAAATCCATGGTTCCCGCGGGATTTGTGAAAAACTGAATTTCACGCGAACGAAGTCGCGGGCGTCCGTTATTTCATTTATATATACGTTTAAATCATTTGTAACTACACAGGAAAGCTCCAAATTAAACCAACATTCCTGCGCCATATAAGTCGAAGTATTGGACCAATTCTCGCATCTAAGCTCTCTTCAATCAGCATTGACGCTCGAGTCACGTTAGGCCGTGTCTACATAACAGCCTTTTAGTTTAATCCGATATGTACAACGCTGTACTTGTAATAAGAAGATTGTAATTGAAAGTCAAAGAAGCCGGTTAGGCTTTGTACACACGTACGTCCTTAATTTCAAATTCTCAAAGATGAAACAAGGTTAAACGTAGTAATCATTTTCTTTATAGTTTAGACAGTGTGGTTTCTATTTGCTCATTGAGAATGCTAAGAAGATAGAATGCCCTTCCAGCTTCTTCTTTCCGTAACTTCAACAAAAATAATGAATAATTATTCCACTAACTCAACCGGATTAAATTATATTGGACAACTTTTCTATGAGATTTTGACTTTCTCTTTATATTAAGTTCTTAATATAAAGAGAATCAGTTTCCAGATTAAGTTTCTGTAATATCCTGAGGTTTTTGGCGTATAGTGTTTTTTCAGATAGCATGGGTTTGGTGACAGTCGCCTGTATGACGTTCATAATACGTACTATTATCGTGAATCGCGGCAAATTTTCAAGAGTGAAACGAACTGTCACCAGCACCATCCTACATGAAACGAACTGTAGTTGAAGTTTTCTAAATTTATACGTTTAAGTAGCATTGCAACCAACACTTACCTACTTGAAAATAAAAAGACTCATAGTATAGAGAGATCGTGACGTTCGTTTGTATTAGCCCTAAAGATTAGGCGGCGTTCAGAGGTGTTTGACGACTGACGAGTATAAGCGACAATTCCTAATAGGTATTTTGTGATTGACGTTAGACTGCTCGGTTCGTTACGGACCGATTGAGACGGTTTCGGGAGCATGACGGTGATTATTTGAATTTATAATCTGTGTACTCGCTTATTAAATTAAGTTTAATTCTCTGAACCGGCTGCGAGCGATTTATTTTAGAAAGGTTCTTCGATTTACTTATTATCAATTTGTAAAACTTTGATTGAATTCACTTGGAAGTAACAACAAGTAGGTACCTATAAATGGCAAAAAAATGTGATAAGTAGTTTTATTTCGGGACCGTATAGCTTTGTGTGTTTGACGGCCTCCATGGCGTAGTGGTATGCACGGTGGATTTACAAAACTGAGGTTCTCGGTTCGATCCCCGGCTGGGTTGATTGAGATTTTCTCAATTGGTACAGGTCTGGCTGGTGGGAGGCTTCGGTCGTGGCTCGTTACCATTCTACCGACAAAGACGTACCGCCAAGTGATTTAGCGTGCCTGTACGATGTCGTGTAGAAACCGAAAGGGGTGTGGATTTTCATCCTCCTCCTAAGTTAGCCCGCTTCCATCTTAGATTGCATCATCACTTACCATCAGGTCAGATTGTAGTCTAGGGTTAACTTGTAAAGAATATGAAAATGAAAGTAATGTAAGTTACACTAAGCGTTACTTCTATAATTTATTTGTTATATTAATTTGTAAAAGATTGATTTATTTTTAATCAAAACATCTTAACAAAGTTACCTATTCCACGACAGGACAGTGTGTGTTTTCAGACATTTTTTTCATGAAGTAGTTGGAAGTATAGTTGTTCTATTTCGTTCAAACGTTATAAGCTCTTTGTTTAAAAAAACTCGTAACTAAGCTAATGTACTTTACAAGTATTCATCTTCATCATCATCATCATCATCATTATCATCATCATCATCATTAACAGCCGATGGACGTCCACAGCTGCTGGATATAGCATTGCATGGACTTCAAAACAAAACGGTCTCGAGCCGCGAGCATCCATCGGCTCCCTGCAACCCGCTTGATGTCTTCGGTCCACCTAGTGGGGGGTCGACCAACACTGCGCTTTTTACAGGTATTACAAAACTTAAATACTTTAGACATGAATATTTTTTGAAGGTTGAAAAAATAGCCTCAGAATAGATTTTTTTCAAAATATCACGTCACTGATACAAAGATTTTTGGCTTTGGATGTATAGGAAATGTGACAACGAAACCCGTTTATCAAAAACAGTTGCTAAACAATATACTGTTTAAAAATAATAACGATTCCTATAGGGATTCTGCGAAACATAATGTAGTTAGCCGCTGTTTATGTTTTGCTGTTGATATCAAATGCGACAAATGACTCTACGGAGGGCAGTTAATGGTCGTGAATGGGCTTTGTTATATATTTAGGCAGAATTAGTACCCCTTTTATTAGCTTTGTCAACTCCAAGAAGTATGATATTGGGCGAATTGGGAACCATAAAGTTTAATATACTCGTACTAGCGGACTCAGTCAAGCTTCGCTTTGACTTATTCAACTTGACAACTTTACCCCATTGGCTCGTACAATTACGCAAGCAACCAATAAGATTCTACCTATCGGCGACAAATAGAAAATTTATCCGCTTTTAAGTATTGTAGAATATGAAACTGCCTCTTTGATGGAGTTGTTAGCCTATGCTATGTCCTTGTACATGCCTATACGCCTATGTATGTATTGGGATATGAACTATTAGGTTCTTTTTTTATTCTTTACAAGTTAGCCCTTGACCTCAATCACACCCGATGGTAAGTGATGATGAAATCTAAGATGGAAGCGGGCGAACTTGTTAGGAGGAGGATGAAAATCCATACGACTTTTGGTTTCTACACGACATCGTACCGGAACGCTAAATCGCTTGGCGATACGTCTTTGCCGGTAGGGTGGTGCAAGCCACGGCCGAAGCCTCCCACCAATCAAAAGCTTAGATCCTACCACGCTGCCCTAATGCGGGTTAGTGTGATCTATAAGTAATAGATACCCAATAGTTGACCCTATCAAATTTCATCTTAGAGTACATCATAACTTCCCATCAGGTGAGATTAAAGTCAAGTGCTACCTTGTAAAGAATAAAAAAAGCTTTCCTTTAAGAGGACACAGCCTAACCATCACAGGCTAATTCACTAACTTTAACGTATGTTACTTGACAAATACGAAATTGAGATTCTATGTAACAAATGTCTTCCGACGCGTACTGACTACCCTTCGTGGATATCATACAGTAGGTAGATCATTTCTCAGTTAATTAGATGTTTATTTTAATAGGTTGATAATAGAGGCCTATTCACTATTTTGGTCTTTATTATCAACCTATTAAAATAAACATCAAACCAATTGACAAAATGTCATCTACATATCGTATGATTATCCACCAGTAAACACCGGATGACATTTGTTACATAGAATCTCAATTCCGTATATGTTAACAAGCAGTTAAAGATAGTGAATTAGACTGCAGATGGTCATTAAGACAATAGGTTGATTATTATGAGTTTAATACTAGCAGACACTCACGACTTCGTCGGCGGAAATTTTTGGCGCCGTTTTATACCCTGTTGTTATTGTGATCACAATTCCTACAAAGTTATGTTTCTTCTTATATATCTGTCACAGATTACATAATAGGACACGCTCTGTGTAAATAAAGATGAAGAGATTAATGAAAAACGCAACCAAACAAAGAATGTCATAGGTACTCGATATTTTATTTTTCTAATCATCAATTTCAAGTATTCGACTCACAATCACAACATACTCGTTAACCTCAAACGTAAGCGGCTTTGATGCATTCTTATATCCCATACGTCCATAGGGCTAGGGTTGCCATCAAAAGGTATTGGAATTGTACGAAACAGTAGTCTAAGACGAATATGACGTCGCTCGATATTGTGTTGGTTCGTGCCGACGACTTATTTCCTAGACTTGTTTCCTTAAAGAGTAGGGAGTTAGAGAGGGGTAACGATTGGTTGGCGGAACGACTTGCGATATAAAGCAATCGTCGTACGGTCGAATTCACTATGCTTCGAGTTGTCCACATTTCTTGTGGTGTAATTCTTTATGGGTACTTGGGATAGGTGAGGAGAGTGACTTTAGTGGAAAAGGGAAGTGTTAGTTAACTGTCAAGGGATCCCTTAACCCTACATACAACAACGATTAAGTCACACTTCATTTTTAAATAAACTTAAAAAAGGAAAATATTAAAAAATATTATAAAAACTAGGCCTCTCATTGCGTGGCTGTACAGGACACGAGGCAACTGGTGGTCAGGACTCTAGTCAATATTCTATTACACCATCTTACATAACTACTTTGTATTCTGTTACCATTAACAACAGCCAAGCAAAATCTTAAGAAAATTTCGCTTGGCCTTTTTTTGACATTCATAATACATCCTATTATCGTAATTCGCGGCAAACTTTCATGAAACGAACTGTAGGGGTTCGACTGTAATCACGTCTGAGTTTCAGGGATAATGCAGCTGATAGTGTCACTTGCCTAGAAGTTGCCTATTCTTGCACGGTCTAATAATTAAATAATGAATTATCATAGAAAAATTAAATACTAAGTAATAATTAAATACAGTTTGCTCTATTTTTATAAAATAAAGTATTATAAAATTTTCCCATCTTCACTTATGTAAGAGTTTCATCCCTAAATCTCGAAATATATAAAGGGACGGTTGACATCCCTACACAGGCCCGACCGGTAGGAATCCCAGATGCTATCGTTCATACCGGGAGCTTTAAGTTCTATGTGAGTTATAGTGCAATAAATAAATGTACCGTTGTGACACCTACATTCGTCTCCGGTCATTGGGAACATTATGGTTTTGCTAAAAGGTCTATTGGACTGTATATCAAACTAAATACTTGTAATTCATCAATAACACTGCTCTGTCTAAAAGGTATAGTTGCTGAATAATTACAGTCACATGAGGTTAAATATTTACACCAGAATATGTGTTAGACTATTTATTTCAGCTTAGTTAGACTTAGTTAACAAGCACTTTTAAAGGTCCGTTTATATTACAGACATAAAGCGTGCCAGACAAAATAATATACTTCTATTCAAAACTAGAATTCTTCTATGGAAAACTGTCCCCTAGTTAGACTTTTTAGCTTCCTACGGGACAGGCAATGCTTTCATCATCACCAAATTGTTAAAGATGAAAGAGATGTTCTTACTGGAAAAAATTTGCACAGAAGACATTAATTGCTCCATGAATTGACCAGGGAAAAAACATTGCATAGAATGTGTAATTTGCAAATATAGAAGAGCTTGCACTCGTGTTAGAGAGGTCATCAAAGTATTTCTTTTTTGTCTAATTTACAGAGCTGTGTGAGTTCCTTTGATTTTATGGTCTGTTGGCTAGTTTAATATTAAACGCATAATGTTGGATGGAAAGAAATGTATTCGCACAGTTGTAGCTATTCCGAGAATGAATGTTTATGGCATATAAAAGTTCTCATCATAATCGGACAGGATAGTAATTTATTTCTTTGGAGAACATTTCTAGTAATTAAGGGTATATCAAGGGTCAGGTAATGTCATAATCATAATCCTAGGGTTATAGAATTATTCCATATGAATATAAAATTCTATAATAATGAGTTATATAATTATGAATTGGATTTCTCTGCAAAAAACTGTCAAATACAAGCGGTGACTAGTAGCGGCTAGCTATTGTCTGCATTTTTGTTATAATCTATACTAATATCATAAAGAAATGAAGTAGGGATTGTAAGACTGTAGGAGGTAATCTCTGGATCTACGGAACCGATTTTGAAAATTATTTCATCAATAGAAAATAATGTTATTTGCGAGTGTCTGCTATATTTTATTTTCGTATTCCCAGAGGCACGGGAACTACGTAAGTTAAATTGCGGGTCATCTGCTATTTTGTAAATAAGTGAGAAGAATTTATTCTTATGGGATAAACCATTACAAATAGCTACGAAACAATAAATATCCTAATAATATTAACGCGAAAGTTTGTATGGATGTTTGGATGTTTGTTGCTCTTTGACGCCGCTACTACAGAAGCGATTTAGCTAAAATTTGGAATGGAAATAGATTTTACTCTGGATTAACACATATCCTACTTTTTATCCCGAAAAAATCCATGGTTTCCCCAGATTTGCGAAAACTGATGTTTTTGATGATATGAACGTTTGTTACTCTCTCACGCCTTGACTACTGAACCGAATAGCTGAAATTTGGTATTAAGATATATTATAGCCTGGATTAACAAATAGGCTACGTTTTATCCCGAAAATATCTATGGTTCCCGCGGGATTTGTGAATAACTGAATTCCACGCGGACAAAGTCGCGGGCGTCGGCTAGTGTTTATATAAAGCAAAGCTAAGATTAACTTAGCTCTTTTTAATATTTTAATTTCTCGAGAGCGAGGATCGTGTGAGTAAGCGTGAAACCGTGTAGACATTCACACAGTCCCTAACGCTTAAAGTCGACAGATGAGATGTCAGCAGAAAATTGGATTTCGTAAAATAAATATGTCGCATCTACTTTATAATACCACCCTCCGTTCCAAAACATACCTTCCGTGTACACATTAGAGTTGATTTTAACTTGCACGTCACAGATATATGAGAAGAAAAGTTAATTTTAAACGCAACTTAGCTTACAAAAGATTTAATTTTTGTCCACTATAGGTGATATAATTCGCTTTTTGCATAAAAGCTGTTTATTCATGTCTTTTCTTGGCCGAGGATTAATTTTGCAACAGGTAAGGACTTTGTTACATTTAGGACGTTCCTTGCAATTTTTTTCTTTCAAATTGTCTTCTATAGTGACTTTTAATCCTATTGTCAGTCTTTGTTGAAATTTTAAGCTCATAATCCTTAGGGATTGATTTGTCATTCATAAAATAATTGGTATATCCCTCTTTAAATATTTTAATTACGACAAAGTCGCATGTCGCTGGTCTAAACTAACTCAAGAAAATAAATAATTAAGAAATTAAATATCACATGTCTCAAACGGTGAAGGAAAAACATCCTGAGAATTTTCCTAGCTTTCTACGTGTGTGAAGCCTGCCAATCCTGAAGGTTATACTAAGGCCTAACCCCTCTCATTCTGAGAGGAGACTCGTGCTCAAATGTGAGCCAAATATGGGTTGTTAATGATGAATACGAAAGTACGTTATTCTATTGTATTGCCAAATTCGCTACATTTTACTAACTAAACCTACATAGTTATAGGTTAGGTTATTGTATAATGAAAGTCGATTGCTGTTTTTATTTTATTCATTTGAAATTTATGAATACCTGTATTCTAAATTTAAATCATGTGAAATTCTTCAGTGACTAAGTTATCCAAAATTAGCTTTTATTGTGCGGTTGATATTAGCAATTATACTTTGGTTCAACTTGGTGCGGTATATTCGAATGACTTGGAAAATAATGATGGAGTTCCAATAAACAGATGAAACGCCGCTCACTAGAATCTTATATTATTTGCCATAGCAAGTAGCATTATTTTTAAATATAGGTATTCATTATTTTGTAGTAGTATTTTGCAAATAGAATTGAGTTTTAGATTTTTTATATTATAGTGCTAAGCTAGCGAATTAGGTTGTATCTGTAAGGCTAGTTTTAAGTTAAGAAGATAAATAAATTATAACATAGTATTGAGTACTGAATTATTAATAAACCATGATTGTTTAGTTTAATAAACATAGAACGTACGAATAGAACATTGTGATTGAACCTATTTTTTGTAGAGAATGTATAACATATTCGCCTTTCGTCTTTACGAAACTATTTATATAATTAGATTATATTATATAAATATTTAATTAGATTAAATATTAACGTTTAGATGGATAGCAGAAACAGTGTTGTTTTTTATTAATATTATGAATATTATGTAACTTTACCTTTACCAACGTATCCGTAGCTTTATACCTTTGAGTTTAATATAGTAATAATGTCTCTTCACATTATAATAATATTTCTTAATGGTTAAAGTTTATAAAAATGTGTGAATTACCTGTATTGTTATTCAATCTTCCGAAGTTGTGAAACAGGATACTTTGTTTTTGTTATAGGTAGTACTTATTTACATATAGAATACTTCAATCTGTTTATGTATTTATTTGGTGAAAATAAGTAATTTAGAATTAAAATAATAATGACCATGTATGCTAAACTTCCCTTCACTTGTACATCAATATTAAGTGAACACTGTTGATGACATTTAAAAATAATCAGAACTACTTGAATTGAAAGTTTTCTAGTTCTAATTTGAACTTCGAAATGTATATTTCCAGCGTTGCCTGTGTTGATTGTGCTTATACCTTTAGTTTCTCCAACACAATTGGTTTTCGTGGATATCTGCTAAGTGATAGAATGAGCAGCCAATAAAACCGGATTAGCGGCTCTTATTGAATTCAAAGGGATTTAATATGACAATTATGTCATACGCCCACGTTGTACCACATCATTATTAGCATCAGAGATTTGAATTTGATACTTGTTTGATTTTCGTGAAGCTTTTACTAATAAACTGTCTGATAATCACAATTTTACCGTTCTCTCTTATTCGCATTTTATATTATATATTATGTTGTATTACATAATAGTATTGCAACTACAAGGTCTAGGGTTCGATTTTCAGCTTGAATTCATTGGGTTAATAATTTTATTGATTGCGTAGTAGGCTTCGGTAGTGGCTAGTTAGCATCATACTGTGTGCATTAATATTTTTTTTTGTTTTCTTTACAAGTTATCGCTTGACTACAATCTCACCTGATGGTAAGTGATGATGGAAGCGGGCTAACTTGTTAGGAGGAGGATGAAAAACCACACCCCTTTCGGTTTCTACACGGCATCGTACCGGAACGCTAAATCGCTTGGCGGTACGTCTTTGCCTTGTATCTTCGTGGGGATTAATTAAAGTGTACCTACATATTTAAAGTTTTATATTAGCATTGTAGAATTAGCTTTAAGCGCTAATATGGTATCATAGAATTATTATAATTGTCAGATATTGTGGTAGTCAGCTTAACTGACTACTAAACGAAAATTTCAGGATGTTGGGATGAATAGAATTTTAATGATATTTCAATTCGTTCGTAACGTTCAAGTGGTTAGGAGAATGAAAAAGTCATCGTCCTTATAGTATTTTTACAAAATACACAATGTTAAAAAGAAAATAATTGTACATGGTCGCAAATATATTGCCAAGTTTGCCTCATGTAGGTTCCTACATGAGACCGCAGTGCATGCCAAAACAAATTTTCAAAACATAGCCTCGGCGTTCGTGTTCGCCTTAATCATTTTCAAATTTATACTCTGTATTAACAGTTTTTTTTACTGTTATTAAGGTAGTGATTTATCTGACAAGAGCAACATGTCGGACGGGCCAAATGCGTCGATTTCTTCTGACCCTTGTTTCAAAAAGCATAAAATAAACATCAACCTCTCATATACAAGTACCGACATCTTAAAAAAGTAACATTCTTTTTATTTTACTTTTCAATTTACAACAATATTCATCCCGTGTAAGTTTTTATTGGTCGTAAAATACTGCGGGATGGATATTGCGTATTAATTGCATTTATTTTTAGTGCTTCAGACTCCGACAGTCGGTGGCGTATTAAAGAGAGATATGGCTAAGTTTTTGTCAGTGTTTCAATAAATAAACTTGATAGGACTTTATTTGTCCCCTTTTTAATTATTTCCATACTGTTTCAGTTATCTCTGTGAGTACCCATGGCTTGATACCCATACTAATGAAGCTAGCAAAGAGCTTCATTAGTATGGGTATCAAGCCGTAAGCCATGAAGCCGTGAGCCGTGATAGCCCAGTGGATATGGATGGATCTCTGCCTCCGACCGATCGTGATCGAATCAGAAATGAGGAGATCCGCAGAAGAACCAAAGTTACCGACATACTCGTAGCTGAAGAAGTCGTAAAGCTGAAGTAACAATGGGCGGGGCACATAATTCGAAGAGTCGATGGACGTTGATGGCAAGGTGCTGGAATGGCAACCCCGCACTAAAAAGCGCAGTGTTGGTCAATCCCTTACTAGGTGGATTGACGACATCAAGCGAGTCACAGGGATTCGCTGGATGCAGACGGCTCAGGGTCGTAATGTTTGGAAGTCCCTTCAAAAGGCCTGTGTCCTGTAGTGGATGAACATCGGCTGTTGACTGTTTCTGTTTTTTTTAGAAATAGAGCTCAAGTGCGTTCGTCCGGGAAAGTAACTACCTCTAAAGAATCTTTTTATACCGCCCATCTGCAGACATTACATGTGCCTATAGTATGGCCCCACCAACCTTTAACCGTTAGCCTTATATTAATGGATACAGGGAAGTAGGTACTTTGTAAGATGTGTTCCTTACACGCCTTGCAAAGTATTTCGAAGGACGAGCATGTCTAGCAGTGGATCGGATGATAATGATGATGATTGATGGTCTTTGATTCATCGCATAACCGATAGCTTTAAACTCTAGAATCCATTTTGTTACGTAAAACTCGACATGAATAAAAGTCGACCATTTTTATTTCGGATATTTAAAAAATAAAAGCTCTATAAACCACGTGTACTGAACCGGCACGGACCGTCACGTGCGAGCGGCGGAACTTGCGGTGACCGTACTGGGGGAAGCGGATATACTGAACCACATGTGACTATGGCGCTCTATACTCATTCACACGGTATGTAACTGTTGCATCTATGTAGATGTAGATTTTCACTCAGTCTAAACTAATAATAAAAAAAATACAATTATGATTTATTGTTTATTTGTTACGATTTAGCTCTAATAATGCTCGATCGACGATGAAAATAAAGATTTGAAAATGACATGACACATTTAGTCAAAATTCGACATTATATAATGTCAAATTCGTTGGAAAACTGTCAGTTTGATAAACAAAACATTTGACATAATATTTGACAATAACATCTAATTCATGGATTGCCTTCGACATTGACAGCCCGGATTATACTAATAGCATTAACAACTGAGTCTTAGGGCCATAAATCATTTCTCTATATCTATCTCGCTTGCACTTATGGGTCTTATGGAGCCGTCTAGTGAAGGGTGTAACAATGAAAGACATATTATCGATAAGTAAAGTTTATTATCGTATCTTGTTCACAAAATTAAAAAAATTAACAATATTTGATTTAATATAATACATATTTCATATTATATAATTATTAACTAAATAAAATTAATCTTCATCTGAGTCTTCATCATCAGAATCTTCGTCTTCTGCCAAATTTATTATATATTAGTATCCATAGTGCGCAACGAGTAACACATGAATGTATTTATTTAATTGCAGTAAACACATTTATAGCAAAAAAAATACGCAATGCAATTACATTAGAAACCGACCAATCAGAATCGTCCAAATCATTATTGACTCATCATTAGCACGTGCGCAGGTAGCCGTTTATCGATAATTAGGGTGCGCAGGTAGGCGCGCTGCACATTCCTATCTTTTTTGACTTTTATGACCGGACGACTCAGATGATAATGCGCATACTATAGCAAAGACAACTGACAATCCTTGATTTACGCACCAAAGAGATACATAAGGCAAGCCATTAAATCAAAAATTGAATTGAATTAAGGATTCATAAATCGCCACGATCGGTGTAAAAATAATGAAATCAGCTTTCTTTCCCTGTTGGCGATTATTATTTCAGCTAAGATTCTTATGGAGTAATTTAATAAAATATATAAGATTTTCACTACATTTTTCATTTGAAAGTGAAATACCTTTTTAATATTATTAATTTTACATAGATAGGAATCATGGGTTCCATTCAAAAGAATCGACTAAGAAAACGGCATGCACCTTAAGGCAATAAACTTTGATACAAATAAAAGGAGCTGTAATTTCTCCACGATTATCAGGTAGCGTATTTCAATGGGCCAGATATGGATCAAGCATTTCATCAAGGCTAGGGGTGATCAATATACAAGGCCAGAGGAAAATGTTAAGTATTTTTTTTAAACAGACTTCCAAAAAGGAAGAGGTTCTACGTTCGCCTGTATATTTTTTTTTATGTATATTCAGTGATATGTAAGTCGTTTGTGGACCGGTGTAGATTTTTTTTTTGTGAAATCGATTATTGTATTACAATTACGAATATTATTTAAACGGGTCGTTTTATCGTGATATGTGTTCGTTTAAATAATATTCGTAATGAACAACCACGAAATAAGTATTACATTTATATCAAGTGCATTATAATTATAATATAGAAC
This sequence comes from Bicyclus anynana, assembly GCF_947172395.1. Classification (NCBI taxonomy): domain Eukaryota; kingdom Metazoa; phylum Arthropoda; class Insecta; order Lepidoptera; family Nymphalidae; genus Bicyclus; species Bicyclus anynana. The sequence goes on from NC_069095.1 coordinate 2,331,305, forward strand.
CAATAATTTTATACATATACATTCGATAGGTTTTGACAGGAGCTGACGTGTATCGTCATAACATTGTAGCTTCAAAAGTTATGCTAAATGGAAATCTAGAAATACAGCAAAGTGAACTCAAAATGGCAGCGCTTTCCAATCCTCGAACAAACTACAAAAAGATATTTTTTTAAACTTAAAAAAAAAATTCTTGTCTAAACATGTGTTTTTCCTATCTTAACTTAAAAACGTTATACGACACCAAAGTTTTTGGAAAAAGATGGCCTTTAAAAAGTTGCCTTCATGTAAAATTGTGTAAAAAAAAATTTTTTAAGTTACGAAAAAACAAACAACCCACTCGATTTGAAAAAAATAACGTATCTCGTGGACATTAATCGATATTCTCACCACATCGATCAACCCTGCCACAGAGCGACAGTGGTGGGCATGATTATCAGCGACGAGGAAGCGATCGCGTTTCCCGATCTATCTAGTATGCCAATTAGCCAATTAGAGAGGACAAACAACGGGAGGGCCGCGATAAACTCATGTTTTTGTCTCACCCTGAGACATTTCCTTTATCCATTCATCGTCGCCCGGCCAAATGGCATCGGTGCTGTCAACAGGATCGTGGCATTCGTTATTTTGCTCTGTTAAGTTGACTTACTTGCTCATTTATTTAATTTGTACAAACAGCTAAGTTAAGTTAGGTACCGGTACTACCTGTTACTGTTACCTGGCCTCCGATTCTGGAGGGTGTGAGTTCGAATTCGGTCTGGGGCATGCACCTCCAACTTTTCAGTTGTGTGCATTTTAAGAAATTAAATATCACGTGTCTCAATCGGTGAAGGAAAACATCGTGAGGAAACCTGCATATCAGAGAATTGTCATAATTCTCTGCGTGTGTGAAGTCTGCCAATCCGCATTGGGCCAGCGTGGTGGACTATTGGCCTAACCCCTCTCATTCTGAGAGGAGACTCGAGTTCAGCAGTGAGCCGGATATGGGTTGATGACGACGACTACCTGTTAATACTAATACAGCTTTTACATTTTGGTGTTCTTGTCTCCTAAAATCTTGTGTCTGCGCCGTAAGGTCACAAAAATCAGTTTCCTAATAACTCCATTGTTTATAATGCAAAAAAATGTGCATCATAATGCAACAAATTTTGTTTAAAAATTATTTTCATACGTCTAACCATTTTTGAGATAAATAGGGCAGTGTAAAACATAGAAAGATAGAGACAAAATTGAGACTCGTAACGTCGAATTATAAAATCATCATTATAGAATAGCGCTAATAAGAAAAAGCTAGTTTTACAATTTAAAAACGAGTGAAAGAAAGGTAAGAAAGTAAATAGTTGTTACATGCTATCAGGGATCGGATATCTCTAAAGACTGACTTGATATTGATAACTGTTGTATGTATATTTCAATTTTGATACACAGATTACGTCAGCAACAACAGTGTTAAGGGTTAGAAAGGCAAAGGGCTAAATCCCGCGTTAACGAAGGTCGGGACGTAAGCCCGGATCCGCTTGGACACAAATTAACTGACTTTGTTGAGCCACTTACGTGTAATTAGTGGTAGATTTTGCAGTAAACTGATGTTTGTTTGTTATATAACTTTGTTATCGAGTTTACCAGTGGTTAATATACTTGTAGTATTCATAAGATGAAGACGATGAGAGATGATGACAGATGACATGAAGAGCCGTGATAGCCCAGTGGATATGACCTCTGCCTCCGATTCCGGGGGGTGTGGGTTCGAATCCGGTCCGGGGATGTGCATCCCCCGGACCGGATTTCTTAACTTTTCAGTTCAGAAATTAAATATCACGTGTCTCAAACGGTGAAGGAAAACATCGTGAGCATCTGCATTTTAGAGAAATTACTTAATTCTTTACGTGTGTGAAGTCTGCCAATCCGCTTTGCCCCAGCGTTGTGGACTATTGGCCTAACCCCTCTCATTATGAGAGGAGACTCAAGCTTAGCAGTGAGCCGATAATAATCATGAAATGATGAAGACAATGAAATTCTTTTGTTTAATTCGTAGCAATGTGTTGAAAGTGTTTTTTTTTAATTCGTAGCAGTCCGGAGTTGTGAAGTTGATGGTGTTAGCCATATAGAGCCAAAAATTATCACCGCCAACTTGTATTAAAGCAGCATGTCGAGTGTAAGCTTTAACCCCCTCACCTACGTCACCTACCTACACCACACCTACACCTACGTCAGATACCTGACCCTGCGAAACCATATCAAAAATAGTACCAAATAAATGATACCTAATAACACACCACCTATTGAGAAATATTTGATAAGAGGATGCCAGCAACTCCTTTGCAGATTCGTGAGAAGTTATTTTTTTTCGTATCCCGCGAAAAAAAAATCTTATCCGGATAACTCAGGGTATGTTCTTTCTTACTCTATTCCAAATTTAAACAAAATCGTCTTAGTAGTTGCGGCGGGATTAAAAGAGTAACAAACATACACATACACATGATTTTTTTGTATAATAATATTAGCATGATTCTTCTTATTCCTATTCGTAGAATTCTGTGTTATAAATACAAATAACAGGTTTGTGAGATAAAAACATTAGTACAATAAAAGGAACAATAGTTACATATTAAAATAGTCGAGTAGATAACATCCCCAGGGATGGTCTGAAAAATTCCTTAACAAATCATGATACCCCCATGTCACGAAAAGAACGCCTCCGCCTCGCGAATACATTTTTAAAGCAATATACCATAGACTGTTAAGTTTATAGTGATAGACTGGATAATGCTACCAATAGTTGAAGCTGAGGAAAAATTGCTAATTTGTCATTAAGCCTCGTGGAAGAGCTTGTCATGGGCAAACGTTCGTTATATTATAAAAGCTGACAGTTTGTCTGCCCATGGTCCTACTAAAATTGTGTTAGTAGTTACGAAGTCCTAGAAATCCCTAGTCGCCAGACACTTAGCAAGTCGTGACAACTCTTTGCCAAAGACCCTTAAAGTTTAATCTTTTACGGTGTGTTTCGAAGCTTTACTACGAAATAAAATATCTGGTGACATGGCTATTCATATTTAAAACATATTTCTTATATTGTAAGTTAAGTATAGCAGCAATCTGACTATTAAATGTATCAAAATCTCGAATTATAAATTTTATTGATACAATTAATGCGAAAGTTTGACTGGAGTGATCTCTAGATGGATGTCAATATAGATGGCTAAACAGATCTGGATGACCACAAAGATTATAATTTGTAGCATATTCAATTTTCTCACATAAACAGAAGTTAAACAGCTATTTAAGAAATGAGGGAATTCCAATTTCAAGATCAATATCCGGTCTGCTATTTAGTTAAATCTCTTAACAATACGCACATGAAAGGGAATAGCAGAGTTATCCGAAAGTGCGGAAATGCGTCACATACATCAACCGAGAAAATAGAAAAACAAAGTCAAGATAAAATATAGCGCCCTGATATTCTGCTACAATTTTCACCTACAAAAAATTGCTTGTGAATTTTTCATTTTGGTTTTTTTTTCGTTAGACATGGAAATGTCAGTCTGCTAGCTGTTTGCTATCGCGTTCTGGTTTTTTTGTTAAATTCTTATATTTATTATTCACGTTAAGTTAACCAGATCAATAGTACCAACCAATAGTTAGATTATTTCAGCGTATTTGTAATATTTAATTTGATATAATAATAAAAGTATGTACAATAAAAAGAGATATATAAATACTTTTAATTTATTAGTTAATTACTTTTGCTTATTATCAACAGAAATAAAAAAAAAATTAATAAGAAATTGAAGGATTGTTACTGGGAATAGTGCATCAATTAAAACAAAAAAAAAATTAAATTTAAATTTATAGACGAGTGTGTATAACATTATTGAAATTCAGACTTTTCTTCAACTTTGAAATAGTTTTATCGGTCCCATTTAGTCTGACCATTTAGTCAGACCTATAAGTCCCTCTTAAAAATATAAATATGACGCCGGTAATTTTCACAAAAAGGTCTGCATAAAAGTAATTCGATGTCACTACCTTATTCATAAGTTCCGATGCTTGCACCTGTAGAACATCTGATAGTCTAAGAGGTGGTGACTTTAATACTACCTACCACTTAAACATTTCCACCAGAACTTTAAAAGTTTTTTATTATGACTGAAACATAATCAATTTTCACTTTAATTAAAACAGCTTTATTTATACATAATCTGTCCTATAGACAAACTTATTTGTAGATAAAAAAACCCTTTAAATTATAATATATATAATTTAACCAATTGGTTTTAATTATTGTTAAACCAAATGCTATATTTAAAAGTATATTTTTAGCTTGATAGGGTACATTACTTTATGGTCACCAGCTCTTTTCTCATTATATGGCTGCCGTAAAAGTGTTATTGCCTTTATAGATTACGTTATAATTTCATGGAATCTTTATGGAAAAGTTTTACTACTGTAATAATAAGTCAATTGGGTACTCATAAGAGAGAATTCTGGTTCCAGAATCCCGATTGTGACACGGTAGAGAAGGTTCCATTATAGAAATGAGGGAATAACACTTAAATTGAAAGTATTACTCGTTTACGTTTTTTGCTATAAAAATGAAATTGCTATTTATTGTAGTCAAGTACTTGTTACTACTATATATACTTATACTTATATATACTTATGTATACTTGGCTTTATAACATTGGAACTAGGAGTAGGTAAGTTATGAGTAACAAAATAAAATCGTTTGCGTTAAAGTCGCATAAAGTTGTAGTAAAAAATACATTCCAATATTTCATTTTCCCGGATGAACCAAACAAGTGTTAGGATAAGAAACATAGAATAACTAAAACGAAATATGTCGGGAAAAAAAAACTTTTTTTTATAATTATGACCTAATATTCATATTCAGTTGTGCCGGATTGATCTTTGATCGGTTTGGCAAATATGGTTTATTCAAGTCACAAGAAAAACCAAGCAAGTAATTTTGCATTATCACCGGGCTTACCTACATAATTATTATAAGTACTTATCTATACACAATTTCAGCTCAATCAGGTTTCAGAAGTTCTAATTCAGCTTTTCAGAATTGACCAAAACGAACGAGCTAAATTGAACAAAAACTTGAAATAAGCCAACAAGACCATTTTGTGATTCATATCATTCGAGATCCACTACGATTTTTAAAAACTATGAAATGTGAATCTATGAAATCTATACTAATATTATAAAGCTGAAGAGTTTGTTTGTTTGGTTGGTTGAACGCGCTAATCTCAGGAACTACTGGTCCGATTTGAAAAATTATTTATCGAGGAAGGCTATATATTATCCCCGTTTTCCTACGGGAACGGGAACCACGCAGGTAAAACTGCGCGGCGTCAGTATAGAATATAAAAATTCCGCATCGACTTATTCGGCTTTTCTGTATTCTTTAATCTCTTACAACATTCATAAGATAGGCTGTGGAACGTTTAATGAGGTGTCCGGCGCATATAAAATAACTTTTATTTTATTTCATTGATAAACCATGGTTTGTATGGATCGTTTATAAATAATGGGGTTATAAAGAGAGCTATTTGTTACTTAAGTAATGTGTAAGCTAGACCTCGCTGGCGACTTTTTGTCTTAAGACATTATGTCTTGTCCATGAAATTTATTTGGTCTATGTACAAGTGTGACTCATTCACTATGAAATCTATACTAATATTATAAAGCGGAAGAGTTTGTTTGTTTGTTTGTTTGTTTGTTTGTTTGATTGAACGCGCTAATCTCAGCAACTACTGGTCCGATTTCAAAAATACTTTCAGTGATAGATAGCCCATTTATCGAGGAAGGCTATAGGCTATATTTTATTTTCAAAAAATTGGGGATCCTTCCTGAAACTCCAATAATGTAACCCAAGGTGTACATGGAGTGTGTTCGCGCCTTCCCAAAAGTCTGCTAAGTCCCTCAAGCATTGTCATTGCTATTCAAAAGGCCAAGGGGTTGCAAATACAGCAGCGTCATTCACTAGACCGTGAAATGACCTCACTCTCAACCAACATGCGCACGAGACGGTTGTAGCTTGCCAATTTGTCATCGGACCTAACCTTACTTACAATAAACCTTTTCAACCTTCTCCAAGTTTTTCTTTGAAAACTATTGATGTTAGAATAAAATAATGTACAACAACTTTGTAGAACACATCATTTTCTACAAAAAAACGACAGCATATATCTATCTATCTATCTATCTATCTATACTATAATAAAAGAGTAGAAATCGAGTGTCTGTACTTTGACCAAATTTAACTAAAATCAAGTTAGGGCGATTAGAAATGAGCAATAGAATACAAAAATGTTTTTGATTTTTTTGCCTGTCTGTATGTCTGTCTATCTGTCCGTCTGTCTGTCTGTCTGTCCTTCTGTCTGTATGTTCGCGCTATTCTCTGGTTCTGCTGAACGGATTTCGACGCGGATTTCACAAAAAGATTAAGCAAAGTTCAGGGCAACATATGGCTTTGTTTCATTAAAATCGGACAGATAGAAAAAAAAAGTTATCTTGAAAAAACTGGATTGCTCAAATTTATTCGCAGGCGTTATTTGGAGAAACGAGTTTTCCACTAAAACTGTGTAATATCGATATTGAGGCACATATTCTATACTCAACTGACCAATTTGTTTGTTTATTTGGTTGAACGCGCGAAACTAATCACAGGAACTACTTAAAAGTTCAGGTTCAAACTGAATAATCCTTTTTGTGTTTAAATAGTCACATTGTCTACTTTTTTATCGTATAATGTTATGCAAGATTTATTTATTACTATAAAAAGAGCACGAATTTGGCGCAATAGCGATTAAATACTTACCTATATTCTATACTTATAATAAAACTGTAACAAGTCAAATTACAGAACTTTTTGATTAATTGAATCGATACTGAATTCAAAAACATTTTTTTTCGAGAAATTACTGAATGAATTCAAATGAAACTTAGCACGGTTTGAGAACATAATACGGAGCAGGTTTTAGAATACTTTTTATAGCGAAAATAAAATCAGAAGGGGGTGAAAGTTTGTACGAAAAGTCCTCCTCTTTTCCTGGACCCAAACAAAAAAAAGTGCGGCCTTCGGCCGGGGGTTTGTAATATGGCTTCTGATCGTGGCTACCGCTGGGCATTTTAGCGATGCACAAAAAACGGAACGCGCGGCCTTCGGCCGGGAGTTTATGATACAGCCTTCGACCGTGACTACGGCTGGGTATTTTACCCAAGCAAACAAAAGCGCGGCCTTCGGCCGGGGGTTTGTAATATGACCTCTGATCGTGGCTACGGCTGGGCATTTTAGCGATGCACAAAAAACAGAACGTGCGGCCTTCGGCCGCGCACTTTATTGTAGCCCGGCCTTCGACCGGGAGTTTGTGATACAGCCTTCGACCGTAACTACGGCTGGGCATTTTACCCAAACGGAACGCGCGGCCTTCGGCCGGGAGTTTATGATACAGCCTTCGACCGTGACTACGGCTGGGTATTTTACCCAAACAAAAAAAAGCGCGGCCTTCGGCCGGGGGTTTGTAATATGGCCTCTGATCGTGGCTACGGCTGGGCATTTTAGCGATGCACAAAAAACGGAACGCGCGGCTTTCGGCCGCGCACCGTATTGTAGCCCGGCCTTCGACCGGGAGTTTGTGATACAGCCTTCAACCGTAACTACGGCTGGGCATTTTACCCAAACACAAAAAACGGAACGCGCGGCCTTCGGCCGGGAGTTTATGATCCAGCCTTCGACCGTGACTACGGCTGGGTATTTTACCCAAGCAAAAAAAAGCGCGGCCTTCGGCCGGGGGTTTGTAATATGGCCTCTGATCGTGGCTACGGCTGGGCATTTTACCGATGCACAAAAAACAGAACGTGCGGCCTTCGGCCGCGCACTTTATTGTAGCCCGGCCTTCGACCGGGAGTTTGTGATACAGCCTTCGACCGTAACTACGGCTGGGCATTTTACCCAAACGGAACGCGCGGCCTTCGGCCGGGAGTTTATGATACAGCCTTCGACCGTGACTACGGCTGGGTATTTTACCCAAGCAAAAAAAAGCGCGGCCTTCGGCCGGGGGTTTGTAATATGGCCTCTGATCGTGGCTACGGCTGTGCATTTTACCGATGCACAAAAAACAGAACGTGCGGCCTTCGGCCGCGCACTTTATTGTAGCCCGGCCTTCGACCGGGAGTTTGTGATACAGTTTTCGACCGTAACTACGGCTGGGCATTTTACCCAAACACAAAAAACAGAACGCGCGGCCTTCGGCCGGGAGTTTATGATACAGTCTTCGACCGTGACTACGGCTGGGTATTTTATCCAAACAAAAAAAAGCGCGGCCTTCGGCCGGGGGTTTGTAATATGACCTCTGATCGTGGGCATTTTAGCGAGTTTATGATACAGCCTTCGACCGTGACTACGGCTGGGTATTTTACCCAAGCAAAAAAAAGCGCGGCCTTCGGCCGGGGTTTGTAATATGGCCTCTGATCGTGGCTACGGCTGGGCATTTTACCGATGCACAAAAAACGGAACGCGCGGCTTTCGGCCGCGCACCGTATTGTAGCCCGGCCTTCGACCGGGAGTTTGTGATACAGCCTTCGACCGTAACTACGGCTGGGCATTTTACCCAAACACAAAAAACGGAACGCGCGGCCTTCGGCCGGGAGTTTATGATACAGCCTTCGACCGTGACTACGGCTGGGTATTTTACCCAAGCAAACAAAAGCGCGGCCTTCGGCCGGGGGTTTGTAATATGACCTCTGATCGTGGCTACGGCTGGGCATTTTAGCGATGCACAAAAAACAGAACGTGCGGCCTTCGGCCGCGCACTTTATTGTAGCCCGGCCTTCGACCGGGAGTTTGTGATACAGCCTTCGACCGTAACTACGGCTGGGCATTTTACCCAAACGGAACGCGCGGCCTTCGGCCGGGGGTTTGTAATATGGCCTCTGATCGTGGCTACGGCTGGGCATTTTAGCGATGCACAAAAAACGGAACGTGCGGCTTTCGGCCGCGCACCGTATTGTAGCCCGGCCTTCGACCGGGAGTTTGTGATACAGCCTTCGACCGTAACTACGGCTGGGCATTTTACCCAAACGGAACGCGCGGCCTTCGGCCGGGAGTTTATGATACAGCCTTCGACCGTGACTACGGCTGGGCATTTTACCCAAACAAAAAAAAGCGCGGCCTTTGGCCGGGGGTTTGTATTATGGCCTCTGATCGAGGCTACGGCTGGGAATTTTACCGATGCACAAAAAACGGAACGCGCGGTCTTCGGCCGTGCACTGTATTGGGGCCCGGCCTTCGGCCGGGAGTTTATGATACAGCCTCCGACCGTGACGGTTGTGGTTTTGTAATTTTTTTATATAAAACATACGGAAATATAAATAAAAGGGGCGACGGGGTCAAAAATGTACATCGATTTTCACGCGGACGAAGTCGCGGGCGTCTGCTAGTTTGTAATAAGTATGAAGTTTAAGCAACTCTATATCCTTCAGAATAAAGATTATTCATAACAGGGTGGATTTATTCGTTTCGTTATTATGTATCTATAAATAGATGGGTATTTAACTTCTTTGTTCTAAGTATACAAAAAGTATCTAGTAAGATAAGGATCCGGTAAGAAACCAAAATTTTTGATTCCAATAGCTAAAAACCAATTGGATGAAAATCAGAGATGCTCTATATTGAAATCCTATCCTTGTTACCCAGTCTTAAAAGATTTTCGTTTTGTTTACAAAAAAAAAGTGAATATTACCTACTAATGTTTAAAAGTTCATAAAAATCATTGAAGCCCCAAAAAAGGGATTCCACGCTAAAACGTCGTGGGATCCGTACCCGACTGCTAGACTAAGAAAGAAATGGGGATATTAATTGATCATAATTATTTAAAAAGATATGGCACATAGGTTTACCTTACTAAAATAGTTTTGAGAAACATTTAGGATCTAGATATTATTCAGTAGATAGTATTATGTCAATCTTCATACCATAAAGTTGCAACTCATACATACTTTTAATTCAACTTTTTGTGGTGCAACATGTCGCGTGGTGTGTGTCGCCGTAGGCTTAATCCGACGAGCTCTGAATGCGACAAGATAGGAAAGGTTATGCATCCGCTCTTTTACGAAGCATACGAAATGAGTAGGTAGGTACGTGATTGAAAAATTAATGGATTCCTGGTTTTAAGTCCCTTGGTTTATTTTATTTTGTTTTACTGTTTTGAGTCTATGGCGCCATGTTTTCGGTTAAAGTAATAAAGAGATAATAATCGGGTCTGTTTTTATTTTGGTGGATATACCTAAAAATAGTTTTAATATCAGCTAATATTATGGAGGTAAAGTTTGTGAGGTTATAAGGGGATCTAGCAAACCGATTTTGAAAGTTATTTCACCACTAGAAATCCACGTTATTTGTGAGTGTCATAAGTTACACCATAATTTCAGGGGAACGGGAACTACGCGGGTCGAAACCGCGAGGCGTCGACTAGTTATCTGTACTTTTATTAAATTGATTATATAATTGTTCTTTGTGTCTTCATCTATTCATCATCATTATCAACCCATATTCGCCTCCCTGCTGAGCTCGAGTCTCCTCTCAGAATGAGAGGGGTTAGGCCAATAGTCCACCACACCGGCCCAATGCGAATTGGCAGACTTCACACACGCAGATAATTGAGAACATTCTCTGGTATGCAGGGTTCCTCAAGATGTTTTTCTTTCACCGTTTGAGACACGTGATATTTAATTTCTAAAAAATGCACACAACTGATAAGTTGAACCCACACCCTCCGGAAGGAGGTCATATCCACTGGGCTATCACAGCTCTTATAATAATAATATTATGCAGGTAGATACCTTTAACTTACTGGACTGGACTAAAATTATGTTTACTAAAATTACGCTATGGTTAGGTATATCGAACTTATTAAAATGTTTCTTTTTGTTTTTCGTCTTTGTGAAATAAAGAAGACGTATTGTATCGAAAACTTTTTAATATACAATAAAATTATACTGCAATAAGTTTTTGAACAATATTGGTTTTAATAAATTTCAGATTATTAAGAATTGATTAAACAACCGCGCCACGGACCAATCTTGAGTGAATTTCTTAAATAAATCATACCGCGTGTTTACGAGAGATCATTTTGTTTAAACTGAGATTTCGGAAGTTTATTGGTTCATTGTTGTTATGAAATATTGCGTAAACCATTTTTTCTTTTTATGATTAAGTAACAGAAAATGTGTAGGAAATTTTTAACACAATAATGTTGCTTATAATTTTGAAGGGTAATTTTGCCGCTCATTAATATGTCATGTAAATAAAATTGAAGTATCTGTCTGTGTTTTCAAAATAATTGTGTTTTCTAAAGTACTTATAGTTATTTACACGATAGGTACGAAAACACACAAGCTTTTTAATTTTAACCGACTTCCAAAAAGGAGGAGGTTCTACGTTCGGCTTTATGTATGTCTTTTTTTAATTTTTGTCTGTCCGTCTGTTTGGGCTAATCTTTTTAAACCGTGGAACGGTGGAACCGATTTTTATGGGGATGGAGGCTTCACTGGAGAAGAGGAAGTTATTGAGCCACATATAGGATTCTTTTTATCCTGGAAAAGTGCATGGTTCCTGCAAATTTGTAAAAAGCTGAATTACACGCTCACGAAGTAGAGGGCGTCCGCTAGTTAAAATATAAAGAGGTTAAGGTTGTTGTATTGCAGGGGTTATCTCTGGTTCTACTGAACTGATTTTGAAGACTCCTCTATCAATAGATAGCCGCCTTGTTTGTGAGTACCACGGGCTATATTTTGTCCCAGTATTCTCACGGAAACGAAAAGTACGCGGGCGAAGCCGCGGGAAGTCTATTAGTAGGTACTATCTATCCCAAAGTGCTGGAGTGGCGACCCCGCACTAGTAAGCGCAGTGTTGGTCGACCCTCCACCAGGTGGACTGACGACATCAAGCGAGTCGCAGGGATCCGCTGGATGCAGGCGGCTCAGTATCGTGATGTTTGGAAGTCCCTACAAAAGGCTTATGTCCTGCAGTGAACGTCCATCGGCTGATATGATGAACTGAACTCATTCGGTTTTAAACAACTCCAATAAAAAGCTGACACCATAAAATGTGGCAGTAAACATCTGTCTATATTAGTCTAAAATGACATTTAAATAATTTCTCAGACGAAGGGACACTAGTTTTTGCTCAGCTTTTGCTCGATTTGCATGTCAACCGCTTGTCAACGGAATGTAACTTGTCAACTTTAGTCCGCAGTTAATTGAAAAGCGCGATTCAGCTGCAAATACAATTTGCATACTTAGTCAGTGGTATCGCCTTTTTGAATTAACACTTTCATCATTATCGGCCTATTTTAACAGTAGTTAAGCGCTATTCTGTAAAGCCTTACCTATATATACCTTGCACCTTGTTCAGTACCTCCACCAAGTGTGAGCCCTTAATATTGGGGGGGTACGTTTAAGGCAACCAAGAAATAACTAACTTCAGAAATACTCAAGCAGCACGTCAGATTTAGATAAAGTAGGTGAGTTGACAGCTAAAAGGTATGCTTTTCGAAAATCTCACGGTTTGAGATTTTTGGAGGGTTCAAAAGTTACAAAATAAACCTGATTTTAAGTGAAGATGCAATCTAAGATGGAATCAGGCTAACTGGTTACAAGGAGGATGAAATTCACACCCCTTTCGGTTTCTACACGACGACATACCGGAACGTTTAATCGCTTGGCGGTACGACTTGGTCGGTAAGGCAGCCACGGCCAAAGCCCCCCACAGCCAGACCTGGACCAATTAAGAAAACCTCAATCGGTCCAGCCGGGGATCGAACCCGTCTTGTATACGTCTAGGATCTGCGTCCACTGCGCATACCACTGCGTCACAGAGGCCGTCAAAAGTTAAAGCGCTGTGACATCATTCGGTGACATTTTAATTTTAGCATCGTATAAAGTTCAAATTCAATGACAAGAGTAAATACCTCCTGATCCTGGCAGTGCACTTCATACATGCATTAAAGTACTGCATACCCTAAGAGTTGCTTCCTTAATGCTTGAATGAATATTTTCCGAGTTTGGTTAATTTTTCTTACTAGTGCATACCCTGACAACCTTATGCACGCCACTGCCTGTGGGCCGTTAATAGTCTGATAATGATGATTAAAATCAATGTATCTTTATTAATGTTATTCCTGTTGAGCAGTCATTGACTGATCTTCTGACACTAACACCGATTTCCGATACAAAGCCCATTGCTAGTGAAACCTCTATTAATATTAATATATTCCGGACATGGTGACAGGGAGGTTACGTGCTCCTTTGAAATGCTAAAAAGTGGTAAAAAATGGGACGGAGCGGGATAAAAGTTTAACTTAAAGCGACAACTTTTTCTATCTTGCTTCACTTTAAGTAAAGCTTTGCAGACGCTTTGCTAATAGCAGTTTATTATTTAGATGTAAAAGTTTAGATATAACTTTATTATTATTCTTAGTTGTCATCATCATCATTATCAACCCATATTCGACTCACTGCTGAGCTCGAGTCTCCTCTCAGAATGAGAGGGGTTAGGCCAATAGACCACCACGCTGGCCCAATGCGGATTGGCAGACATCACACACGCAGAGAATTAAGGAAATTCTCACGATGTTTTTCCTTCACCGTTTGAGACACGTGATATTTAATTTCTTAAAATGCACTCAACTGAAAAGTTGGAGTGCATGCATTGGACCGGTTTCGAACTCACACCCTATGGAATCAGAGGCAGAGGTCATATCCACTGGGCTATCACGGCTCTTTTTAGTTATATACACTTGATATTAATATAAATTTAAGTTTCGTTTTTCGCTTTGAAAAATATAGCCTAACAAAATGAACTTACTAAAATGCCTATGTGGTTAGTTTGTATGTGGTAGAAGTAGGCATAAGAGACATACCAGTAAATCTCTACAACTTGCTTAAAGACCTTGGCCTCACTACAACTATAGTTCTATTATAGAACGGGTATCCAAAAACTGCTTTATTGGGATCCTTGGGATCCTTTGGCATGAAACAATAAGAGCAGAAGGTGTAAGTGATGACCAGTGTCTTAAATGGGGGAATTTTAGAAACCTACGTAGCAGATATTCCGGCGGATCTAGATGACGATGTCGTTTGGTTTTTTCGATTTTTGACGAAGAATAGTGTAATAAATAAATTAAACTGTATTTCCAAGTATTCAAATAATAATTATTGTTATATAAAAAGCAACATTTTCATTATGATAAATGAAGATACCGTTTATATATTCAAATTAATAGTATCAAAGTTTAATTGATTGCTTGACAACAATATGATAAATATGATTTTTTGTTCGCGTTCATCATAAAAAATGGATCTCCGACGTACAGCGCCAGACAGGCGTGCCTAATAGAGATATGTTCAACTTATTACCGTGCTATTTTGATTGTTTTCTGTTCAGAAAAATATAATAGATATAATAAACACTGCTGGAACAAAATAAAACCGATTTGTCAATAGTTGGAATAATATCGGTTCCAATTTGTAGATAAATATCTACAAATGAAGGTATAAGAATTCTATTTCTATTATTGTGGAAATTATCTTTAAATAGTTGCTATTTAGTGTGTTTATATATTTGCACATACAGTACTAAATTGTAGTACGCACTACCCATAATACGCTACGCTCCTATTGGTACCCTGGCTGTTTTATTATTGTTAGGTATTTTACATTCATTGTTATCACCAGCCCATAGTAGTAGTGAGTCATTAAAAGTGAACTATTCATGATGAATGATTGTCATCATCAATGGCCTACAATGGTCATTTGGTTCAAGGACTCAGATGTTAGCGCACTACATAAGATTCCCGTATATACCCGTATTCCTAACAGATAGTTAGTTTCAACACCATATAAAGTTCTAAAATTAACTTAGCCGTTAGCAGCAATTTATTAAATCTATAAAGATTTTAGGTCTTAGAATTAAAAATAATTTCGCTTAAATTGAACTTAGACAACAACAAGCATAAGTACTACCGAAAATAAAAAGTACCCTGTTTTTGTATTACAATAAAAGGAAGCGAAGCACCCAGAGCACGACGAGCGAAATCTTAATGCGTTTAATAATTAATGTAAACAAACTAAAAAGATGTGTGGCCATAAATTAAGCGAAGCGGAAAGGCACTGACGCATATCGGGGGACCTTTTAAGAAACCTGTACACACAAATGCCATTCCGTCGCCCATAGTTAAAATGCCCAAAGAATAGCTATTCATTAGCGGGCGCGAGAATAAGAATTCTTTAGGCACTCTGAATATTCCATCGGCGAGAGACTTTGTATTGTCTTTGGAAAAATGTCCGCTTCGGTCGCTTCCATTGATATGCATAGCCCGAGATATGAACGTAATTTTGCGAAATATAGAATCCACCAATCAGTCTCGAGCATTCCATTTTTAAAAATGTAAATGTACCTATTTGTCTGAATAGGCTGAAGTTACAATGCATCAAAATATAATTCAAGACACAATGAGAAATACAAGTATTATTTTTATATTGGAAATCTTTGACACTGCTCTACTTACTCACACTTGCTTTACTCTCGCACATTAACGTCGTAGGAATAAATCGGAACAGTAATTTACAGTAAAAAGGACAATAAATGTTCTACGAATATAGTACAAAAGTAAATAAAATAAAATAATTATTTATTAGACTCAATCTTTGTAATGGTAAAGTGAGGGCTTTTAATGAATTACCTACTTCTAATAATTTTATTTAAACATTATTGAATTGCTGCTTAATGAAGTTTCGATTATGAATCTGCAATTATATTACAAACTAAACTAATATCAATAGCAGAGTATTACTTAAGATCGAGATTCTCTAGAGTGCATCTTGTAAGTTTTATATCATCGGTGTATGGTGCTAAATTATGTCGGGCCGGTGTTGCCAACACACTCGCTTGACAAAGACAGGAGCTCCGTAGCAGATGGTCGTATATCCTTGTTCATTATCTAGTGATCCCATAGATTTTATTGGCTATCGCCCAGACAGAAAGAACCAAGAGATGGTGGGAAGATATGTTTTTTTTTCATTACAAGTCCATAGGCACTATGGTTGGCTAGGGACTTTGGTTTCGCGTTTCGATCAAGCATTTGGCTGCGATGGTCAGAAATGGCATGTATATGGACAACGAAAAATAACAACAATACAAATAGACATTTAAAACTTTTACGGAAACAAGTTTGGATGAATAAAAAAAAACGTAATATATAAAATTTAAGTTGAGTTGAGTTGATGATAACAATATTAAACTCGACATAAATAAATCAAAATTACTTACATAAATAATAAAATTAGGAAAGTACCTAAAGACTTTTCCGAATATTGGTGCCACTATCAATGTGATAGTAAAAGTGACAGCTGCTTATAGCAGAAGCGAACTCATCATTCTGTAAAAAAACCTTAGCCCTCATTCGCACGAGAGCTTTTTTAACGGACGTTAATAAAGCGTTCAAATACAACAAATGAATTCCCTTTTTCCATTTTGGGCGTCGGAAATAAACCATAACTAGTTAAATGAAGGTCTATTTCATTAACAACCCATATTCTGCTCACTTTTGAACACGAGTCACATCTCAGAGTGAGAGGGGTTAATAGCTCACGCTGATTCGATGCGGATTGGCAGACTTCAGATTTGAGAGACTTCTACATAAGAGAAATAAGGAAATACAGTATGCAGTTACGTTTGAAGTACGTGATATTTAATTTCTTAAAATGCACATAACTGAAAAGTTGGAGGTGCATGCCCCAGATTCGAACCTACGCCCTCAGAATCAAAGGCAGAGGACATATCCACTGGGTCACAGCTTTTACGAATTACCAGGTAAATTTTGTTCAGCAGCTCTTACACTAAGATAGATAACTCCGCCGTTTCGTATTTAAATTGTTTAATCTTTAATATTAAAGTCAAGTTACAGCGTTTATCGGCGAGAGATAAGAAGTGTTTTATGTTGACGTGAAAGAACATTGCATGAAACTTAATTCCTCTGACATAAATTATGTTTACAATTCTTTTACTTTACTTTAACACTAAATATTTGTTATATTGTTTACTTGTACAAGATTTCACTGATACTTTGTAATGAAAAGTTATGAGGCCATTAATGGTAGGCGTCCACAGATCCGCATCGGACAAATCACATCAAACGGAATCTTTGAGACAGGGGTAACGAAAGCAAGGCAGGTCGCTAGATAATTTGTCAAAGATTTGTAGTAGTAGGTAAAATATTAATAAGCATATAAGCAGATTTCCCTAAAAAATGGCGCTCCTAATACTGATTTAATACTAAACAAGATTATTTATAGAAGGAAACGCTTATTTTAATCAAATTCTTTATTTAGCCGACATCAATGACTCTTTTCATCCCATGAATAATTAAAAACCCTTTTAACTGTGTCAATGTAAGGCCTTTAAATTAACAGGACACGCGAGCCTTAAGAGCGTGTAAAATTATTCAGTATCCTGTCGGAAGAGTGCACCACAAAGTTTTCGCTTTGCATATTTAAAGAATACTCGCTTTATCTGGCTCATCGCCGATTCAGATATTCGAGGGAAAAACGGAGCAAGCCATAAGACGAGATTCTTATACTCGGATACACATTAGGGCAAAATTAAGTGCGGTAATGTGTCCAACCATTACATTAAAATGCCTTCGGCTACTTCGCATTGCTTCGGTAAAAATAAAGGGCATTCTGGGTAAGCTATTGGCAGTACAATTATTCGATGAATTTCTCCCGCCGTACTCCGCGCAGCAAGTTACGGCCTTGTTGCCAATTTATCGGAGCAAGCACCAATAAAGCGGAGTGGCACGCACGTTGGCTGTCAAATTTTTTATGCGATTTTCGGCTTAATTTCCGCGCTATAGATGTGAGTTTCCTGCCCTTTAATCTTCTTTAATCGAATTTATTACGCTCATAAGTGTCTCCAGTGTCTACTTTTTTTCGGCTTTTTATGAAGTGAGCAAAAATAAAAGCGGTTACGCGTTTTTTACTTTAGAACTTTGGACAGCTGTGATGTTAGAGATACGGAGTTTTGTTAAGACAATTGCTATATGACATGATAGGTTATTCTTTGTAGAAGAAAAATTTTATAAGCGTAGCGTTTTATTATACTTGCTTTTCTTTCTTCATTCTGAAATACTTAATGAAAGTAATATATAATTTTGTCTTTGTCTTACAGACCGCATTTTAGCAAAGTCTAGTTACTATAGAGAACATAATATTTTAGTCACACAAGTGAGTGCGTAAACTTGAGTAAACACTTTATTCTTCTCTACCCTTTAATATAGTTCAATAGGAGGAAGACATGACTGCAGAGAATTATTGAAACTTTTTGTGCGTATGGCATGCTTTATCAAACTAGTTCTAAACTCTATTATCATACAATTGACTCAGGTACCTTAACTATGCTGTTGAGACCTATACAAATGTAATGCTAGTTCTACAAATACCAAATAAATAAAAATAAAAAAAAAAATTGTGTGTCAGCTCCGACGCACGAATGGAGTTTACTCTTTCAGATCGACTGTTTAAATAGACGTATGTTGCCCGCAGCATACACTATGTACGTCTCAATACTCACGAAAAGTGAAAGGTGCGCAACCGAGGAGTAGCAGGCCACGGCGTACGCGCTCGCCAACAGCGTGCACATGTGTGTGCTAGGGTGAAAGATGCGCAGAATAGGTTGTACACAAAAAACGTAACGCTGATTTTACTGCCCATATTTTTTTCATACCGGGGACTATATATGAAAATATGATTCTTAAAAAACTAGTAAACTCCAAAAAAAGTGGATAATATCAATTACACGTTTTGGCGTCGCAAAAAGCATTGATACAGAGTTATCACTTACCAACTAAATCAATAATCTACGTGACTAAGGTAAGAGCCATAGTCCAGCGGTACTGTCACGATTACAGTCACGATTATGACTAGACCGCGTCACTTCCGTGACAAGTCGATTCGTTGCGAGCGTCGTGAACAATTAGGTGTCAATAGTGCTGCTGGACGAGGAGGAATTCCGCGGGAAGTCACCGGGATACCGAGGGGAAACCACGTTCTATGATGCGCTTGTTTTGTAACCACGTCGTTAACAAAACCACAGAATTTAATATCGTGATGTACGAGTGAACTGTGGTTTTAAACAAAGTCTTTTCATTAAACTTTTTTTATAAAAATAAAAAACTTGCCATGTATATTCACGGTTTCTCATGTAATGGGGCGGGGATTAAAATTTAAATTCAAACTACTTCCGGTTTCAGTTTTAACTCATAAGCTAACTCATAGCATAAGCTATATGCTCTTGGACTTTGATTAAGGAAATAATGGACACAATGTGCTTTGATAATGTTACGATCATATATTTTTTTGTGTATTTGGCAAGAAAGTAATAAAGAGAAAAAAAAAACGTTTATTTTAAAATTGCACACACACGTCACAATGCCTAAGTAGTGAACACTATTTTAGTGTCTGATGCCTCGACCACCACGTGACTTACGAGTAAGAATTACTAACAATATTCTAGTTGGAAAATTTCGTTTAGGTCAACTAAATACACGTTAAAGATAGTGAAATAGCCTGCTGTTATAACAACCCATTACAGGCCTTGCTCCGTTATAGGATAGGGGATACGGAGCTCGAACCTACCACTGTGTCAGTTGGACTCGAGAAAAATGCATGTAAGACAAGGCAATCAATCAACATTAATTGAAAATAGGTTTCGACTCTCTCATACAGGGCCGGCCCGTCCATACGGCGAACGGGGCGACAAATCCTAGAGAACGCCTACATGACGGTACTGCGCCTGATTTTCAATTGGTCACCACAGAGAATGGTCAAGATCTTCGCGTTCCATTCTTACTTAACACTCATAATTTGGTATAGGTATCTGCATAAGGAGCAAGCAGGAGAGGCGGAGTAATTGGATCTCGCTCCATTTTAAAATTTACTTCGGGCCAGTGCTCTCATACCTTCACAGATGTACACAAAAATAAAGAATTATCACCGATACAATCGGTACGATACAAATCTGCTGAAACTAATAACTTGTAGTTGCGTTCTAATGCTAGTTGAAGTTCAAACAGAGTGGAAAGAACCCGCACAGCAGTGACAGCTACCGTTTGCGAGGAAACCGTTCTACCGTTAGCGAGCATGCTTTGATGGTTTCATTCAAAGAGACAATGTTTAAGATAACATTTCCCGTATTGAGTTATTGTTGAATAAAAATGCTATGTCTAGTAGCAATCGATTTTGCATAACCGGTTCTAAATTGGTCTCTGTGAGTGCGTATAGGTATATTATTTTTATTAACAAAATTTTAAATTAGCTCACGACAGACTTCTTGCACGTGGACGATTTATTTAGGCATTGCAGTAATCTGTATCATAAGCCTTCATTCGCACGAGAGTTTTTTTAACGTACGTTAAAAAAGCGTTTAAATATAGCATGAAGTTAAATGAAGGTCTATTTTCAACGCCCAAAACTGAAACGTCGTGTGAAGATATACATGGAATTGCATTTGTTGTATTTGGACGCTTTTATAACGTCCGTTAAAAAGGCTCTCGTGCGAATGAGGGCTTACGTTGCTGATGTCGCTTGACTATACTACAGCCTTTCTTGATGAGTACTGTTTATCACCAAAGAAATTAGAAATGAAGGTAGAAAACGCATGTCATTTCATAACTTGTTTATTTTAAATTACGTATGGTTTGTGTGTAAATTGTTATATAAAACATATTATCCGTATCTAATTGTTCTAAGCTTATTAATCAGATTTATTTTCATTAATTTACGAAGAAGTTAATTATAATTATTATTAGGTGTGTCATAGCCCAGTGGATATGACCTCTGCCTCCGATTCCGAAGGGTGTGGGTTCGAATCCGGTCCGGGGATGCACCTCCAATTTTTCAGTTGTGTGCATTTTAAGAAATTAAATATCACGTGTTTCAAACGGTGAAGGAAATCTGCATACCAGAGAATTTTCTCAAGTCTCTGCGTGTGCGAAGTGTGCCACTCCGCATTGGGCCAGCGTGGTGGACTATTGGCCTAACCCCTCTACATTTTGAGAGGAGACTCGAGTACAGCAGTGAGCCGAATATAGGTTAATTCATTCATTCATTCAATTCATCAAGAAAGGCTGTAGTAGGTATAGTACGAAGCATTTTTAGCTCTTCGTTCTTTGATCCGTACCTACTGTTGGGCTGATTCTGAATAAAACCGACATTTTTGCAGAAAGTCATGTTGTAAGATACGTATTCGTATGTAGTGTAATCTAACAAACTACGAGTATATGTGTGCCAAATTTCATTCAATCCTCTTTGTGTTTATCTTGTTAACAGATAATTTTTAAATAACGAAACTTAATAAATTATTCTAAATCTATAAATTTTAGGTAGTTCTAACGAACTATATGTGTGCCAAACATTCAAACTTTTTTGCGTTCATCTTGTTAATAGATAGTTTTAAAATAAAAAAACTTAATAAATTATTCTATATCTATAAATTTAAAGTTAAAAATTCGTTCATCAATCATTAAAAATGTCCACAATGAATATTCAGAAGACGTTATTTTATCTTGTAAAAGATTTTTGTGGTGTCTTCCTATTTCCACTTAAGGATGTTGTTATCTGCCGCGCTGTCTCATTAGTCTTTGTAAGGAGACGCCGGTAGTGAGGAGATGATTAGACGTGTTAGGCCTCGTTCAAAGTGTTCTTTTTACGTGTTAAGTATGTATATTGATTTTTAATTACTTGTCATTAATAAGTTTATTATGGAACCTTTTAGACTGTCGTCCTACTACTAGTAAAAGTTGTTATGAAAGGGCTGTTAAGGGGAAAAATGCAACAATTCCTCAAAAGAAATATCATCGTGAGGAAACCTGCATACCTAAAAAATTTAATACTGCTCCACGTGTGTGAAGTCTGCCAATTCGCATTTGGCCAGCGTGGTGGACTAAAGTTTGTCATGGTGCAGCATAAAAACCAGTTACGGTCATAGGATGAATAAGCTATATTCTTCACAAGTTTAGTTAGGTTTCTCTTTTGCACTACGACAACAGTCCGTTAGGCGGGGATCGAACAACGACCTGTCGGGGATGAGTCCGACCCTTTTACCGGTGACCTATTGAGGCTTTTGTTATATTGGTTATATTAATAACAATTTCCTTTACTTCTTGTGTGAAGATGGAAATTGATCCAATGCCTCCATCATCTCAAAGTATCAAAATCATATAAACACAAATCTCCAAACATTGCACTCTATTTTGGTCCGTTGACTATACTAATTTAATGAATGTTGTACCCAATCAGTTAAAAAGGAAAGGAAAATATGAGTCATGTATAAGGACATGGTTAAAATTCTTTAATAATAAAAAAAACTGCACGTCTCAAATCGTTACTGCTTGTAATCGAAAAGAATCGTCATTAAATTATACCAGACAATCTCTTCAATTTTAAGGTCCATGTAAGACGGTAGGGGTCCCACGATTAATTGCATTTTGTGGACGGATACGTTTTAAAATCGCATTTAGGTTCATCTTGTAATCACAAATGCGCAACGGCCATTGCATGTCAATCCTACAAATGCTTTTAAAAGTTAAAGTTCGGATGTACGATACTCAATCACACAAGAAAAGCTCGGTTTGGATGAAAATTGGTACATTGATTAATACAAATAGTACTTTTTCTTGTTGAATGACTTCATGTTAATGATGATTTTAAAGCAGTTGGTAGAATAATAATACTCGTATCCACAAAACATGAAAACGCGAAAATTTTTCATAATATGTAACGACGGATTTCTGCACAGAAATGTTGGCAATACTGAAAATAATTAAGGGATTATAAGTTATTTTAAGAGTCTGGTGAAATGTTACACATCGAAGAGATATCAGGAAGTAGTTCTGGCAGCACTAATTGCTCTCGGAGGTATGTAGTCACTACTAAATTCAGTAACATCACTAGAATTTCTTCAAAGTAAGACCATTATTTTGTTTTCTTGCTTAGGACATTGTATACATTTATACTATAAGACTAACACTTTAAGATACTTTCCATTGAATTTATGGTTAGATCAAACAAAAGGAACGAACGAAAGTTATTGTCAGGAGATTACTCAGGGTTCGGCTTTTTTCATCCTTCCAATGTTTAGTATCTATTTATTTACAAACTTTACTTAGAACAATTAAAAATATGCTAATAAATAAAATAAGACACTCAAGACAGGAATCAGGTCTGGAATGAAAAAAAAATTGAATTTCAAAAGCACAATCTTTTGTAACCGATGTCAAGTAGGTATACTTATTTGAAGTGAGGCTTGAATTAACCTGTCAGCAAAGTAACGACGTTATCGAGGCGACATCAGTAGCCGCCGACGTAATAATCTGTCCTCCACATTTTATAATACACGGCTCCGAGTGGCTTGATGTGCTCAGTAGCTGTCAACAATTATTGTTCAACTATGTGTTCAATGACCATATTGTTTTAATTTAAGGTTTTTCATTGCATCTTGTTGATGCTCAAAATTTTGGAATTTGGCTTGTCTGAGGTAAATTTTTTATCTTTTGTTTCTGTCTGATCTCACATAAGTTTGTCTCTTGTGATCTATGTTTAGTTACATTAACTGCATTAGATCTTATAAAAATAGCTTTAATAGTTCGTGTCAGTTTTTATTTTTGTAAAATTTCATTTTGTTTTTACACATTTATTTTTGCATATATGTTTAAATTTTATTATGTGGTTTTTAGGTATATATTTCATTTATTTACCTTTTTTTAAATGAAATAGCCAAAAATTATTTTTGTCTTGTTATTTGTTCTTTTATCGCTTCATTATTATCATAAATTATAAGATAATTTGTATTACAACATCCACTCTTTTAGTACCCATATTCAATTGTTATTAAGTTAGAAAGAGTTCTTACTTAAATTTACATATTTCTACCACGACTAAGTTCCAGACATTGAAGCGATCGATAATTTTACAGGATAAAATAATCATATCATTATATAAAAAGTCTTTTTGGCGTGCCATTGACACAGTTGTTTTCATTGCTAAAGGTACTAGTATTGTGATTGCTTTTACAGATATATTGGGTTTCTCATGGAATTCATTGAAAGCCACAGGTGTACGACGATGCACGATCATTGTAACCGATGTCATGTATTTGAAGTGAGGGTTGAATTAATCCGTCTGTGCTTATCGCGGTGACATCGGTAGCGGACGGATGACCTGTCGTGAGTCATCCACGTTTTACTTTACACGGGGTCTGAGTGACATGACGTGTGCCTGGCTCACTTGAATTGAACTTGTAAGGGTTAAGGTTTGATAATTGATTCTTTATACTAAAACTAGCGGACTCCCGCGACTTCGTCCGCGTGAAACTCGATGTAAACTTTCAGCTACCCCTATCCTACCCCTATCCTACCCCTACCCTACTCCTACCCTACCCGTACCCTAACTGTATCTTACCCCTACCCTACCCGTACCCTACCCTACCCGTAATCTTCCCTTTCCCTACCCCTAGGATAGGGGTAGGCCCTACCCCTACCCTATCCCTAACCTAGGCATACACTCCCCTACCCTGCCCTACCCCACCCTACCCCTACCCTACCCTACCCTACCCTATACCTTCCCTACCTTACCGTTTAGCGTGGTGCGATGACAAAGGAAAATAGAGACTTCTATGCTAAAATTATAATCTTTGCAGCTACTGGACTGATTTGAAATATTGTTTTACCAATAGATAGCTACGTTATTTGCGAGTGTCATAGGCTATGTTTGATTCCCATATTCACACAGGAACGGGAACTACGTAATTGAAAGCGCGGGGCGTCATGTAGCGGAATTTCTGCGTCTTTTAGAAATTTTGTATTATCTCCGAAACTATTTAACTAATTAACATACTATAAAGGGCAAATCTTATCTCCATAATATCCTTGTGATTAGTAAATAATTTATTTTAATAAGGATTTAAGTTAAGTAGCATAAATAATGACGCAAACCTAAGTATATAAAATTTATAATTTTTAAAACACAGATGATACTATATCTGCTAATATATAGAAGAAAGATATATGGTGTCGCGGACTTTTTTGTAGAACTTTTAAAGATACATAAAGCCTCCATACATTAATTTCAATTTTACACAATGGTTAAGGCAGCGCATGCGAATAAGTCTGCTTAAGAGGATTTTCGGTCCGACCTGTATGACAAAAACTGTGTTAACTCGGCGAATATATATCATACTAATATAAAATATAGCCTATAGCACTCCCCGATAATGTAGCATTCTACTGGTGAAAGAATTTTTGAAATCGGACCAGTAGTTCCGAAAATTACCCCATTTAAAAAATGTGACAAACTTACAAACTTACAAACTTTACCTCTTTATAATATTAGTATAGATTTAATTGCTTTTGTAAGTGTGAAGGCTTCTTTATATATCCTACTAATATTATAAACGCGAAAGTTTGTATGAATGTTTGGATGTATGTTTGGATGTATGTTTGGATGTATGTTTGGATCTTTGTTACTCTATAACGCCGCTACTATTAAAGCGATTTAGCTGAAATTTGGAATGGAAATAGATTTTTTCTGGATTAACACATAGGCTACTTTTTCTCCCGAAAAAAATCCATGGTTTTTCGAGATTTGCGAAAACTGATGATTTGTGAATGTTTGTTACTCTTTCACGCCTCAACTACTGAATCGAATTAGCTGAAATTTGGTATTAAGATATATTATAGCCTGGATTAACACATGGACTACTTTTTATCCCGGAAAAATCCATGGTTCCCGAGGGTTTTGTGAAAAATTAAATTTCACGCGGACGAAGTCGCGGGCGTGCGCTAGTTTTTATATAATTGTAGGTCTCTTAGTGTGACAATTCGCCGGTTTAGTCATATGTTCATGGTCTAGTAAAGAGCCAGGCTTCCTTTCTTTGACGTGGGATTTAGATCTGAGACTCTATTCGTTGGTAAGGGTTGGCGGACCTAAGGTATAATCAGTATGTAGCTTGAAATGCAAAGTATCGGGTACGACTTCTGGTTCAGGTGTTTTCTTTCTTCCAAGAACTTCGTTTCTTTTTTCTGAAAATTTTGTCTTCTCAGTAAAAAATCTCAGCATTTGAAGTTTGTGGTGTGTTTGGAAGAGCACGATAAGTCTTCGTCGCGTAGGTACACTATAATTAAAAATCTGATAGTAATAATCATTATGACTCTAAGCGCGCCAACCTGCAATGAAGCAGCATGATCATTCTAAGCTCTATATCTTGTATACTATAAGGCTTGACCCTGTAGTAGGTTGATGGCTAAAATAAGCTGATAATTATGAAGTAATTATTTTATCACCATCATTATCAACATGGACGTCCAGTGCTAAACATAAGCCTCTTATATAGACTTCCAATCATCACGGTTTTGGGTCGCCAACATCCAGCGGCTCCCTGCAACCCGCTTGATGTCCTTGATCCATCTAGTGGGGGATCGACCAACACTGCGCTTTCCGGTACTAGGAACTTGCCTCCTTGGAACCCTAACGTCCATCGGCTCTTCAAACTATGTATTATTTTATGTACCTACATGAATTAATTATTTTATATTGGGTAGAAGTTTTAGATTGGATTTTATATTACACTAGCTGACGCCGCGCGGTTTCACCCGCGTGGTTCCCGTTCCCGTAGGAATATAATAATATTCCTTCCTCGATACATGGGCTATCTAATACTGTAATAATTTTTCAAATCAGATCAGTAATTCCTGAGATTAGCGCGTTCAATCAAACTAACAAACAAACTCTTCAGCTTTATATTAGTATAGATTTTGTATCAGCTACAACGTCGAGTTTCATGTTACCCACATATGTCATGTTATTTTACATATTTTATAATAAGCTTTGAGAAGTCATTGTCTAAATTCAAATTAAACTTTCTCTGTAGAATGATAATAATTGTGAGAAATATGTCGCGAAACACTTTCACTTGGCACTTCACTGGGCATATTTAATTAACGCAAAATTATTGTCAAGGTTAGAAACTTAAATAATATATTAATAAGATTATATTTTACCTACAAGTGTAAAACTTTTAGAGTATTATTAATAACAACTCTATTTCATTTTAATTAGTTTGTTAGACATTCCTTAGAACCAGATCGAAATCGTGATTTATTAATTACTGAATGCTCATCCAATAAATAAATTCTTGCGATTTATTCGGACATGATTCTATTCGTATTTGAATAATCTTTTGTAAACTTGAAAATACATTTATTTCTTATATCTAGTATGTGTCTAATAGAGTACCTACAACAGTAAACTAATCATCATCATCATCGTCATATCAGCCGGTGGATGTCTACTGCAGGACATAGGTCTTTTGTAGGGACTTCCAAACATCACGATACTGAGCCACTTGTATCCAGCGAATCCCTGCGACTCGCTTGATGTCGTCAGTCCGCCTGGTCGGGGGTTCGCCAACACTGCACTTACTAGTGCGGGGTCCCCATTCCAGCACTTTGTGACCCCTACGTCCATCGGCTCTTCGAACTATGTGCCCCGCCCATTGCCACTTCAGCTTCGCAACTCGTTGAGCTATGTCGGTGACTTTGGTTCTTCTGCGGATCTCTTCATTTCTGATTCGATCACGCAGAGATACTCCTAACATAGCTCGTTCCATCGCCCGCTGTGTGACTCTGAGCCTTCTTATGAGGCCCATAGTTAGCTATGTAAAACTAATAGAACGTTATCACGTTTCATCGTGAACAACATAAAATTTGTGAACGTAAAGACAATTTTTCATTGCTATAAATAGCTGGCACTATTGGTACTATTTATTAAACGTTTGTGGGTGGCGTAGAGGACATTAAAATTAAAATATTTGTCCAGCCCGCGGCACCGCGCTATCTAATTAAGAGCGATCGACACTGAAAATCCCATTAAGTTGTCAAAACGGCGAATAAACTTTGGCAATATAGCAAATTGATCGAAAATCTCCGACTCGTGCTATCGTTGTTAGTAAAATATTGCCAAGAATTACTATTATTTTTTTATATTTATTTCATGCCTACGACTTCCAATTAATATTTTATTTTGCCGTCAGCGAAAAATTAATTAATCCACCGACTACCGCAAAACATCAAATAAACTGTCAACGCGACATATTCCCATAATATCTCGTTCGTTAATTTTTTTTTATTTGTAGAACATTCAGAAAAATTTGATTGTAATATTTAACTTTTATTTATCTTAATAGACTGATGATAATTTTTTTTTCAATTTAAAAATAAACTTCTTAAGAGTTTACCCCATCATAGCAGTCAATATTTGGGTTTGAGTCTTGGAATCTTCGTTTTGTTTGATAAGCGACTAAATTAAATTAAGACAATTACCTATGCACATTTGTCCGCCTCAGTTTTGATGCGTTAGTGCTCTATATGTAGTATAAAATATCATTGTCGTCTCTAGCATCTAGTGAGATATTTTTTTCAATTGCAATATCAGCCGAATAGCGTGTGTGCTGTCATAAGATTATAAAATAATGAACATAAATAAAAATGTATTTTCACAGATGACTATAAAGAGCTTTTTGAAAGAGTACCTACACTCTTTCAAAAAGCTCTTTATAGTCATCTGTTTATTTCCATAAAGTCACTGTCACGTAACTGCGAAGAACCGCACATCATAACAAAATAATATCAAACAATAAAAAAAACTCAATAGAGTCACTACAACTGACTATAACATGTAAATCTGTAAACAGAAAGTTTAACAGTGTTACGTACATAAAATACACATAATAACGTTAATGATCACCAAAATAACAGAAGGGGTCGAAAAGATGCTCAGGTTTTATTATTCAATTCCTTTTGATCGAAGGATACAAACGTCTGCTGTCCATTTTGTGGGCATACAGAGCATGTTCAAATTTTATGAGCACATAAATATTGGACGGGTATGTCGCGGTTTCAAATATGGAATACACCGAACGATATTGGAGGCGTTTTTCAACGTTTTTTGAGGTTTGGAAACAAAAACAAAGTCGAGAGTGTATATTGTAATCTTTAAGGAATATTTTACTTTACTGTTAACATATTTATTATCACTCCATGTTTTAAGTTTTTGCTTAAAATAACAATAGGTGCCGTCAAATTTTGTTTAAAAAAACCAACGTTTTTGCGTTTTGACTTTGAATCCTTTCACGTATGAATATTTTCATACCCACCCATTCTAACTTATTTGGAAGGGAGGATAATGGTCATATTAGATAGTTTTCTATTAAACTTTTATTTTGATTAAATAATATAATATTTTAAGTTTAATACCTAAGTACGATTATGCGCGCTGCATGCTTGTTGCTAGATGACTTACGGATCCAAAACTTAGTCGCTATCCATGGGCCTCTTATGAAAGCTCAGATTCAATCAACGCACGATGCAGCGAGCTCGGAGTATCCCTGTGTAATTGAGTCAGAAATGTGAAAATCTGCAGAAGAATCAAAGTCAGCGAAATAGGCCAACGAGTTGCAAAGCAGAAGTGACTATATGAATGTGGAGTGGAGTGAATAGTTTGAAGAGCTGATAGACGTTGGGGTCTTATGGTGCTGGAATGGTGACTCCGCACCGTGATTGGTTGGGTGAAGGTATAAAGCAAAATATGCATCGCTGGATGCATGCGGTACAAAACCGTGTTGTTTGTCCATAAGAGGATCCTATATTCAGCAGTAGACGTCCATCTATACTAATATTATAAAGCTGAAGAGTTTGTTTGATTGATTGAACGCGCTAATCTCAGGAACTACTGGTCCGATTTGAAAAATTGTTTCAGTGTTAGATAGCCCATTTATCGAGGAAGGCTATAGGTTATATTTTATCCCTACGGGAACGGGAACCACGCGGGTGAAACCGCGCGGCGTCTACTAGTCTCTTGATAATGATGATGATGCTGATGAGGTGTTTAGTATATATGATTGTATATTTCTCAAACAGTTTAATCCATTATTGCTATAGTACATACAAAATTATACGCAGACGTTCTTAGAGGATATTATTTGCCGTGTGTTTCAATGCATGATTCAAGTTCGAGCAAGCCGCGGGCGCTTATAGCGGTCGTAATTTTTACTCACGGCCCAGTGAATAATTTCGGTAAATTTGTTTGCCTGCCCCAGCTTTTGTCGAGTATTAGCTTCGGTGGAATTATTGAATTACAACATCCATTCGCGATTTTTCTGTTCCGAATTAACGATTATAAATGCGAAAACGGTATCGAACGTCGAATTTGTTGGAGCAACGTTAATTGGCCTTTTACGAGAAACAGTAAACTTAATTAGCGAATAAGGTACGGGCATACATATATTTACCAGTAATCGCACCACGTATTGACGTGAATTCGCTTTTAATATTCCACATAAATACTTCAAGCCCGCACATTCGAAGTAAGAATGTTAATGGTTTAAAAAATCACTGTGAAATCAAGAATTCGCCTGGATCCGAATTCGCTTTGAGATAAACATTTCGGCCAAAATTCGAATAAATATTTGGTACTCGGTTGCATTATCGATTCTGTTTTTTATGGTGATCGCCTACTTATTTTCGTTTTGCCGGGTGACAATCTCAAAAGTATAATTAATTTCCATTTGTTTCTGTTTTACAAATATGACCATAATATACGCAGTGGAGATACGTTAATTATTTGATGATTACGAGAATTTATTAATTAATATTAATGTAGGAACCTACCTGTCGTACGTTTTATTAACATTTTTCATTGTCGAAGTTTTTACACATACTTATCATCATCATTATCAACTCATATTCGGCTCACTTCTGAGCTCGAGTCTCCTCTCAGAATAAGAGGGGTTAGGCCAATAGTCCACCACGCTGGCGCTGGCCCAATGCTGATTGGCAGACTTCACACACGCAGAGAATTTTCTTAATTCTCTGGTGTGCAGGTTTCCTCATGATGTTTGTCCTTCACCGTTTGAGACACGTGATATTCGGTTTATTAAAATGCACACAACTGAAAAGTTGGAGGTGCCCCGGAACGGATTCGAACCGAAGGCAGAGGTCATATCCACTGGGCTATCACGGCTCATGCAATAAATGAAATACTCAATATGTACATTACTTTTTAGGCCGAAAATAAAGCAATTCGTGACCGCCACTGGTAAGAGGAGACATTTTTTTAATCTTTTCGAAGTGACTTGAAAAGATCCTTTTGAACTAAACGAAGTCGTCAATTGATATTTCGACTCGGAGTCGTACAGCACTTTTCATCCAACATGCGGGAATCCATAAAACTTAATACGAAAACGTCAGCACTAATTGCCGATTTGTTTTAGTTTCTTTTTTAAGGAGACGGGGACAAGATTATTGGCGTATTCAGACTAATATTATAAATGCGGATATGTTTGTTTGTTTTACTTTCACACCTCAGCTACTCAACCGATTTGTTCTCAAAATGTTTAGCATACCTACTTCGATATTTTGTACTATTTCTACTAATATTATAAAGCTAATCTCAGGAAGTACGGGTCTGATTTGAAAAATTCTTTTAGTGTTAGATAGCCCATTTATCGAGGAAGGCTATAGGCTATATATTATCCTCATATTCCTACGGGAATGGGAACCACGCGGGTGAAACCGTGTGGCGTCAGCTAGTTTATAGATATTATGTTACGTGCCAACAAAAAATAACCGCAAAAAGTGATCTGAATTTAGCTACTCCATTGACCGCACTCATGCTCGATTTTGTGTTTAATTCCGCCAAATAATTATAATATTTATGTATTAAGTATATACAGTTTTTACAGTTCCTGAACACACACGCGTTTGGAACCCTCGTAACTTTAATTTTAAGTTTTCGAATAATATTTATCACCATTATCTTAAGTTTAATATTATTACCTGACAAACGTTTATATGGGAAATAGAAAAGGGTTGATTTTATGGTTTTCCCAGCTATTATTCTATTTTTTCTCACCTTTTAAACCTTCCCTATACCTTCACGAACATTTCAAGACCAAGATGAGATAAATCCGTTCAGCCGTTCTATACAAACATATATAAAACGAACAGCAATTCAATTATATATATATATAGATATTTATTTTTTTATACGAAATTATTCTGCCCTTCTTATAATTAACCATCTACTTAGATGTTATTGACAAAGTGACAGCAGTCGCACTTCATAGATTCAATAACGCTTTGCCTACCCTGAAGACTCATTATGAACCTGAATTTGAAAACTTCCTTCTCCAATGGAAGTTAGTGGATTCATAGCTTTAAGCAATGTGTTAAAAAACATTTACTTAAATATTGGATAGAAGCAGGCGTTACTTTGCGGAAGTTCATCATGATTATATAATGATTTATTTATTTTGCTATCATCTGCGAAAATTCGGCGAACCCATGCGACAACGTCACCCAGGTCCGACAAAATACTCTCTACGTACGTTTCACCCCGAAACCGGAGCATCCTCAGGAGATGTTGACTCTACAACGTGCAATTGCACGTTGTAGAGTCAACATCTCCTGGGTGACGTTGTCGCATGGGTTCGCCGAATTTTCGCGGATGATAGCAAAATAAATAAATCATTATATAAACATTTACTTAGTCGAGGTTACTACATTGATGAGTTCCTTAAAGATAAAAGCGCTTGGAGGCCATTGGATCAGCTTCCACCTTCACACAAAAAGTAAAACTATAAGAAATTGTAATGTTATCATCAATTTGTAAATTATGATACTGTATGATTTTTTAAAAAGCAACTGTTGAGTTTCTTGCCGGTTTCTTCTCAGCAGAACCTGCCTTCCGAACCGGTGGTAGAATCTTTACGAATAGTCGACTGACGTGTCAAAACTGAGCCTACTTGAAATAAATGATTTTTGATTTGATTTGATTTGGAATTTATACGCATAATGCCTACCCTAGTTAAATTGTGCACGCCACGGACAGTATAGAGCTGATTGTTTGTCGATCGTTGTTGAAGAAAATTATTATCATCTTCACAAAACCGTTTAAGGTTAAAAGCGTTCAGTATCGAAGGATTTTGATTCATTTCCGATACAGCTACTTGGTTTTAAACGATGCATTGTTGTGCCGTGTCCCACGCGTCTTTATACGGGCTTCTATCAGATACTGCTGAAGAATTAGCCATCCATCATGCAATGATAATGGTACCTGACGGGCTCTTGTGATTATGTTGTTGATAAATGCTGTATACCTTGCGATGTACTGGTTGTTGGTAATTATGGAGACGGTAGGAGTCCATCCGGGTGACTTATAGCTGACTACTTGTATACAAGAAAACCTTAGAACATTAATGTCCAAGAATATATATATATTTTCTTTAAATAATTATCAGAATATATACATTTGTACTTATTTTAATTTACAAGAAAAAGTAGAAATATACTTTATTTTACACCTCAAGGTACAACCAACCAAGGTACATCAAACCTTAGTACCATGCTCAATGACCTCAGCAGAGTTTCTCAACAGGTGGGCCTAAAAATGAACATGGCCAAAACGAAAATAATGTGTAATGCTCATGTATCGCTCCACCCAGTTATAGTTGAGAACGCTGCACTCGAAATTGTAGACGAATACATATACCTAGGACATATGATCCAGTTAGGTAGGTCCAATTTCGATAAAGAGGTGAACCGTCGAATCCAACTCGGCTGGGCTGCATTCGGGAAGCTTCGCGACATCTTTTCGTCCGAAATTCCTCAGTGCCTGAAGACAAAAGTCTTCGAACAGTGTGTGTTGCCAGTGATGACCTATGGTTCCGAGACTTGGTCGTTAACTATGGGCCTCATAAGAAGGCTCAGAGTCACACAGCGGGCGATGGAACGAGCTATGTTAGGAGTATCTCTGCGTGATCGAATCAGAAATGAGGAGATCCGCAGAAGAACCAAAGTCACCGACATAGCTCAACGAGTTGCGAAGCTGAAGTGGCAATGGGCGGGGCACATAGTTCGAAGAGCCGATGGACGTTGGGGTCCCAAAGTGCTGGAATGGCGACCCCGCACTAGTAAGCGCAGTGTTGGCCGACCCCCCACCAGGTGGACTGACGACATCAAGCGAGTCGCAGGGATTCGCTGGATGCAGGCGGCTCAGTATCGTGATGTTTGGAAGTCCCTACAAAAGGCCTATGTCCTGCAGTGGACGTCCATCGGCTGATATGGTGGTGGATGGTGGTTACACCTCAAAAAAATATTCAGAAACTTATAATAAGACTTAGAAACTAATGTACCTACAGGTAACTAAGAGCTTATCTATTTGAATAATATCAGTCCACTAGACTTGGATATAACAAAATATCGATAACTCGACTAATTCTAATGCAAACAGTTCAAGTTGCAATCGTTCGTTATCAGCCCATATTCGGCTTACTGCTGATCTCGAGTCTCCTCTCAGAATGAGAGGGGTTACGCCAATAGTCCACCACGCTGGCCCAATGCGGATTGGCAGACTTCACACACGCAGAGAATTAAGAAAATTTTCTGGTATGCAGGTTTCCTCACGATGTTTTCCTTCACCGTTTGATACACGTGATATCTAATTTCTTAAAATGCACACAACTGGCCTAACCCCTCTCATTCTGAGAGGAGACTCGAGCTCAGCAGTGAGCCGAATATGAGAGTGATTGATAACTTGTGTTCAGTTCTTTGAAAAAAATTCTTACCATCACGTTGCTTTGTCGTCTTAGTTATTTTGTGCTATAATAATGTTTTATATATTTTTTTACTGTGGGCATGGATGACATAGGCAGGGAAGGTGAGTGTTTATGTATACTAAAATGATCCTTTAAACCTACAAAGTTACAATGGCCAAGGGGATTATAATAGTATCCTAATTGCTAGTTAAATAGTCGTTTCTATTTTTTATACTGAAACGGGACACAAATACTTCTTACTTAATACTTCATCAAACTGTTTAAATATTGTACCATCTAGATGATGTCTAGGCCACAGATAATTCAGCTATTTAATAACAGTTGTAGTAAGTTGTAGTAAGTTAGCCCTTGACTACAATCTCACCTGATGGTAAGTGATGATGCAGTCTAAGATGGAAGCGG
This sequence comes from Bicyclus anynana, assembly GCF_947172395.1. Classification (NCBI taxonomy): domain Eukaryota; kingdom Metazoa; phylum Arthropoda; class Insecta; order Lepidoptera; family Nymphalidae; genus Bicyclus; species Bicyclus anynana. The sequence goes on from NC_069095.1 coordinate 2,366,436, forward strand.
GCTAGCTTGTTAGGAGGAGGATGAAAATCCACACCCCATTTGGTTCCTACACGACATCGTACCGGAACGCTAAATCGCTTGGCGGTACGTCTTTGCCGGTAGGGTGGTAACTAGCCACGGTCGAAGCCTCCCACCTGCCAGACCTGGACAAATTAAGAAAATCTCAATCTGCCCAGCCGGGGATCGAACCCAGGACCTCCGACTTGTATATCCACCGCGCATACCACTGCGCCACGGAGGCCGTCAGAATGTATTCCAGCACACACGTACATCGTCAGTTATTTGCATACACAGTAATTATAATCCAACAATATCCAGTTTTTAATGTATTTTTAAATGCTTTATAGCAGTTGTTCAATAAAAGACAAATATTCAAACTAGCTTCTTTATTTGGAATTAATATAATTTAAGCCAAATAAGGATTCAACTGACCTTTTTTGTGAGCAATGCTTGTCAATTACGAACACAATAATTAGCTTTTAATTGATTCGATGCGATTTTAGTAAACGGCTGAAATAAATTACCGTCTAATTGTAAAAAAAAAAGTAATTGTTATTGTTGTGCAAGGAAAACATCGTGAGGAAACATGCTTGGGATTGGAATGGGAACTCTTTATAGTGCAGTTCAAGGTTTGTTATTATTATCACCAGTATATTGGTGATCTACAACAAACCTAGCCTTCTTTTTATACTACAGGAGATTTGGAGCGTCATTATCATCATGAGAGCCGTGATAGCCCAGTGGATATGACCTCTGACTCCGATTCCAGAGGGTGTATAATCCAATTTGGCCCGTGACATGTACCTCCAACTTTTCAGTTGTGTGCATATCACGTGTCTCAAACGGTGAAGGAAAAATATCGTGAGGAAATCTGCATACCTGAGAATTTTCTTATTCTTTACGTGTGTGAAGTCTACCAATCCGCATTGGGCCAGCATGGTGGCTAACGAGTTCAGCTGTGAGCCGAATATGGGTTGATAATGATGACCCGGAGTTAAAAATTGGTGACGCGCTGCTTCGCACGTTAAGCCGTCAGTCCTGTTCATTATCATTAGCATTTGACAGTGGTCGTTAATGAATTTACCATTATCGTTTTCACCTTATATAAATATCCTATATCTATTGCCAATGGGTTGACTAATAAATGTATGGCATTGTTTCTTCATCATTAATTTGTAGGTATATTGCTATGCTTCAATTGTATTGTAAAAATCAATGGTTAATACAAAAAGCCTCTTTCATTTAAATTTGAAAACATTTCGATTTTAAGATGCAATTATTAAATGTGTGATGTTTAAGCGATTTTCGCTCTTAAGGGAGAGAAACATACATATACAAAGAACACTTTAAAATCAAATACCAACAGAGACTATAATCCTTTTCAACCGGTGCGGCATACCTTTGTAAATAGTACCGAGACCAATCAGATTTGTACGGTACATACTTCACGACGTATTTGTCAAGAGCACTCATTCGTTGTAATTACTCATGGTGCCAGCAAATTGATATTATAACCATTGATATAAGATAACTTTAGATATACAATCGGAAAATAAAGGAAAATGACCATTCTTTGCCAGACAATTTATCCATATTCAAGATAGAAAAATAATATGTTGTGTTTGATAGGTCAACTATTATTTTATTTAATTATTTATTATTCTACAAAAAACATCTTTAAATTAAGCCTAACTACGATGCAACACAAATACTCTGCTCTGATACTACTAAACTGATTTGCAATATTTTCACTATTACAAAGCAAGATTTTTACTGATTATAATAAGCTACTTTTATTTTATCCCAAAATCCAGAACTCTAGATTTCATTTGGGTACTGAGGCTTAAACTTATATTCGTTAATTAAACTCTAAGGCTAGCAAATACTTAAAAAAATGCAGATAATGTAAATCATGATAATAATCTCAATCATGATTTATAGGTTCTCTAAAACAATCAATAGATTATAATCGGGTCATCACTTACCCAAACTAACTACGCAGATTATTTCGTGCCCATTACCGTTTCAAATCAAAGGATAATTAAATATTCGCTTCGCTTATTAAAGGTATTCGAACAAACAAAGTGTTAATTTTAATTTTTATGTTATTTTGTGAGACCTACACTATACGAGTGAAAGCTAAACTATACGGAAGCTCTGTAACTATTATTTAATCATCATCATCATCATTCATCAACCCATACTCGGCTCACTGCTGAGCTCGAGTCTCCTCTCAGAATGAGAGGGGTTAGGCCAATGGTCCACCACGCTAGGCCAATGCGGATTGGCAGACTTCACACACGCAGAGAATTAAGAAAATTCTCTGGTATGCAGGTTTCCTCACGATGTTTTTCCTTTACCGTTTGAGACACGTGATATTTAATTTCTTAAAATGCACTACTGGTCGGATTTGAAAAATTCTTTTAGTGTTAGATAGCCCATTTATCGAAGAAGGCTATATATTATCCCCGTATTCCTACGGGAACGGGAACCTCGCGGGTGAAACCACGCGGCGTCAGCTAGTTCTTTCATTAAACTGCTGGAAACCTGGGTAGCGGAAACGTTAAAATTTTTAAATTTGTACTTTCTTTGAAACGTTAAAAAATCTTCAAGCGATTAAATAGTAGACAACATCTCGTATCTCCTTTTATATTTTTCTTGAGTATAAACATAAATTTAACGTATTTTTCTACAATATGCTAGCGTTAGCTATCTTATAAATACAATATCAATGATTGTTATAACTCTTATATTAGAAAGTGGAATAGATTTTTAATATAACTTGACCCACATGTATTGGGACGCGATGGAAAACATTCATAATGATAGGATCTATTATAAATATAATTCGACAATGGTATTAACAGCGCAGCAACGGCACTGATTGGGATCTGTGGGTTCATTCATCATTTTTGTCTTTGGTAGAGTAATAGACAATGGTCTGTAAAGTCCCTTCACTTGTTATTATAATCAGTTAATCAGGTTATAGGGTTGTGTAATCTAGTAACAATAGACTGCCAGTGTAGGTAAGTAATAGCTGTATATTTATTACTGGCCAACGCCCCTCGGTTTCACCTGCGTAGTTCCCGTTCCCTTGAGAATACAGGGATAAAATAAAGCTAACAATCGGACGCCCGTGACTTCGTCCGCGTGGATTTTAGTTTTTCACAAATCCCTCAGGAACTTTGGATTTTTCCGGGATAAAAAGTAGCCTATGTGTTAATCCGTGCTGTAATGTATCTCAATACTAAATTTCAGCTAATTCGGTTCAGTAGTCGAGGCGTGAAAGAGTAAACAAAATCATCAGTTTTCGCAAATCTCACGAAACCATGAATTTTTTCGGGATAAAAAGTTAATCCAGAGTAAAATCTATTTTCATTCCAAATTTCAGCCAAATCGCTTCTGTAGTAGCGGCGTTAAAGAGTAACAAACATCCAAACATCCATACAAACGTTCGCGTTTATAATATTAGTAGGATGACACTCACAAATAACGTGGCGTGCTAATTACATGCTGGTGGTACCACAAACTTTACCTCTTTTTAACCGACTTCCAAAAAGGTTTACGTTCGACTGTATGTATGTTTTTTTTTATGTATGTCCAGCGATAATTCCGTCATTTGTGGACCGATTTTGAAAATTCTTTTTTTATTTTGCCAATCTAGTGTCATGTTTTAATTAAAGCCGTTTCTGAAAGAACCACAGAAATTTTGTAATTTAAACGGCTTAAATTAAAACATCACTGGCTTGGCACCGCCTTCAAACTGCTCAGAAGGTAGCACATAGGTAAGATGTTATTTTTTGCTTTTTAGTTTAGGTTAATTTTTGAGTTGGAAGTCGGTGGAATTTTTTTTATTAAATTTTTTTTAATATTAGTGGAAATAATATAGCTTATCTTCTTCTTTCCTGGGTCTTTTCCGCATTTGGTCACTAGGGGTTGGTCGTTGTACGTAGGTCTATTTGGTTTGGTTATCTATTGGTTCTCGCTGGAGTCTAGAAAATATAGCTTAAGACACTGACAAGTTATATGGCTTTCTAGTGACTTTTTTTAATCGGTTCAGTCGATCCAGAGATCCCCCTACAATACCATAAACTTCCAATACCTCTTTATAATATATAGCGGATGACTGCAACTTTGTCTGCGTGGAAAACAATATTAAGTTATACTTACTTAACTATATCTATCACTTTAACGGCCTCCGTGGATTTAAAGGACGGAGATCCTGGGTTCGATCCCCGGTAGGGCCAATTGAGGTTTTTTTTTCAATGGGTCCAGGTCTGGCTGGTGGGAGGCTTCAGCCGTGGCTAGTTACATCCCTACCGACAAAAGACGTACCGCCAAGCGATTTAGCGTTCCGGTACGATGTCGTGTAGAAACCGAAAGAGGTGTGGACTTTCATCCTCCTCCTATCAAGTTAGCCCACTTCCATATTAGATTGCATCGTCGCTTACTATCAGATGAGATTGTAATCAAGGGCTAACTTCTAAAGAATAAAAAAAGATATATTAGGTATAGATTGAAGCCACTACCACAAGTTTTCACCCCAATTAACTCCAAGTTAATTGCTAATTAAGACGATGCACCTGTCGTTAAAAAACAAAGCGCATATCAAACAAAGTTTTTTACACAATTAAGTCAAAATACATCAACCCTTCTATCGGTTTCCGTTTGAAACTAGTTTTTGGGTCAAAAATTGGAACCACCCATCATGTAACTCTATCACGCGTAAGATTATAAAGACACCCTTGTTTTCGATCACTTGTTAGGGGGTGGTTTGATTGATGTTGGCGATCTTTAAAGCTGCTTATAGATTAGTAGTAGAATCGTGAAGGTGTCATCGAATTTAATAATTATAAAATGTTCCGCAGGTTTTGGTAAAACTAGTGTTTCAGGTCCAGCCGCTGGATGCTGGCTTGAGATCGTTGTGCTTGGAGGTCCATGCAAGAGGCATGTGTCCAGCAGTGGACGTCTGTTGATAAGGTAAGGTAGGTAAGTGTTTCAGGTCGACCAACACTGCACTTTCTGGCGCGGGGTCGTCATTTCAACGTCCTTCGACTCTTCGAGTATATACCTGGGCTCTGGTTTTGCCTCTTTAGTTTTGCGACCATTAGTAAGCCATTAAACCATTAAAAAACAAAAAGCTTTCAAAAAGTTTACAAAGTAACGGCATTTTAGGTTATCATACAATATTAGATGAAAATACGTATGATACTCTTACTTATACGTACTTGATGTGTGTGCTGCTCTTCGGTTGCGCACCTTTCACTTTTTCAGACGTGGTCATTAAGACGTACATAGTGTATGCTGCGGGGCAACATATACTTATTTAGACAGTCGATCTGAAAGAGTAAACTCCATTGGTGCATCGGAGCTGACACACACTTTTTTCTGTTGTAAAGTACCAATTTGGTACTTCATTAGACTACGATCTATCCTATTTATGTGACAATTAGTAATTTAACTTTAACATAAACTGATAGTATATTATTATTATACTAAGATAATCTCCAATAACTTAATGTTAGTCTTACACATACTATTACTTTTGGTCACTTTGTTCACGTGATCTTCTTAATGATTAATAATAGTTTTGGTTTCTTTGTTGTATAGTTTAATGCTACTGAAAGTATATATTTTTTTTATTCATAATAGACTTGCGCTTGACTACAATCATGCCTGGTGGAAAGCAATGATGAGGTCTAGGTTGGAGCGCGCTTGCCTAGAAAATGCTTATTCACTCTTGTATTGAAGGTGCACAAATCATAAGTGTTAGGAAACACAGAAGCTGGAAGGGCATTCCACATCTTCGCTGTTCTTATAAGGAACGTCGATGCGATTATATAGCCAGCTATACTTATGCTTCAAGTTTATGTAACACACTGATTTCAGATTCAAGCTTGTATTGTTAACAACATATTATAATTTTTTTGGCATTTCTCTTGCGTTTTATGACTCTATGTTGAGACAGTCTGAAGCCCTCTTTATACCGAGCTCTTACGATAATGCAAAATACGACGATAAAAGATAAAATTTATCGATGTTTTCAAACAATTTTATCTAAAGATAGTTGAAACAAAATCAATAATTTATAATCCGTGGTGTGTGCAGGGTATCTAAAACGTTCGAAACTCGTGTTCTCGATAGATAAAGATATAAGCTCATGAATCAATAATTAGTTTGATATGGAGTCATCGGGCGGTCAGAAACAAAACCAAGATTTATGCAGGTGTGATACACCTGTTTAGAATGTGAACATATTGTAGCTAAAGTGTAAATTTGGATCACAACTTGGCAGACAAAGGGTTCTGTATCCCTTTTTTGCAGCAACGTTGCCTCGCTTTACTATCATATTTAACATTTTGAGATTAAATAATGTTTTTTTTTCTTTTTTTTTTAATCTTTACAAGTTGGCCCTTGACTACAATCTCACCTGATGGTAAGTGATGATGCAGTCTAAAATGGAAGTGGGTTGTTAGGAGTAGGATGAAATCCACACTCCATTTCGGTTTCTACACGACATCGTACCGGAACGCTAAATTGCTTGGCGGAACGACTAAAAAAATGTCTCATTAAACCAAATCAATTTTCTTTTTTTTATATTATGAAGAGACAAGATTTGACTTCTTGTTTGTTTGTTTGTTTGTCAATATTTAATTTAATAGTTTTTAAAATTATTTTACCATTGGAAAGAGCTACATATTTACCGAGTTTTATAAAATAGGCTAGGTAGCCCAACTAGAACGGGAGCTATGTGGTTGAAACCGCGGGGCGTCTGCTATTATTGAAAAAAGTAAAGGTAAAATAATCATTATTATCCATCATAAAATTGTTAATCTTTAAGGAACCCTAACTATTACCAATTTAATTGAAACCGACGTTTATACTGGTCCGTCATCTATTAATAAATCATTGCTATTTTATGTATTATCTAATCAATTCAAATCTGTTTCACTTTACCGGCGCGGCAAGTAATCATTTGGTTCCGTATTAATGGTAATAAGATATGTATTTAATGAGTAAAACTGGTTTCTGTTAGCGTTTTTATTAATATAAATCTTTTGGGGATCGTAAAATTTTGCATTTGCTACGTTTGTTAAGTTAATTATTTTTCTATAGCGTTATATAATCAAATGGCGCTATAAGTAAGTCGGTTATGTCACTAACATAAAAAATATATTGAATTTAAATAGGTAGTTTTAGATTTTAATATCATCAGCCATTTATGATTGGTCCACTGGGTGCAGTGTTCATGTTTAATTAGCCGACGCGACGCTCCGCAGTTTCACCCGCGTAGTTCCCGTTCCCGTGAGAGAGAATACGGGGTAAAATATAGCCTATAATACTCACAAATAACGTGGCTTTCTAGGTGATCAGATGAGATTGTAGTCAAGGGATAACGTGTAAATAATAATAATAAAAAAGTTAAGTGTGTTAATAACCTATTAACTTTTTACAATATTGTTATTTTTTTATTTTCTTATTTCCATTTTTTTTTTGTATATTTGCCATATTTTAATATAACCAATCTGTGTGTAGGCCCTTATAATGAATTTAGTTAGAAAATGTAATTAGTCACTACATAGATATTGTTATACTGTTTAGAGTCATTTAATCTAGCATAAAAATATAAATAGATTATATTATTTTTACATTAATTATAATTAATAATAGAAAAAAAACAGTTTTAACATAAAAACTTTACTACCGTTCAAGTAAATAAGAGTATAATCAGCCAAAACGTTAGTAAGAGATATCACACGATAAAAAACCAATCAAAAACAATTTCACGAATGCTCTTGACCTTTTCATTTTGTCGATATATTTATCATAAATGTTAATTTTAATTTATTATAGGTAGGAATGACTAATAATACTCGATTTGGAGAGAAAATGTGATTTTGTCGTAATCAAAATATTCTTTAATGAATATTTAGTAATGTTATCTCAAAATCGCCACATATATTATGTTTATGAGACAGAATGCGAGAACTGGCGATCGGATAGTGATGGTTCGTAAATATTTATAATTTATACTCTACACATAATAGTTTTTTATAATCTGAGTAGGGCTCCAAATTGTTAGAAGTCAGAGCCGTAAAGCCAGTTAAAAAAAAACTGAGTAAATCATATAAAATTTGTGGGTAGTTGTTTAAAAAAAAATCCACACATGGTGGGTTGCAACCGCTTTTTGTCATCGTGTCATCTTAACCCACGTCTGCATCAATACCGATTGATAAAAAAAATACTTTTAGGTGCAAATTGGGAGGAGGGGAGGTTATCAAATAATAACCAGGTATTTTTCTATTTGTTGCTTAGTATTAATAGTTATCTTCATAAATATATATTTTTTTCTAACCAGCCACATTATCCTACAAATTACGCTCAGAAACTTTCATTCCGTAGTACCCCTGTTAACTACGAGAGTCAAGATTTATCTTAAACAAAAAAGTTGAGCGTCTCGTTATAATGAAGCTATACTCCGCGCCACGAAACAAGTCCCGAAGACGCGGCGCTAACGTTTGGTTAAGGTGGTTTTATTGTCATTTATGTAAGGCGCTGTCAATTTTAGTAACGGTTTTAGCCACGCGACTTGTAAAGAATATAAAAAAAGACTTCTTTCGTGTGCGGAGTTTACTTAAGGAAAATGACCTTGATAGTGAAATGTTGGACCAAATCCTGGACCATTCTGATAGCTGATAACATTTTGAATAATTTTCATTTGTTCTTTAAGCGTTTATAAAATTACATTAATATTATTGTTGCGGTGGTTTTTGGAAATGTTCATTTTCGAGTTAGAAAACCTTGTGTTGAAAATTTAGTCGATAGGAGATTGACATAAAATTTATACTTGCCCGTGGCTAGAAGTTTAGATGTTATTCTCCCTTATTTACAACTAGCAGACGCCCGCGACTTTGTCTACGTGGAATTCAGTTTTTCACAAAGCCCGTGAGAACCTTGGATTTTTCCGGGATAAAATGTGATAATCTATAGTAAAATCTATTTTCATTCCAAATTTCAGCCAAATCGTTTCAGTAGCCGCAGCAAAAAGTGTGGAACAAACATACACACTTACACACAAACTTTTGCTTATTTCTATTATTTTCTATGTGTATATTGTTCGTCTTTTGTAATTTAAAAAACTAGTTTCTAAAGCATTATTTTACTCACACTATACAATAAAGTTTCCTAGAAATGCTGATGTTGAAAATGGAATAGAATTTATTGTTTAATAAGACGTTCCTATCCACTCTTATATTTTAAAATATTCTACGCTGCTGGTATAAATCAAGTTGAATTTGCAGATATGTGCAATATATTTAAGGAGCAAAGAGAATACTTGCACATCACTTCACGATGTATTTTGTATAATTTCTAAAATAAATTTATAAATTTGTGAAATAATTTCTAAAATGATAAAGACATTTTAGCACTGGAGGAGTGTACCTGACTTCCAAAAGTGCTTGTAAACTAAGCCTAATTGGAATTAATGATTCTTTTTATTATTTTTCGTATTTTTTAATTCTATCTATTTAGATTTTATTAAAAATAGAGACACAGTCATATTGAAAAGTTCACTTAAAAACTGTCCACTTGTGTTTTGTTTTGGCAGTTTTAGAATAGTTAAAGTAATTAATAGCTGTTTTCAATAACCCCAAATTTAAATCAAAATCAACCTTAGATGGATTAAAATTATTCGTTTAAGGTGGAATTTACAAATGCGACTACATAAAAAGTCCACCCAAAAGTTGATTTTGGCACTCATAGTGAGGACGTTTATTGGTCGCTGATTGTTAGTCTATTCTTTGTAAGAGATCAATGGATTTTTTTTAATGAATATTTGCTATATCTTTTAAATATGACCAATATTCCCATCCAACTAATCGGGAAAGACTATGTTAGGAGTGGGTACGACAATAGACCAACGGGGCGGGGATCGAACCACCACCCTGCGGTGATGAGTCCGACCACCCTTACCGTTGAGCTATTGAAGCTCAATCTAAGCTATTGAGGCTCAATCTAAGCTATTGAGGTATTATTACAAAAAGCCCAAATCGTTAGTGTGGTTTCACCCTAATTCTGCACCTGATGAGACAAACGCGGGAGCAACGTCACCATAAAACGTTAGTGAGCTATGTACCAACTATACTCTATCGAACTTGATTGAATTTTATGCGTGTTTATGAATGCCATCAACAGTTCCCTTCTGCCATAAAACTCACAACCTTCACCATTATGTAATAGAGTTCAAAATGCAATGCTGTAAATAAGTAATAATTTATTTATTAATTTTAGAAAATTGTTCCAACAATTTCATTTCGTGAGTTCACGCAACATTGTTTGCATATTGGTCAGGTAGTACATATCTGAATAGGTACGTTCGGCTCACTGTTGACCATGAGTCTCCTCTGATAATGAGAAGGATTAGGTCAATTAGTCTACCACGCTAGCTTTTCCTTCACCGTTTGGGAAAAGGGTTATATTTTAATTTCTTAAAATGCAGATAACTGAAAAGTTGAGGGTACATACAACAGATTTGAACCTACGCCTTCAAGAATAGGAGGCAGAGGTCATATCCACTGGGCTAGCACGGCTCTTTAGCTTTCATTCAGGTTGCTTATACTATAACTCATCTACCAAAATAATTACTTAAGTATTTGTTTAATTCTATGTTCGATACTACTATCTATCGAAATACCCTCAAAAACTTTATTGATATTTACATAGTCATCAACCCATATTCGGCTCACTGCTGAGCTCGAGTCACCTCTCAGAATGAGAGGGGTTAGGCCACCACGCTGGTCCAATGCGGATTGGCAGACTTCACACACGCAGAAAATTAAGATAATTCTCTGGTATGCAGGTTTCCTCACGATGTTTTCCTTCACCGATTGAGACACGTGATATTTAATTTCTTAAAATATCACGCTCTTTACATAGTAGAAAGGTAAAAACCTTTTTAATTAAGTACTTACATCCGTACTAAAGTAAAGCTCCGTAAATTGTGGTAAGTTGGCCCAATAAAACCACGAAACAGCCGTACATATTGGTCACCGTGTTTATATTGGTACTTTCTGGTAGCTTCGCAAGCGTAAATGTGCACATAGCCTTTTACAGGCGACTTTTCACCGATAAAAACGATACTATAAAGTTGACCCTTTCGAGCAAATAAAACACGCCCCGCTCGCATCATCATACTCTAATATGCATAGAATCCAGTTTTATTTGAGCTTCTAAAATCCTGGTAAAGAGTGGTAACAGAACAGCACTCTACCGCATTTACCTCTATACTAATCGTACAGTTGGGAATCTGCTAATTCTAATTTGAAATCAATTTTAGATTTTTTAAAAATCATGTATTCTAATTTCCTATTCGTAGCTACCCTACTACTAGTGGAGAGAACAGTCGGAAATACACAATAAAAATTCCCATTTTACGAAAAATTTACATAATTAAAATATTTATTACTTTTGAATATTATTGTGAATTCAATTGCCACCAAAATAATAATGGTAAATTCAATTCTTAAGAATATGATTATTAAAGAGTAAGAATATTATTAATCTCTACATATAATTTTTGTGCTTTTTGGATACTATACTGAACTGTACTGTATAGCCCTTGATGACATACTTATTGCAGTAATGAATACGTTAATTTATAACTCAACTGTCCTAAATAAAAATTTAATTCATCATACAGGTATCATCGATAGTCCTGTATCTGTTTAGAGGATACTTTGAAAAAGGAGATTTGAACCCGAAATCTAACATAGTATTATCTGAATATTATCTTGTTATGTCTAAAGATAGATTCTTCACAAGCCAATCGGTGATTTGAACGACATGTTAAAGTTTTGGCTAGCTGGCTGGCCAACATAACTGTACTTGATGAATGGACGGTTTAATCTTTTACAGAACAAACCATGACTTAAGAAGATGAAAAAGACAGTCTTGCATTAACAAAGGTATTGTTTGTTTACCTGCTTGATTGCTAAATTGTGGTATTGACTTTACTGGGCATTTGGTTAGGTTTTTTCCGTATTTCAGGGGGGCTGAATTATAAATGAAGTTTAGGTGTGTTGGGTGCGATTTATGAAGGGTGGCCGGGGTTTTAATCTTCCGAAACGGCCATAACAAGACGTATGGCCAAATTACTGCATCCGTTATGAGGTACGTGAACGATTTAATGTTTACTTGAATTTTAAGAGAGTTCCGCTAACCTACCTATATTTTATTGGGGCGATCCTAAGGAGCTATTGGAAAATGTGGGTGGATTACCACTTTATTTTTATGTTGAAGATAAATCTGCTAGGTTTAGATTAAAATTGATTTGGATTTCTATACAAGTTTACTACATTTAACCTTAAAAATACTCGGCCAATTGGAAATTTTCATCTACTAGTGCTATAGTTTTATATTTTTTTGTAAACAGCTGAATTTTATTGCGTTAATTTTGTACAGTTCCAGGGTTGCATTTTCTTCTATTACGAATATAGTAATAGTAAAAAATGTAGATTTATTCGTATTTATTTCGAGTACATACTAAAAAGATTCTGACTTGAATTCGAATTTGAACAGGTTTTTGTTATTTAATTTTATTTCGCCTGTTTTTCATGTAACAGTTAAATGTAAAATGAGTACCATGACGGAAAACCAAATAATATGTATTTTCAATTATGTGTAAAAATCCTATATTTTCCTCTGTTAAGAATACAGTAGTAATAGTAAAAAAAAATGGAGATTTATTTGTATTTATTTCGAGTACATACTAAAAAGATTCTGACTTGAATTCGAGTTTGAACAGGTTTTTGTTATTTAATTTTATTTCGCCTGTTTTTCATGTAACAGTTAAATGTAAAATGAGTACCATGACGGAAAACCAAATAATATGTATTTTCAATTATGTGTAAAAATCCTATATTTTCCTCTGTTAAGAATACAGTAGTAATAGTAAAAAAAAATGGAGATTTATTTGTATTTATTTCGAGTACATACTAAAAAGATTCTGACTTGAATTCGAGTTTGAACAGGTTTTTGTTATTTAATTTTATTTCACCTGTTTTTCATGTAACAGTTAAATGTAACACGAGTGAGTACCTTGACGGAAAATGAAATATGTATTATTAATTATGTATAAAAATTCTATATTTTCCTCTGTTAAGAATACAGTAGTAATAGTAAAAATTGTAGATTTATTCGTTTTTATTGCGAGTATATACTAGAAATATTCTAAATTGAATTTGAGAACAGGTTTTTGTAATTTGATTTATTTCACCTGTTTTTCATGTAACAGTTAAATGTAACACGAGTAAGTACCATGACGGAAAATGAAATATGTATTATCAATTATGTATAAAAATCCTATATTTTCCTCTGTTAAGAATACATTAGTAATAGTAAAAAAAATGTAGACTTATTGGTATTTATTGCGAGTAGGTATATACTAGAAATGTTCTGGCTTGAATTTGAGAACAGGTTTTTGTAATTTGATTTTATTTCACCTGTTTTTCGTGTAACAGTTAAATGTAACATGAGTGCCATAAAGAATGTCATCTATCTGTGACTTCATCTGTATCAGCGCATTTTTACGGGCGATAAATTTTGAGTTTATTGTGTCGTGAAAAACTATGAGTAATTTGTGGTTAGCTCGGATTGCATCCAAATAATTGGTTAAGCAACACTAGTTATTTGCTTTTACTTCGTATGAGTATCGGCTTTTATACAAAATAACATACTAGCGGACCCCAGTGACTTCGTCTGCCCTTAGACCTCTTTAATCCAGCCTTAACCCTAATAGTAAGTATCGCTGTAAAAATGGAGTAACTTTTCCCGTTTTCCCAACATTTCCCTTCACTGCTCTGCTTCTATTGACCATAGCGTGATGAAAAGTATACTATAACCTGCCCAGCAGTATAAAAAATAATTGTACCAAGTTTCATTAAAATCCGTCGAGTAGTTTTTGTTTCTATAACGAACATACAGACAGACAGACACAAAATTTTTACTGAATGCATTTTTGATATCACTTATCACCTCCTGATGCTAGTGCTCTAAGCACCTTTATCCTCGACTAAGTGTCTCCTCCTCGAATGTATTTTTAACATATTATTGCTTAAAGTTATGCATATTGGCAGTTCCATCACAGTCTTGGTGATCTAGTTATAGAAGAGTACCTACAAACCTACAAAAGATTTTTTTACTCTTTGGTTATGATATGCAGAAACCACTACCATCAGACAATTTATAAATTCACTAATTTATAAATTTGAAAATAAAAAACGTTGTGCAAACCAATGTTTGCACAACGCATAGCAACATATACTATCCTACTTCCTGCTAATATTATAAACGCGAAAGCTTGTTTGGATGTTTGTTACTCTTTAACGCCGCAACTACTGAACCAATTTGGCTGAAATTTGAATGGGAATAGATTTTACATCCCAGGAAAATCGATTGTTCCCGAGGGATTTGTAAAAAATTAAATTTCACGCGGACGAAGTTGCGGGCGTCCGCTAGTACATCAATATTTATACAAATACATAGGGTTATTAGCACGTTGTCATTCTAACTAAATTATTGACTCTCGGATGTTTAATATCGGCATTATTTTTTTGTTAAGTATCAGTTATACGCTAAAAGCTGAGCCGTGATAGCCCAGTGGACATGACTTCTGCCTTCGAAAGTCCGGGGCATGCACTTCCAACTTTTCAGTTGTGTGCATTTTAAGAATTTAAATATCATAAATATCACGTGTCTCAAACAGTGAAGGAAACACATCGTGAGGAAACACCTGCATACCAGAGAATTTTCTTAATTTTCTGCGTGTGTGAAGTCTGCTAATCCGCATTGGGTCAGCGTGGTGGACTATAGGCCTAACCTTTCTCGTCCTGAGAGGAGACTCGAGCTCAGCAGATTGATAACGATCAGTTATACTCTATGTAGAAGTAAAGCAAACATTCCAGTAGGTGCACTGTTTATTTTGCGCCAATCTACTTGGTACTACCGTATAAGGAGCACTTCAAACAACGCTCTAAAACAAAAGCAAAAATCCGTCCCGTGCCTTACATGCCCCGAGCTAATAAGATGAGTGCCGGTGACTATGTGGCAAGAACTAATAGGTCTCATTTGCTTTCTCCACGCAGTCATCTGCTCTTGGTATTTGTTCAACGGGATGTTAGAAGCACTAGAAGGAGCTTTACTTGCTTTTATTTCCACTTGTATGTATGTTATGTACATATACATTATATAATGTAGGTATCAGGGGCGATGTTTCATGACAACCCAATTCCTATCGGGTTACACTTTAAAAATCGACAAGTTTTACGGATGTTAATAATTTAACTTACTCAGCCAAAAACATATTAACGGGTTACCTACTAGAACATTTCAGTCTTCGCCACTGGTAGGTATAGCTATACTCGTAGATGTTTGTATGGGAAACTTTGAACATTATCAGCAATTTGAAAACATTACAATCATTTGAAGAATCTTGCCAAAAATCAAGGATAATAAAAAAATAATAATAATCGGAGGATAAATCGGATTTTCTCTTATGTAGGCACTTAATCATACTGGGCTAACATGACTAGTAGGTATCAACTTATTTTATATCGAACTGTTTCTGATCTTATTAGGTACTTATAAGATTTATAAAACTTTAAAATTATACTAATTAAAACTTCAAAAATATTTTTAGTTAATATCTTAGCAATTGTGTTTTATATATTGTTTTTCCTGAAAACCGCCAATGGCTGGTGGCTCTGGCAGAATAAGACATTACAATAAAGTATTTAAAAAAGACGAGATGTCGTTATATTTAATGTTTTTAAGATTCCAAATGTACGTACGTACAAAAACGGAATCCTTATTTAATATTTGTTCACCTGAAGGCATTGTATACGCATACAATTATTGTTATTTGTTAAATATTGTTGAATGATTGTTTAAAATAAATTAGATATATATCTTTAGTTTCAACGTTTTGACACATCCATTGTCTCTATATCTGGCTGGGCCCGATGACACGGTGACTCTGTGTCGTGATCTTCTTAATTAGCATTGAGCAGCGCATCGCGATTTCACATGCGAATTTGAATAAAGTTGCGTTGAGGACTCCATTCTGCTCGTTCCGTTGCATTGTTAGCAGCGATTTGGGTAAGCTCATTACTAGTTTTGTCTGCGACGGCTCTTATTTGAACCAATTTAACTAACAAAGAACACTCTTTTTCAGCTTAAAATGTAACAAGCTTTTGTGTTCAGTTGAGATTTTGTTCGGTCACTGTTTTATTTGGATTCTGTGCTGTGTTTTTAAATAGTGCAGCTGTAATAGAATGGTTTTTGTTTGATTATACTGTAGTAGACCTTTTCCGGCCTACCACCGCCATGCAAATTTCTGCTTCCAAGCACCAGTAGTTTTTTTTTTCCACCAGTAACCACCAAAAGCACCAGTAGTAGGTAGACATTTTCTGGCCTACCACCACCATGCATATTTCTGCTTCCAAGCACCAGTAGTATGTTTTGATCTAAAGGGTCAGTAAACAACTAACTAATATGTCTCAAGTTTACTTGCGATGGCAGTCATTAGCAACCCATATTTGACTCAGTGTCGCACTCAGAATGAGAAGGGTTCGGCTAATAGGGCGGGGCATATAGTTCGAAGAGCCGATGGACGTTGGAGTCCTAAGGTGGTGGAATGGCGATCCCGCACTAGAAAAGCGCAGTATTGGTCCACCCCCCACCAGGTGGACTAACTAACAAGCGAGTCGCAGGGATTCGCTGGATACAGGTGGCTCAGGTGGCTCAGGATCGTGATGTTTGGAAGTCCCTTCAAATGGCCTATGTCCTGCAGTGGACGTCCATCGGCTGATATGATGAAATGATGAGGCAAATAGTCCACCACGCTGGCCCAGTGTGGATTGACAGACTTCACACACGTAGAAAATTAATTAAGTAGGTTTTCTTACGATGTTTTCTTTCACCGTTTGAGACACGTGATATTAAATTTCTAAAAATGCACATAATTAATTAAAAAGTTAGAGGTGCATGCCCTGGACCAGATTTGAATCTACACCTATCGTATCAAAGGTAGATCCACTAAGCTCTTATCTTAGTATACCCTATAAAATATTTCTTTTTGTTATTTAAATTTGTTTTCCACTTACTATCAGCAGGGAATCTTCTTGTTCCGTCAACTATCATAATAAATCTTAACTGTAATTTCTACATAAATCTAGTCTCTAATTGAAGGGAAATATAATCTCATAGGAAAGCAACTCAATGATTTGTATGTAATATAAAAACAGAAGAACACCTATCACGAAATCGTACCCACCGCATTGAATAAAACCGTTTGCTGATCGATCGATACCCAAATGACTATACTTGTGTAAACACTAATAAAAGAACATTATAATTCCTGATAACATCTTGATCTCAATATTTGGGTTTGGGAATGATCGGCTAGGGTGTCCAACAGTTTTATTAAAAAAACGGGACTAATGACAAAGTGGGTTTACAACTTAATAATGAAGTAACAATATACATTAACTATGTTTGTTACATTAATGCTAATAATATACATAGCTATGTTCACTACCACATACCCAATGGTAGAGTCCACCGGTTGTAAAGTTTCACCGGTGCTAGTCTCTAAAAATAGTCAAAATGCAAGTAAGCCGACTTTAAATAAACGAATTTTGCATTTTTATTATGCCAGTGTAGAGTAGATTTATCCACGTCATCATCATCATTGTCAACTCATATTCTGCTCACTGCTGAACTCGAGTCTCCTCTCAGAATGAGAGGGGTTCTTCTTCTTCTTCTTCTTTCTTCTGGGCCGTTTCCGCACTTAGCCAAGTGTTTGGCCGTTGTGCGTGGGTCCCTTGGTGTAGGTTCCCGCTGGATTTATTCCATCCAGCCGAGCTCGCTCCAGAAGCTTAGCAGGCCGCCCAGGTCGCCGATAGCCTCATGGAGTGTCGCTGAGGAGCCAATGTAGGTTGCTCGTTGTTCCGTTACGCCTCTGCAACTGAGCATAACGTGTAGCGGTGTCTCGTCCTCCTCCATGCAGGCTCTGCACAGAGGACTGTCGGTCAAACCTAGAATTGAAAGGTGTTTGTTTAGCGGGCAGTGACCTGTTATTAGGCCAACTACTGTTCTCAGCTTGTCTCGTGTGAGGTTCATAAGTTTCTTTGTTATCCTTGGGTCGAGGCCTGGGAGTGCCTCTTTTGTATGTCTACATGTGGTTATGCTGTCCCATAGTTCGGCGTGGGTTCTGATGGTTTGTTTGTGCAACCATGTTTTGTATTCACTGAATGGTATGGGTACTATTGGTTCGGGCCCTACTACCTTCAGTGTCGTGGCGCGACGCGCCAGTTCATCAGCCGCTTCATTACCTAAGATTCCGCTGTGTCCCTTTATCCATCTTAATGTAACTAAGTTATTTGTTGCAAGTTTTGTTAGGGCCTTGTGACAGTCTAGCAGTAGTTTTGACGTAGTCGAGTGTTTTGCCAGTGCTTTTAGTACTGCTTGACTGTCGCTAAGTATATTAATGTTAAAATTTGTTACCTGTCTGTTGGTCACGGCAACAGCCGCAGTTGTGATGCCGACGCATTCTGCCTGGAAGACTGAGTTGTGCTTACCAAGCGCTTGTGCAATCCGTATGTTGAGGTCTTGGCAGTAGACTCCTGCTCCAGTACCTGTGTCAGTCTTCGACCCATCCGTGTACACATCTAGGGCGTCAGGGTTTGTGTAGTAGTCACCGGCCTCCTCAGTGTTGATTTTGTAGGGTTTGTCCATCACAAATTGTTTCTGTGTTTTATCGCATATCCACTCCATACTTGGGTTCATTTGTATTCCCTCTTTTAAGATGTTAGTGTGGGCTGTGTTTGTTTGTTTCCACAACCCGCATGTTTTTAGTCTAAGGGCTGTAAGCGTTGCTTCCTCTTTTATGCGGAGGTGTAATGGTGGGATTCCTAGTATTACTTCCATTGCAGCCGTAGGTGTTGTGCACATACTGCCCGTTATGGATAGCAGTGCTTGTCTTTGGAATTTTTGAAGTTCCTGTTGTGTTGTTGTTTGGAGCACTTTTGGCCACCAGACTATAGAAGCATATGTCACTGAGCTTCTTACGACTGTAAGGTATAGCCACTTCATTATGTGCGGTTTTAGTCCCCATGTTTTACCTATCATGCGTTTGCACTGACATAGGATGATTGTAGATTTTTGAATTTTCGTTTCAATATGTTTTTTCCAGTTTAACTGTTGGTCTAGTGTTACCCCTAAGTATTTTACTTCTGTGGTTAGCTTTAGGGTTACTTTGAATAAAGTCGGTGTTTTTGGAATGTTTGGTTTTCTTTTGTGTGTGAACAGAATGAGTTCTGTTTTTCTGGGGTTAACAGATAGTTCGTTGAGTGTACACCATTTCTCTATCTGCTTGAGTGCATCTTGCATTATTCCACTAAGGGTGTTTTCATGTTTTCCTCCTATAAGTATTGTTAGGTCGTCGGCATACCCTATTGTTAGGAAGCCTTTGTTGTTCAGTTTGCTGATTAGTTCATTTACCACCAAGTTCCATAGTAGTGGTGAGAGTACACCTCCTTGAGGGCATCCTCTGGCAGCGATGGCTTGGATTTTTCCATTTATGTTTATTTGTATCGCCCTGAGTGATAAGAGGGCGTTTATCCATTTTCTTATTGTTGAAGGTACATTATGTCGTTCAAGGGATTTTTCTATGCTTTTGAACGTGGTTTTATCGAAGGCCCCTTCTATGTCTATAAAGGCTCCTAGTGTTGATAATTTATTTTCCATGTTGTGTTCTATTTTGTTGACCACTGAGTGTAGGGCTGTTTCTGTGGATTTGCTGGTACTGTAAGCATGTTGGTTCGGGTGTAGAGGGGTATTACTTAGTACCCCATCCCGTAGGAACCTGTCTACTAACCTTTCCAGGGTTTTTAGTAAGAAGGATGTTAGGCTGATTGGTCTGAAAGCTTTCGGATCAGTGTAATCTGATTTACCTGGTTTTGGTAGGAGGATTACTTTCACATCTCTCCATAGTTTTGGTATATATCTGTAGGCTATGCAGGCTTTGTATATTTCTGCTAGCCATGGTGTTAGCCATTCCAACCCCCATTGTAAGAGGGCCGGGAAGATGTCATCCGTGCCTGGTGATTTAAAGGGATGGAACGTGTCTATTGCCCACTGTATTCTGTTATGTGTAACTACCTTGTTGGCGAGTTCCCTGTCTGATTCTACTGGATTGTAGGTTTCATTTTCGTTTGTCCAGTCTGCAGAGTCTAGGATTTTGCATCCTGGAAAATGTGTTTCTAGAAGAGTC
The DNA here is from genome assembly GCF_947172395.1 of Bicyclus anynana. NCBI lineage: Eukaryota > Metazoa > Arthropoda > Insecta > Lepidoptera > Nymphalidae > Bicyclus > Bicyclus anynana. The sequence continues at coordinate 2,386,768 of NC_069095.1, forward strand.
TCACTTACTTCTGTGTCGTTTTTTGTGTAGCTACCATCAGCTTTCTTTAGGGAGCCCAGTGTGAGGGCATTGTCTTTTGCAAGGATTTTCCTTACCCTGTTAGCTTTCTCATTTGATTCTATGTTTGAGCAGAACCGGCGCCACATTTTTGTGTCCTTCTGCCTTATTGTTTTGTTGTAACTGTACTGGTGATATTTGAAAGTATCCCAGTCTTCATCCTTTCTGGTGTTCTTAGCTTTGTTAAACAGTCGTCTAAGGTTATGTCGTTTCCTTTCTAGGTCCGGGCTCCACCATGCGTGAAGCGGTTTTTGTTTTGTTATGCAGGTCCTTAGGGGACAGGCTTTTATGTAGCATGACGTGATGAGATTAGTTATGCTTGTCACATTGTTGTCTATTTGATTTGTTGTCTCAATTTTAGTATTTCGGAGTTCGCTCTCATTCTCATAGTTGCTATGGAGTATTGTTTTATATAGTTTCCTGTTTGTTTTCCTTGGATTTCTCCGTGGTGTGTCCTGTGCCGTGATCAGGTTCAATTCGAAGTGGATGCGTTGATGATCACATAAAGTGAGATCATCAGATACATGCCAGTTTCTTATTTGATCCATTACACCGTTAGACGCCAGAGTTATGTCTACTATTGTTTGGGAACGGCTCGTGATAAACGTTGGTTTCGAGCCTTTATTTAAAACTACAAGATTAGTTGTTAATAGATATGTTATAAGTTGCTCACCTCTTTTGTTGTTTTCGTTGCATCCCCATAGGGTGTGATGTGCGTTACTGTCCACTCCGATTATGAGGTCAGTGTTTTCGTCCTCACAGTATTTTATAAGGTCCATCATCTCTTTCGGTGGTATTTGTTCTTCAATGGGTAGATATAACGATGCCAAGACTAGTGGTCTTGTCCTAGCACCGGTTTGTTGTCCTATGCCACTTTGTATTCTTATTGTTGTTATGTCTCTGAAACAGAATTGTGTTAGCATTGTCGCTGTGATGCAGCGAGGTATATAAATACAAGTTCTCGGTGGAGTTTGTTTACTGTCATACAGAAACTTACCGTTGCAGTTGCCAAAACCACATATGCGGTTTCCTCTGACCCACGGCTCCTGGATCAGTACTATGGTTTCGGCCCCTTCCTCCAGTTGTTTGCGTAGGGTAGCCGTTGCGAGGATCTTGTGCTGGAGGTTGGCCTGTATTATGTTGACATTACTAAAGGCGGGTGGAGAGTCTTAGTCTTATGCGTCCCGAGGGACACATTTCTCTAGTAATGTGTATAGCGGAGCTGAGTCCGCCATGTCGTCATCCGTATCAGTCACGTCAGTGTTAGATGCCCTTTCCCATAGCATCCCCTCTAAAGTGGGTGTGATGCTTGGTCCGGGGCGCGTCTCTTCCCATTGCACCCCACTTGTTGAGGGTGGGATGCCTGGTTCAGGACGCGTCCCTTCCCAATTCATCCCACTTGTTGAGGGTGCAGTACTTGGTCCGGGGCGTGTCTCATTTGTCATTTGTTCGTCCTGTACAGAGTCTTGTGTTTTCATGTCAGCTGTCGTTACGGTTGTTGTCGCAGTTGCGTCTACGTCTGTTGTCTCAGGGTTTGCCTGGTTTTCGGAGGTAGCTTGACTGGGCGGTACATCGCTAAGTTCTTCGCCTACGTAGAACTTAAGATATATCGTCCCAGTCGAGTAAGCTATTCTCCTGTCGTTGTCCAGTATGGTCTTTATCCTCTCCTGGGGTATTCCTAATATTAGGAACACTCCTGGAGGTTTCCCTGTTGATCTCTTAAAGTTGTGAAGAGTCCAGCTGCCGACATCATATTTTGGGTTTTGCCGTTGGAGGATCCTATGTAACACACCAATCTCTCCACGGTAGTTGGGTACATAGAGCGCCCCTTTCACCCTTTTTGTGATGTCGCGCTGGTTTATTATATTAAGTCTGAAGCCCTCTCTTGGTGATTTCAGTCTTGGTAAGACCGCATTCAACCATTCGAGGGCTTGGTCGTCTTCGCACCACATTTTCAGGACGCCTTCACTAAGGAATGCTTTTCCTGAGAATGTGGGCGCATGTGTCAAAGGTACACCAGGAATTGGGTCCCTGAGGCAAGCCTCGAACACCTCCTCCTGTATTTGTTCTTGCAGTGCTGTCGCCTCTGTTTGTGTCATGTCCGTTCTAGGGTCAAGGGTGACTGCCACGTTAAGGTGTTGCTGAGTCGCGCCTGCATATGTCGATCTTATATGTCCGGTAGTTTTGGACCGTTTAGATTGTCCCCTAGGTGAGATTGAGTCATCGAGCCTGCCCCGTTTAAGACTGGGCTGACTCGTTGACTGGTAGGGGTTCCCGCCCTTCCCGTCGGCCTCACCACCGCTCCGCCCTCTCCAGTGTTTGTTGCACCGGGGTGCGACGGGGTGTGGTCGACGTTGGGCAGGGTTGTTCTCGCTTAAAGCGTCCGATGTTGTTTTAGCAGGCTCCGCCGGAAGGTTTTCGCCGGTGATTGGCTGGTTTACTACCGCGCTACGGCTGGTGCCAGGGCGTGGGACGACAGTCTCCGCGGGGGGCAGCTGCTGTTGTGCAGGATGCCTGTTACCGCTTTGTCCGTGCAAGCCCCCCGTCTGGGTTTCGCCTGTCGCTGACGTAAGTCTTCCAATCTCCGACGTCTGCCCGCTTGGGCGTATGCCTGATGGGGGATTTGTCAGTGCGTCTGTCCTGTTCTTTTTCCTTTTAGGCTTTTTCCGCTTGTGCCTGGACTGAACGGTGGCCCAAGCGGACTTTACTGTGGGTGGAGGGATGGCCATCGCTACTGACGTCATATTAAAATCTGAGTCCTGTCTAGCTGGGGTCGGGCGTGTTTGAGTATCGGTCGGTATTAGGGTAGTTGGGTCATGGGTGGGTTCGTTTTTAGTTGATGCGTCGGTCCTATTTTCGTTGCCAGGTCGTTGGGTGCGCGATGCGCAAGGCGGGTTCTCGCCCCCCCCAGAATACGCAGGGCGGACTGTAGCCGCACCGCCGTCCGGTAATCCAGTGATCGGCGGTGCCGCTACAGCGGAGGATTGTCCGTTTCCGGTACCCCCCTGGGGTAGTAATTTTCTATTTGAATCCGTCTTCATATTTGTCCGAAGTATGTGTGGTTTGTGGAGTATCTGACTGTATGGTGTGGTGTGTATTGTGCTTGTGCTGATGGGGACGTGATAAGGGAAGGAAGGGGTTACGTGAGGGTATTTTGGTTTTTTGGATCATGGGATTGGGTTTTAGGAATCCTGCCAGAGTTGGGTGTGACCTCTGGCCTGACCGTTCCGGATCAGTCTTTTAGAGGTGATTTAGACCTCACGGCCACTGGTTACCGCTTCATGGGTGTGAGAAAAGCCATGGTTTGTCAGGATATTAACCGCCGCCCGAGGTTCGGCGTTGACCTTTTACAGCAGGTATAGTCTCTCCTGCTAACCCTCCTCCTTTTGCATCCGGACTTGGGACCGGCATTGGTGGAGTTAAACTCATATTCTGCTCACTGCTGAACTCGAGTCTCCTCTCAGAATGAGAGGGGTTAGACTAATAATCCACCACGCTGGCCCAATGCGGATTGGCAGACTTCACACACGCAGAGAATTAAGAAAATTCTCTGGTGTGCAGGTTTCCTCACAATCTTTTCCTTCGCCGTTTGAGACACGTGATATTTAATTTCTTAAATGCACACAACTGAAAAGTTAGTTGCATGCCTCGGACTAGATTCGAACCTACGCCCTCCGGAATATCCACTGGGCTATCACGGCTCTACCCACTTTACACTAGCATATTAAAAAAAGTATTTATCAAGATTTCTGAAAATCGGGACGTCCCGACAAATGCTGAACAGCTGGTGACACCAGCGCGGCTCTGTTAAACAATGTCCACCGACGCGCATACCCACGCAGGCACGCCCCTCAGCGATCATACATTGTTCATAGGTACGAGCTATCTGATCATCTCAGAATGCTTATAGATTCGATCGTGACGTAAACTATCCGAGTTTTATGGGACCGACTCGGTTGTTTATAGGAAATATATCAAATGTTACAACTTCAATAATTTTTGCGGCTACTGTAGTTAGTGATGAATTGTCGGAATTTATAAAAATACTTGCGTAACTACCCTTAATAAACGTTAATAAAATACCCATATTAGTAAGTAAGTTACAAAAAAAATACAATCATAAATAAACAACGCAATAACATTAAAAGAAACAATATTTAAACTTACCATGCAAAGGCGGCCTTATTACTATAAGCAATCCCTGACAAGAGGGGTTGCGAAGAAAGAAAAGAAAATTATAGCTAAAATTTTAATTTTGTCGTCCAATATTAATTAAAAATTGCTAGCTTTTCATATGAGTACCTATTCACTATATTAAATACTAGCTGCGTATCCTATCCTAGCCTATCAACGTAAAATTCAGTTTTACACAGTTCCCGTGGGATTTATGGATTTTTTCGGGATAAAACTGTGCCTATATGTTGCTCTATAACCTCCTCTATCTTCCAGTGAAAGTTTCAGTAAATCGGTCCAGCCATTTCAAAGATTAGCTATAGACAAATAAATATTTGAAAAAAGATTGATATTGTTTTAGTATCTATTGTGTAAATAACTATAATCACTTAAGAAAACATAGTTATTTTGAAATCATACAGACATACACTTTTATTTGAATGTAGATATGTATTTATTTTAATAGTAACATCTCATAGAATAATTGAAAACTTTTTGAAATTAGCGTGAACGTACAGCATACATAGGGATCGATCAAAATTTCCATGTTCTGTTACTCTTGACTATTTGACGGCCTTACGGTGTGCGAGGTGGATTTTCAAGACGGAGGTCCTGGGTACGATCCCCGGCTGGGCCGATAGAGGTTTTCTTAATTGGTCCAGGTCTGGCTGGTGGGAGACTTCAGCCGTGGCTAGTTACCACCATACCGGCAAAGACGTGCCACCAAGCGATTTATCGTTCCGGTACTATGTCGTGTAGAAACCGAAAGGGGTGTGGATTTTAAATACTCCTAACAAGTAAGCCCGCTTTTAACTCAGATAGCATCATCACTTACCATCAGGTGACATTGTATAGAATAAAAAAAAAAACTCTTCCATGTTCTTTCAGTTATTCAATGTATAGAAAATCTCGGCGTTTACTTCCACAGTTCGAGCAATAACAGTAAGTCAGCAACATAATTCATTTGACGCGATAACGCGATGGTATCGATGGCAACAAAGTGGTTGGCTATAAAAACTGTTATATAGCACTTATAATAAATTTTATTTGTCCATAGGCATGTTGACACAAAATGTCGTATACACGGTCCTCCAATGCTTATAATTGGGACATTTGTCGGACAGAATTACCAAGCGCTTTTTTGCATTCATGCACATAACGTGAACCTAAAATACGGACTTCAAGAAAAGCGGCGCATTAAAAAACCTGAATTATATCGAACCCGATTTATATTCAGTCCGTGTGCAAAAAGCTCTCCCAATTATGCGCAAACGCGGCGTACCATTCCGATACCTTTAAATCGGAAGATTTTTCCTTTTGGCAAAAATACATGACAAAAATCATTGCGGCCAAAAACATTAACAGCGTAAGAAAACCTGTGAAAAACATATCGGCACTTTAGATTGTATTCGTTATTTCGTTATTCCGGTTCGGACCTAATGTCGGCCCGACATACTCCATATGTCATTGTGTCAAGCCAGTTCAATGCATTATGCATTGTTTCCATTACACTACGAAATTTAACATAAACCCGATGTTAAAGTTTATGCCATGAATAAAATACAATTTTTTATTTGACTCTCAAGTTACAGCAGGAGACTCCTCCATGATGGAACCACTTTTTATTCCGTTATGGTTATGTGTATATGTATAGCAAAAGGCCACATCCATCAACGAAGTTTTTACTCTACAAGGCGGGATGTAACATCTCTTGATCTTTAAAAGGCTGTTTTAAAGAAATCTTTAGTTTAAAATTAAACCGACCTTTTTAAACATTTTTAAGCCTATTTTATCGGTCTACTACATGGCCAGGCCTCCTTCCTTATACGTGAATTTCCTCCTAGTTAAATTTACTAAAAACTACCAGATGTTAATGATAATGTAACACTGCCCACTTCCCTACTCCCTACTGAGAATTTTAACTGAAACTCAGAAGAAAGAAAAATCAACATTGAAGATTCGAACCCTGGACCTCTTGATCCGAAATCACACCAGCTAACCACTGAACCAACGAGGCAATGGACATGTCCCAATTTTGTATGGAGGCTGGGCCTTCATTTCTAGTGTCAGCAGAATAAATTATTTTTATCTGAAAAGAACATAAAATGTAGGGCTAAAAACCCAAAATAAAAAAAAAATTGGAAACTGCATTTTTATTTTTTTTATGAAATAAAATGTATTTTTTATCATGGCAGCATAATTGTAACTCACACCCTGGCAGATTATCAGTGATCTCCGCGTAGTAGCGTTCGTGTAAGGGCGTTTTTAAAGCAATTTAAGGATTTTTTGTTTAATGCTTCTCTGTCTACGATTTAATGTTTTTTTTCAACTTGTATCTTATTGTCATTTGACAATATTTCATGACATTAACAGCTTACACCGGATATGAATTAAATTCCAGATGTTTTTTTGGCTGTTTTGAACACTTTACTATATTGTCTATGTTTAAGTTGCGAAACAAAAAAAAATATTTATATTCGGGTTCCAAAAATTCTGAAAATTATTTTCTCAACAGCAATTTGTATCTTATATTCGTAAAAAACTATCGACCTGCTTATAAATTATGAATAATAAAGGCCCATTTTGGGACATGTCCTCAGTATGAAATAGATGTTTTTAAAACAAATACAGCGTTGTCTTATAACCAGCCATGCGTCAGTATTGGAGCGTGCTTTAGCTCGAAACCATCTAGCATTTAACTCAATCGTTGGATAGGAACGTTTCACGGACAATGGACATCTTGGACGTCTGACATGACAGCGTTTCATTCCCAAATTCTACCCTCATGGATATATCACATGTTGCATAGCTTCGTTCATGGTGAATGCACTTAACTGTATTATTATGTGGGGAAATTTGAACTTGATGTTTTAAAAGACTCCTCATACTAATACAAAGTGATTATATTACTAATAAACTTTACGTAAAACATGTACATACTTATCTATATAAATAGATTATCGAATAAACAAAATGTCAGAAATCATAATTTTCTAATAGATACAATTCTCATGCCACTGGATTTGTTGCCAAACTTCTCCGAAATTTTGTTTTTTTATGAAATTTTGTAGGTATGTCTAAGAATCGGCTTACATTTTTATTCATATGACAAGACAAGGGTGTTTTTTTAACTATAATCCCAAATTTTTAAGTAACACTTAGAAATAATTCATAAGAAAAAAACAACAGTTGCAAAAAAAAAAACAACGTAATATTACATATTACATTTGCTAAAAATTTGCTTCGATTTGAATAAGAGACACATTAATGTTGTTTAGATTTACTCAAACATCGATAGTGTGATAGTTTTTAAAATGATATAATGATTATTAATTAGTGTTGTGCACACTTTAAACGATAGAGTAATTTAGTGATGTAACGAAAATGCGAAGTTGTATCAATAACGGAAACATGATAAAGCGTAAAGTAGCTACACAAGGTAATCAAATATTGACAATCAAATTTCACAAATAATATGGAGAGAGCATCTCTTAGCAGTTTGCAGTACTAACAAGTCTACCAAAGAACATCTGTGTGCCACAAAATACAGTTAATATTTGTAGACATTCCTCCGTCATTGACAACCACACAGCTAACTGTATTGAACATTTCTGTTCTGTTTACTTCAACGGAGTACTTCTTGAACAAATACACCGCGATTTGCTATTCGCTTGCGTCGCGTTCGCTTGTTCGTGCCTAATATTTGTGTTCTTAAGACAAATTGAATGTGGAGACCTTAACATATCAGTATCATCTGTTTACGCTAGTTAGAACGGGTAAAGTTTTACTTAAAGAGATGTTCGTTCGTGTTTACCACAGAGTTTGACGGCCTCCGTGGCGCAGTGGTATGGGCGGTGGATATACAAGACGGAGGTCCTGGGTTCGATCCCCGGCTGGGCAGATTGAGATTTTCTTAATTTGTCCAGGTCTGGCTGGTGGGAGGCTTCGGCCGTGGCTAGTTACCACCCTACCGGCTAAGACGTACCGCCAAGCTATTTAGCGTTCCGGTACGATGCCGTGTAGAAAACGAAAGGGGTGTGGATTTTCATCCTCGTCCATCTTAGACTGCATCATCACTTACCATCAGGTGAGATTGTAGTCAAGGGCTAACTTGTAAAGAATAAAAAAAAAGAGTAAAGACGATACAGAGTGAGTGTTTATAAGCAGCGTGCTGAAGCCGGTGAAACCCATAAAAACAAAAGTCACGCGTCTTCTTGACATCCGCATATACAAACTGTTTTCATAATTGTATTTCAAATTTAACACTAACTACAATTGGTCATATTTAAAAAAAGGTATGGCAAATATTCTTTTTTTTTAAATAATAATACCAATAAAAATATTTCCTTAATTTAAAACAGTTTCTAACATCTAAAATTTATTAAAACATTACACGCCATTTTTCTTGAATATTATTGAAGGTTACCGATGCGACGCTTCGTGTCGTATTGACTCGAGAATGTATTACTTTTTGAATTTTGTATTTGGAGCGGCTACGACACCGTCGTGTTCCGTACGCTATTATTGAATAATCTGTTAGTGTTTACCTAGAAATAAGTTTGAATCTGAAACTCCTTCACTATTATAATGAAAGTAGGTAATTAGTCGCTTGCAGTTGTTTCATAGTCATTCATGTAGTAGGTAATTAGTTGTATAAATGCAGTTGATTCATAGTCATTCATATTTCACTCTAAATAGCTGCAGCTATTTTCATATGGTTGTTATACTAGGTTGTTGTATGTTCTTGAGGTGAAAACTAGATGTCGCTGATCATTTATTGTGATCATGTATTTTTTTTAATATTTGTTGAATGAAAGCATTATTTATTATTATCTGTTTTTTATATTTGTTATTATACCGGCAACCGTGTGTGAAAATTATGTTATCTTAGTCTTACCCAATCAGGGTTCCGTTTTATTCTTTGTATACGGACTCTTAAAATAGCGCAGCAATCTACACTAATATTATAAACCTGAAGAGTTTGTTTGTTTGTTTGCTTGAAAGCGCTAATATAAGGGACTACTCCCGGTCCGATTTGAAAAATCCTTGTTGTTAGATAGCCCATTTGTCGAGGAAGGCTATAGACTTTTTATTATCCCCGTATTCCTACGGGAACGGGAACCACGCGGGTGAAACCGCGCGGCGCCAGCTAGTATTCTATAAACAGACAATTCTTTTACAGTTGATATCGCAATCGAATTAACAACAGCACTGTTGTTCCATCATACCAACATATTTCGTAATAATCGATTTCCAATGACTGTTCAGCACAACACTAATATTAGACTATCGAGTGCACTGCATCTAGTTTAGCCTCGTGTGACATTAATAAGCAGTAGTACAAAGAGCATTACAATCACAATCGGTGCGCAGTCTATAAACCGATTATACTGATCGGCCCTCAGTGTCACGTGTACAATGCCCAGGCCGGATTTATAAACAAGATATTGCCGCTCCGATTTTTATCAACAGCACCGATTTGCATTGCATCCGAATCATTGATACGTTGATTTTTGTTAATCTTCTTTGCATATTTTCAGCTCTCACTATATGCTTGTAACTAGCTAACTTGTATAGGTCTCAACTTAAGTCCATTTTAACAGCAGATCTATGTAATGGAGGGATACGAGTAGCTTAGACTCACAACGTTGCTGCAGTGCGGGTTGCTGGTTTTAGGGCATATTTGACTCTTTTATTTTACTATCACTAACAGGATGTTATTAATAACCCGTACCGATATTTATTATTTCTGTTTTTTTTTTTGCCCTAAATTTACTCACCAATCTTAAGGGCTTATACTTGGTGGAAGTACTGAACAACGTGCAAGGTATGCTCCCTTATGTTCATTTGCCGCGCTCGTGTAACTCCAACTCCAAGAATCCCCTCTTCAGCTCCCCTACTAGGTAGATATAACCGCTGGACCAATATTTGCACTGGACCACAAAATTTGAAAGCGCAGTGTTGGACGACCACAGACTCGGTGGATCCAGAATCAAGTGAGTTGAAGGGAGCCGGTGGATGCTGGTGGCTCGTGACTGTTTTGATTGGTCCATGCAAGAGGCCTTTGTCCAGCCATATGTTTTCTGTGGTCCAGCAGTGGACACCCACTAGCTGTGATGATAATGATGATAATTTCACTAAAAACATAGGCTTTCAAAGTTTGTCTCACGGTATTGCTGGTTTAGCCTTAATGCTATGCAATGTATTTTTGTATTAATCAATGTATGCAATGTATGCGTATTGTCTTGTTCTGTAGAGTCAAAGTGTTTACCATTATCGCCTAAAGTACGCGTCCACATATCATGTTTTAGAGGGCTATGTACGTCTTTATAAACTTGTCTTGGCAGATGATATAATTTGCAGTCTCACAGACTTGGAAAAGTTACATTTTATTCAACACATACTGCTGACACGTCTCTTCGCTATATTTGCACCGGAGCGCTAAATCGTCTGGCAGTATTTCTTCCTTAAATAATATATATTTCAGGAAAAAGACCATACAATGTTTCTACTCACTATAGCATCACAAAAGGCAATAACAAACATGAACATAAAATATATCTCGTTAGCGATGAACACTGATTGGCCGTAACGAGGGCACGACTGCAAAAATTTGCCTGGAATTATACAGCGATGCCTCAATTTTGTAATATTCAATAGCGAAATAAGACGATTATACAGAGTACTGGGTAAAGGTCAGTGCAACTTTTATTTGTGTTTATTGGTTTAGTAACTTGTCTAGACTAAATGTATTTGTATAGAGTAGAAGTTAGAACAATTGCTAATCTTCAACTATGTATATATTTCTTGCGTTTTGTTCTATATGAGTAACTTTCTACGAAAAAAATGGTAATGGAAAAACAGTAATAAAAGTTAACGAAGATTAATATATTTTGTTAGCATTGTCATCATTAACAACATATATTGGGTTCTCGAATTTTCTGTCAGGCTGAGAAGGGGTAGGGGAGGGGTTTAGAAGAGGCAGACACACACATAAAACATAAGAAAATTCTCAGCTATGTAAGTTTCCTCGATGTTTTTCCTTCACCGTTCGAGACACATGATATTTGATTCCATGCACATACTTATAACTGAAAAGTTGGAGATGTATGTCCGGACTGGATTCGAAGCTACGCCCTCCAAATCGAAGGCAAAGGTTATATCGACTGGGCTTCTCGTATCACAACTCTCACATTTGTTAGCATATATACCTTAATCCTTAAAATAAGAAATGTCATCTCTGAAAGTGTGACACATGAAAATCCTGTGAGAGGTTTAATAGATAAATAAACATTAATGATGTGGCGTAAACAGATATTATTGTAGCATATAATAGGTACGAGTTTTATGAAATACATAGTATATGATGTGATCAAAAAATCAATCCAAACGAAGCGAGATTAACCGTACAGAAAACTGAACAACTTATTGCAGTAAGACAAAGCTCTAGTATGTAGCTTTCGCTAAAACAAGACGATCAAATAGAGGGCGGACTAAATTGCGATCCACGGTCACTTGGCGATCGAGCTGTATAGATAAAATGCAAAGCGACGGGAACAATAACCGATGCACTTCCTTTGACAATACAGGCTAAGCTCTCGGTTATTTATACGGCACCGCCTGATTGCCACGATACGCCCAATCGATCAATAGTCCTAGAAGGTGATAAGCAATGAGCAGTATTGAATTGAATTGTCACCGAAGTGGGCGCAGTACATAAAATAGGGCTTATTGCGTATCGATTGAAATTGAATATTATTGTGCAAACAATTCTTGAAGAACTGCTGTAACAATCATAGGGCTTTATAAGGTGACTTGTAAAGGGATATATAATACAATTTTAACAGGAAGTTCCAAAATTATTACTTTTTTCCCGTTTTTGCTATATTTTTCATTGGTCCTTCGCTCTTATTTGTCGTAGCGTGATGTGATATAGCTCATAGTAATCCATAAATGTACACAACACAAACATATTTATTCAATTAGACCCAATAGTGTCTAATATTAGCCCTTTCAACCAAACAAACAAAGTCATTAACTTTATATAATAGTATATATTACCACGTATATCATTACCATGACTTACTTGTATTATAGAACTGAATTCGATAGTTACATTACACGTCATTTACACTCATTTTGTTTTTACAATTTTAAGCTCAACTACCAATTATAATAAGTATTTTTTTTTTAATTTAAAACAATATTAGGACCATTATGTATGTATAAAAAGTTTTGCAGTTTTACCGAGAATTAGTAACTATGTATTGAAGAAAAATTCACATATACGAGATTTCGGTTTCTATTGATTCATGAGCTTCCCATAGTGTCCCAGATAAATAAAGTACTCATTTATAGCAGTGGGCTGGCCCGCAAGCGAGATTCAAACGGTCACTTTTCTGTATAATTATAAAGTCAGACATTCTTACAGCCTCGCCGGTGGTCTGTACTCTACCCTACGCTCATGAGTTCACGTTTTGAATAAGATACGCATCCGGAATGTTATTTAAAGGTATTTCCACTAAACATGTATTATGGTAATGGTTGATGCAGACGTGAAGTGTAATAGAATTTTAAATCTGTATTACAATTGGTTTCATCCTTGATAACCGTAGATGTAGGAAGCCGAAGATATAATTTGTTATTTTGCTATGCCATTATGGACCAGGAGTCGGTAATCCTCATTTTCAAACTTCAAAAAAGGAGGAGGTTCTCAATTCGAACGTATGTTTTTTTTAACGTAACATTTATTAACCAATTTTGTTTTTTTTTTGTTTGAAAGAGATTCCAGGTTGGTCATTTTCATGAAAATTGGATTAATAATATTGTGTCAAAATCAACATAACTGAAATACGTTTGAAGTCGGTTCCATTTTATGTTAAAAGATGATGATGAACTTAAACTTGTGTAGATAAGCACGCTTGCAATGCAATAAACTGGTAAATGTAACTAACCAGCAGTAATAAAGGCTTATTTTATTTTATTTATTTAATAAATACAATGAGTTACACACACACACATATATATATATATATATATATATATATATATATATATATATATATACGTGTGATGTGTATTTAATCTCAGAAGGCTACTTATAAAACTGTTAATAAAATATCTAACACGTACAAAAAAAGGCAACGGATCGCTAACACGGAGGAAAAATCTTTTTTGTTTTATATCAATGTACGTTTAACAATCGGTTTAATCTTCGATATCGTTGAGATAACATTATCATATTGCACTTTAAGTTGGACTTACTATTGTCTTTCTTTTAAATTTCAGATTAGTACTTTGTTATACTTATCTTTTATTGATCGTTTTTTCAATTTTAAAGTCAAAATAAGTATAAAAAATTAAAATATTACGACCTGAATTTATCATTGTTTCCGATAGGAAAAGTTTTGTATAAGAAATTCTATAGGAAAATATATCAGAGCTGTCTATTTTCAGTTAATTCATTAGGTCCTTATATCGAACAACGTTGTGTTTTTTGCGTTTTTAGCAATTGGGTAGTGGTCAAAACGTAGGCACATTATCTTTATGAGTCAAAGACAATTAGCCTTCTTTTATAGTAGTAGACAGAATAAGCAGATAAAGAAGTCCTACTTGAAGTAAAATAGAAAGCCATTGCCAATAATAGAGAAACATATCCACCAAGCTTGCAAGAAAGATCACCAGTTTACTCCCGATTTATAAATACATGCGCTCCTATCTTTCATCAATCCATCTGATGTTAGGAATCCTCATCATATACGTGTAATGTCAGCTATTGGTAACCATTCTCTTTAGACCAGAAACTGAAGCATACCAGATGGATGAACCCTCCACTTCTCAACGATAAAGGGTCGGAAGTCATCACCGAGAGGTCATGGTTTGATCCCCATCCGTAATGGCGTACCCACTTGTAATACTGTCTACTTGGAGGGGAATGGGAAAATTGGTCATATTTATAACAACTAAAAAGAAGAAAAGCAGTCTGGTTTTTGTATTTTTGAAGCACACAGCTCTAATTACAAAAAATCAACATAAATAATAATCATAAACTAGAGGGCCGCATTGCGGATCCTTAAAAAACCATTAAAGGTTGAAAGTTCATACATTAATTAAGAATTCCATTTGTGCGTAAGATGCTAAGTTTGGCAATTTGCGTGTCTCCAGACGTAACCGTAGCAGAGTCACGTGGAACTGAACACGCAAATTTACTTTAACTGAAGCTAAACCAAGGAAACACTTTCCATGTTCTTTTCACAAGAAGCCAGCGAAACTTTGGCCTTTCTTAATATACGAGTGTCTAGTACGTGGTGAATTACTTCGACCTTCCTGAGGAAGTATTCGTTTATATTTACTTTGCCTAAAATAACAATGTATTAACCAAAGTTATTACCTGAGTTTGTTGTGAACTTCTTAGGTGCTTCTTCCTGGGAGCGTTTAGAACTTTCTTTTAAGCTTATAATGAATATAAAGAACTCTATCAGTAATAACGGAAGTTATGAACTCTTAGAGTCCTTTTTAAAAAATCGTAGAGTGCAAGTTAAGTGACTGACGATTAGGGACATGATTTTTCATATTATGCCAAGGATAATATAAAAAACACTGTATACTTAGACGGTTGAGAATATGGCTTTGGAAAGCAAGTTCTAAACTTGGTAACTTCTAAAGAAACCATATTCCAAACTTCAGAATAGGCTACCTCATGCATATAGTTAGACCAAATGCAGACAAACTTTTTTTTTAAAATGAAGAATACTAAGATCCTTCATTCATTAAATATTGAATGCATTTTTTAAAAACTAACAAAAAACTATATTTCCCAAAATTACAAAAAGTCTTAAATAAAATAGCACAAATATAAACTAATTTACTACAGGTGGCGCTCGAGTATATATATGCCACTGTCATTTACGATAATGAGTATTACGAGGTTTTTCAAACCATTGTATTGCACAATAGACATCACGAGTGCTACAATGGCTAATTGCATGCAGCGGCATACAATACTTTTTCTAAGATCAAGATAAAAGAAATAAAATAATTAACAAAACTTGATAGATAATATATAATTGGCATTAGGAATGGCCTGCTTGATTTTATATCGGCGTGGTCTCTTAGATTTTATCTCTTTTAATAAAGTATGAGTTTTTGTAGTCAATGTCATGAAACTATTATTTTTTTAATCCTTGTAGCACGGTTTACCCGTGTGGTAAAGTACATTACCAAACGATCTGTAGGAATGAATAGCTTTGTGATATTGTTTGAGGTTTTATATTGAGTAGATTACGAAATGGGAGTAGACAAATATATTTAAACGTCAAATCTTAAATATATACATATGAAATATATGGAGACGAAGGGTTATTTTTTCTTTTAGAACAAGTGATTCGATCTGTCAAAGGATTTCTAGGTAGATATATCACGCGCCCTATCCCATTTATGATTTACGACCTTTTGCGGGATCAACTACTGGTTGTAAACCAATTTACAGTCCTGTGATTTATGACACGTAAAAGATTTTTACATCTACACTCGCTTGTTAGGTTGTGCAACTTTATTTTTCCTATAATATATTTTGCCTCTAACTTTATTCCATTTCTGAGATGGGTTAAATGGACCGAATCGAGTTTCGCTTAAACTCGAAATCACTTAACTTATGGGAATAGAAATTTTCATATTAGATTCCGATATAAGTAACAAGATTCATCTGGAGAAGAACTTCTCATTTCGAGTGTTTTACGAGAATACTTCATCATCATCATCATATCAGCCGATGGACGTCCACTGCAGGACCTTTCTAGGGACTTCCAAACCTCACGATCCTGGGCCACCTGAAAAAATAATTATTATGCTAAAATTATATATTATGTATATTCGCCAGTTAACTCAAATACTAAGAATGCATGGAATTAAATTTAATTGTATATTTTTCTTGCCTTGTACGGTATTATTAAGCATGACAATGGAGAATAACGACAATATTCAACCAAATTCTCAGAAAAACCATACAAATTATTATTTGCAATGAGAGGTAAAATTCCACCATCCCATTAAAATTTTAAACGCAAACGATTTGTATGTATTTAAGGATGTTTAATACTTTTCCATGCAAAACTACTGTGTGGATTTAATTGAAATTTAGAATGAAGACATACATGGATTTTGTAAAAAACTAAGTTTCATACAGATGAGGTCGTGGGTGTCTTCTAGTAGATATATCCATTAAGGTTAAACCTTGTAGTCATGATTACGAGAACCTACAGTTATTAAATACGTAGTAAATTATACAGACGTGCATCAACCAGTGTCGGAATCAAGGTTGAAACTGTTTGCATTGACTCCATAAGCGCAAATCAACATTTTCCATACTCCGCAATCTGAATATCTTCATTTACGTATGCACTAACAGTGCAAAATGGTGCAAGACACGCGATTTCCAATTGAAGATTCCGCTGATTGCTCCACCATGAGGTCCCATTGAAAACCTTGTTTAAGCTAAACAAGCTGTCATTAAGGCTTCCTATACATGAAGCTTGAGCTGCAATTTTAATCCTCAGGCCTTTTTAATAGCAGAAAGGGCCAAACTCTTTTCCGTATCGATGGATTTGTTAGGCCCACCATTCTTTTTAAATTTTGGTTGGTCGACTTAGGGTGATGGTAATGTTTAACTCTACAACGATCAAGACCGACGGCTTAACTTGCTCTTTTGAATTTTGCGTAAACTAAACTTGGTTAATTTACATTATCCTGGTATTAGACACTACTGGATTATATGAAACTAATTGAAATAAATGAATTTTAAATTTTATAATAATGTGACAAATTAGATGTCAGTAAAGTTCGATTATTACTGTATCATGACTGGACTTAGAAAATAAAAATGCGACATCAACAAATCGGTGCAGTACCGATTTGTTATATAATATTTTATTTATTTATTTATTTATTTAATACACTTTATTTGTACACCACAAAAATAAAAGAAAACAAGCAAAACAGAAACACAAGAAAAAGTAGAATACAAAAGGCGGCCTTATCGCTTAGTAGCGATCTCTTCCAGGCAACCTTAGGCTTAGGAACTTATTAGGACAACTGTAGGTGGTGTGTACGTAATAATATTGTACATATACATACATACAAATAACTAAACACTAATACATAAACCATAATACACAAATTATATAATAATTATAAATATCATAAAATAAACTAATATATAAATATATCATTATGTCGTATGATAAATATTCTAATAAAATAAAATATGTAACTAGTGACTAAGATAATATGTCTTAACGGATTTTTTAAACATATCAAGGGATTTGGATTTCCGAATGTCGACTGGGAGTGCATTCCATAGCTTAATAGCACGAACAACAAATGAACACTTATAAAATTTACTCCTATGGAAAGGCATACACAGAGTAAGAGCACGACATGTTCTTAGCTCTGATTGCACTCCCAGAAATGTGAATTTCTCCTTAAGATATCTTATTTTGGATTAAAGAGCACACAGTACAGAAGAGAAAGTACATGCAGATCCCGGCGACGGCGAATAGGAAGCCACTTGAGTTTCTGACGAAATTCAGATATATGGTCATATTTGCGAAGGCTAAATATAAACCGAATTGCAACATTTTGAAGTCGCTCAAGTTTATTAAGATAGTCCTCAGTCAAACTGGGATAGCTTGCGTCCGCATAATCGAGAACAGAGAGTAGGAGAGAATTTGCTAACATAACTTTGGTAGGAATTGGAAGAAGAGAACGTAGGCGTCGTAACGAACTCAACGTCGCAAACGTCCTCCTACTCAACTCCTTGATATGCATGCACCACGATAATTCCTTGTCCATAACAACTCCAAGGTTTTTAACCGAATCACAATACGGTATCATGACACCGTTGTAAATAATAGGTGGTACGTCGCCCCAAACAACTCTTGAGATTAGACTAGGACTGCCAATAATAATTGTTTTTGATTTAATAGGGTTAACCTTAAGCCCATACTGTTTGCTCCATACTGAAATTGCATTTAGATCTTTATTAATAGCAGACACAGCAGAGCCAAGGTTCATTCAAGGTTCAGGTATTTTCAATGGTCTTACGTCTTACATGGCCCACCTCTATTGGAACAGAGTGGTGGCTCTCATGAAACTCTTCTAAATGAAGAGAGGCCTGATAGTGTATTGGGCCATAAGATAGGCTGATAACAAGGAGCACACTATCTTGCAGAGGCGTCTTTACCTATGGTGCAGGGGGTGCGAGTCACCCGGCGCCGCGATCTTAAGGGCGCCCGAGTAAGTAGGAAAGCAGTAGACGGATTTAGACTTTGATGTTCGCTACACAGAAAGTTTGTACATATTCCATTTTAACAGTGCTTAGCACGCTTAGGACTAGAAGGCGCTAGGGTGATGATTGCACCCGGGCCCTAAATAAGCTCTAACGTAAGTTCGAGACGCCTGTGTGCGAAGATCTGCTGCGGTTCCAACGTCATGTAAAGGAAGCCTAACGTGCAGTGCTGGATTTATCCAAGCCCCGCGTCACGGACGGTTCCCGTACGCAATTATCCAACGTGCAATCTTCCATTGTTGTCGAATTTTAAAACAAATTTCCTGTACAACGGGGGGTCGCGTTTTTCTGCCTTGCCAAATTGGATAAGCACTGTAATTACTCGTTTAATTTCGGTACGCTGCTCGGTGGTTTGTGGATATTTTGAATTGGGCATGCGAATCTTTGCCGAGGTTTATAAGGCGGAACGCTCTTTTGCGATAAACATTTACATTTATATTGTTTTAGACCCTAACTAGGATATTTTTTATCCATTTTTATAAAAACTAAGACTGGGTTTAATTGGGA
Source organism: Bicyclus anynana (assembly GCF_947172395.1). Classification (NCBI taxonomy): domain Eukaryota; kingdom Metazoa; phylum Arthropoda; class Insecta; order Lepidoptera; family Nymphalidae; genus Bicyclus; species Bicyclus anynana. Next base: position 2,405,849 of record NC_069095.1, read on the forward strand.
GAAGCTGTTTACCGAGTATAAAAGTTCTTGTTCCATATTTGTTGTTGTCAATATTGTAAACATGTTTGTGAGGTACCTAAAAATTACAATTCAGGTAAGTTTTCGTGATATACATCAATATAGAAAGAAGTATAATCTTTACATTTATAATTTTATTATCTGACGCCCTGCAGTTTCACTTACGTTGTTTCCGTTCCCGTTGGAATACAGGGATATAAATATGGATAATGACACTCACAAATAACGTGGTCTTTTGTAGAAAAATAATTTAAAGATCGGTTTATTAGATCCAGAGATTACTACAATACACTCCAACTACAATTCAAACTTCTGCAATAAATCATAAGTACTACGAGTATAATCATCATTAAGCGCCTACTTATGTAGCCCACAAAGCGTCAGGCCTAGGCCTATAGGAAAATGGGTTTCGGACATTTGTATTTGACCGTGTACCAATTCACTATTAGCTGTTGTGTATACCTCACGAAAAACATTATAACATTGAAATGGCAGCAGAATATTGTCCTTAACAGTTTAGTTGAAAAAAATCCCGAAGGTCATGAAATTTATTATGACACTAGAATAAGGACTTTTGTACCAGGAATTATTTCAATCATCATATATGTAAGCTGGATCAAAGAAAATTGTTTATTTTTTTAATAAAAGTAATCGGATTACCATGTTCCGAATTTCCCACTATCAATTATTTTCTCATCAAACAAAGCTAAGAACACTCTCGATCATGTCATCAAAATTCTTTTTCAGTGCGCTTTTATTTGAGACCCCACTCGAGTATATTTGCATACATTCGGTTATTCTTCATCACTTTCACGCTTTTCCCGATTTTCATCAAACTTGTCTAAGAACCCTTGCACATAACTCTCCTTCAATACAAAAAAAAAAAAACTGAATTTCAAGAAAGCTATGGTGCTACAGACTGACAAACAGATACCCATTTTTTTGCGTCGGGGGTTAAAAAGGTCTGATAGTTTGTGAAGACGTAGGTAGGGGGTCTACTGAACCAATTTAGAAAGTTATTTTACCAATAAAAAACTACGTTATTTGCGAGTATTGCTATTTATCCTTCCTACAGGAATGGAACTACGCGAGTGTGACCGCGCGGCATCTCCTAATCACATCACACTAATATTATAACGGCGAAAGTTTGTGTGTAAGTGTGTAAGTATGTTTGTTCCTCTTTTACGCTGCGGCTACTGAAGCGATTTGGCTGAAATTTAGAACGGAAATAGATTTTACTCTGGATTAACACATAGGCTACTTTTCATCACAGAAAATCCATGATTCCTGCGGGATTTGTGAAAAACCGAATTCCACGCGGACGAAGTCGCGGGCGTCCGCTAGTATTTTTTAAGAGAGAAGGGCCTGCTTTTATCAGGTGAAAGTTTGAGAAACTACGTTTATGCTTCATAGATACAGCGAGTTTTCAAATAATGTAAAATTTCCCCCGAGAGCACAGTGAGAATCACAACCCAGTGCGAGTGTCGAGTAAAACTTATCCTGTTATACTTGCAACTTTTAAATTGGTGTGACGTTTGATGCTAAACGCACAGTTCGCTATATGCAGCATTTTTTTTTGTAAAGAATATTTGCCATATCCTTTAAACATGACAAATATTCCTATTCCCCTCCAACTAGTTGGGTAGGACTGTATTAAGAGTGGGTATGACAATAGACCAACGGGGCAAGGATCGAAGCACCACCCCTCAGGGATGAGTCCGCTGCTCTAGCTGTTGAGCTATTCAGGCTATTCATTATTATCGGTTTAATTGTATGTAATTAGGTAGGTTCTGAGAGGAGACACGAGCTCAGCAGTGAGCCGAATATGGGTTGATATCGTAACGTAACGTAATGAAGTACCGCTCCGAGTAAATCCGAAAAACTAACGATTTTATTAAGATTAACGAAATCGACAGCTGAATCGATGATTAATGTTTTCCTCACAGCCCGACATCTACAGTATGTAGGTACCTATATATTTATTTTTATTATTTTTTTTTTTTTTAAAAAGAATATTTGCCTTATCTTTTATAATATGACCAATATTCCCATTCCCCTCCAACTAGTCGGGAAAGACTGTGCTAGGAGTGGGTACGACAATAGACCAACGGGGCGAGGTTCGAACCACCACCCTTCGGTGAAGAGTCCGACCGCTCTTATCGTTGAGCTATTGAGGCTATAAATATATATGTTCAGAACATATAATATACAGCGTGTCCCGTAAATAGAACGACATACTCTACAGGATGACAAAAAACATCAAGGCCTACTAAAATAACACAATATATATTTGTCGAAATTTTACGGTTTTAAGTTATATTGATTTTTGTACAAAATACAAAAATCACTACCTTTAGTGCAATTTAGTCGTACTTTGTGCTAAAACAAAGTTCTAGTAACAATCCTTGGAATCCTTATTAGATAAACCCACCCACACCTTTATAGCTATATACCAAGTGAACTTTGTGAGAACCGTCTCACAATCACAATTATTAGAATGATACAGTTGTCAAATAGATGTTAGAATTAATCATAGTATAGTATAGTAGTATATAATTTAACAACACAAACAAAAATAACCCTCCACCAGTCGCAGTAAAAACTTGAAAAAAAGTGAACAAATTTTTATTAGGTGAAAGTTAGGAAGCGTGCGTTTATATTTCGCAGTCATTGTGAGTTTTGGTATAATGTAAGATTTCCCCAGAGAGCGAGCGAGATTCATTGTTCGGTACGACTGTAGGCAAGAGTTATGCTGCTGCCTTTCGAGCTTCGGATTGTTATGACGTTTGAAGAAACTATGCGATGTGTTAGAGTATACAATACAATTGGAATACAAACCAATTATTTTACATAGCTTACCAATGAATACTTAGTCAAATCTGTATCTATATCTGGATTCGATTCCCAAGCCAGTTCAGAATTTTATATTTTCTAAATTGACTGAGGTCTGCTCTGGTGGTAGGTATCGGCCGTGGCTAGTTACCACCATAACGGCAAAGACGTATCGCCAAGCGATTTAATGCCGCGTAGAAACCGTCAGAGGTATGGTAGAATAAACTTGTATCTGTTCCAAGTCAGGCTTCCACCTTAGACTGCAAATAATAATCAGATGTGTTAGCAGTCAAGAGCTAACTTGTCATAAATGAAGTCGGTTAAAAAGGGAAATAGAGCCAACAAATAATTCGAATATTAAAACAATTTAAAACAGAATAAGACGAATAGTCTTTTATGTCTTCTATTGACACAAAATAAAACTGTAACTTGAATTTCGGAAAGATCTAAATAATAGAAAGTTATTACCAGGTATTCTAAAATCAATCTCTCTGATAATTTTTTGACAGAACAGTCAGTGTAACCGTATGGATTAATTTATTTTCGTTTGACGCAACACACCTGACTGTCTAATTACTTATTGAAAGGCAAAAAATTCCAATAATTTTGTGACCTTAAGATAAGATAAGATAAATATACTTTATTTGCACACCACAAAGACAAAAACAAGTGAAATAAAAAACAAATTAGGAAGAGATCAGCATACAAAAGGCGGCCTTCTTCCAGGCAACCTTCGGTTTAAGAAAACTTAAGGTGGCGTAAAACAAAAATAACCATAGTATTAGTAATACACATACATACAAATAATTTACATCCTAATACATAAACAATATTACACAAATACCTACAATAATGAGTAAAATACATATCAAAATACCTTAACCGATCAGGAGAAATCGGGAACGAGACAGTAACTTAGTAGTTAAAAATACACCTTTCAATGGCTAATCAAAATTTTAAATTTAACTGTCATTTGGATCCCATACTCACTCAATCATTTCGCACATAAGTAACCGTCAAATCCCCTGTTACCCGTCGACACCCATATAACACCCTGGTTCGCTTTTGACAGATGGGATGTCAGCGGCAAATTGCATTCCGCGAAAATAAACATGGCAACGCAACGTATCAATTGGAGGCTCAGTCAAAATTACACTTTGAACAAAAAGCTTTGAAATTTTAAATGACTTATTTTAATGACTTCAATAATTTTATTGAATATTTTATATATTATAACTTAACTATCAGATTTTCTTTGCGTGGAAAACAATGTTACTTTTGATTTAAAATTTGTTTGTTGGTAAACAGTACTCATCAAGAAAGGCTGTATTAAAGGTATCTAATCATGAAAACCTATTTTTTTTATAAAAGATCTAATTATATAGACGGCGTGAAGCGACTTTGTTTTATACTAAAATAAAAAAAAAACCAACAAGTGAAACTAAGCTATAAAAATATTTATAAAAACCTAGCGGGCGCCCGCGACTTCGTCCGCGTGGAATTACCAAATTAAGTTATATAAGTTATTAAGGTATAATTAAAATTTAGTTTTTAACAAATCCCGCCTCGGTCACCTTTGAGTTTTTTAAATTTAGATTAGAAAAATTGATGTATACGAACTTCATCAGTATATCATATTAAAATTGTTAAAACTATTTCATTTTAAAGACATAATTTATGAAACCGTGCACTACATTATTTACCTTCGTCTTTTTACCCAAACGGAGTTTATTTTCCTTTCTTTAAATCCCTAAAAAAAGATTGCAAACATGTTAATCGTCTGATTGATTAAAAGATTGCGTAGCTTAAATACGTCTGTTGAAAAAGTAAGCTTTCTTTAATTCCCGACAAACAGGCTCCGGCAAATCTTGCTATGTTTACTTTTTGTATATATTTACTTGTTGTAGTACTGTGATGTTAAGTCAAAAACCATCGCACAGAATAAACCATAATTAGGGCGTGCACTAAACAGTAAAGTTTAGGGCACGTCCTGCTTTGGGTCGTCCTTTCATCCTAAGACATAGGTCTGAAGCTTCAAGTAAATGTAATTTTATCGGCTACCATCAAAGATTTTAGTAGACGACGAAAGTTATTTAAACAAATAATACCCAAATACAAATTTGGCGCGGCCCTTTGTGGCGCAGTAGTATTCGTGGTGAATTTACAAAACAGAGGTCCTGGGTTCGATCCCCAGTTGGGCGGATTAAAATTTTCTTAAATGGTCCAGGTGTCACTGGCCGTGGCTAGCTACCACACTACTGGCAAAGACGTACCGCCAAGCAATTTAGCGTTCCGGTACGATAACGTGTAGAAACTGAAAAAGGGGTGTGGATTTTCATCCTCCTCCTAACAAGTTAACCCGCTTCCATCTTAGACTGCATCATCACTTACCATCAGGTAAGATTGTTGTCAAGGGCTAACTTGTAAATAATAATATAAGAAAAATATACTACAGGTTGGATGGACATCAAGGCCTACTAAAATAACGAAAAAAGGTAGTGATTTTTGTATTTTGTAGAAAAATCAATATAACTTAAAACGCGTAAACATTTCGGATAACATATATTCCATTATTTTAGTAGGCCTTGATGTCAGCTATCACTCTGCTGAGTATGTCGCAATATTTACGGGACACCCTGTATACAGTGTAGAGTCGTGTGTTTAGGAACTCTAAAAACTCTATATACATAAATATTAAATGGAATTAAACACAAAATTGTTTATGTGTGCGCTCAGTGGAGTAACTAAATTCGGCTCACTTTTTGTATAAAATGTCGTTGGCTACCATAATCAATAAGATCTAAACAATAACGCTACTTGATAATAATAATAAACATGACGGTACTTCCTCGGACGAGTGTCGAGTACCCATATATCTGCTACTATATATTGTCATATAAACACTTCGATTTCTAAAAAATGCTGAGCATGGAGATGAAATTAAAAGGCATAAATGCCGTACTTTAGATAAAACTTTAACCAAAAGAAATTAAATGATTTTTTCCCTATCTTTATATCCTTTTGCCAAGTTCGCTATAATAAATTGAAACTAAAACTAACTTTTAAAGAATGTAGCGAGCTTTGAGCTGTTTCATAAAATGTTGTAATTTTTAAGTTTGAGCTTTTTACAATCAAAGTATGTTCAGATTCTCTACTTGATTTTTTTCTTATTTTCTTATAGTTGTTTATGTTGATGGAATAAGTAGTTGGTTCACCTGATGTAAATTGAAAAATCGTCCCACATAAAATACCAACGATTGGTAGGAACAGGAATATATCTTATTATTTGCTGCCCTATGTAAGACAACTCACATTTTTGTAATTCACGGATTACCATTCAAGCCAATGCTGATTGCACAAATTAGTAGGGCCGGTAGTATTTTCTCGGACGAGGTCTACAAGGAGTTAAACTTTGCTTAATGTTAGTAGTAGAAGAGTGACTTGTAACAGAGCTAACCTGGCGAAGTGCCTACTGGAGCTATGCATATTTTCAAAGCCTAGAAGTATTGCTAAAGGCTATGTTTGCCGGTATAAGGTGTGTTAAAGGCACATGAGACTTACCACCTACGTCTCAAGTTTCTTCCATTCCGTGCGAAGTTACTGTTATTATTCATCTGTTTTCACGTATAATCAGATGGACCATTTGTTTGACCCGTTACTTATAACCAATTATGTTAGAAGAAAAAATACGTTCCATAAACGATGTTTACAACTGGCACACAAAAAATATTTCAGCGGCGTTGTCCACGGCGCGATGACAGTGGGGCGACTGAGCTCAGAGGGCCTAGTGGCAGTTCGATACTGTTACTATCGCGTTAACGTAAACGCAACTTTCTAAGGAATTGAAACAGCGCCATCTAGTGCTACTACTGCACAATTATTTCAGTTCCATATTCGCGTTTACGTTAACGCGATAGTAACAGTATGAAAATATTGAAAACTCTTACTTGGCACACAGGTTTGCTAATTAGGATAGTTTTAACGTGCTACTTGCGGTATGCGTATAACCTATACCTCTTTTTTCTTCTAACATCATTGCTTATAACTATAAAAAATGCATTTAGTATCCGAATAAAAAATTCGATCTCCATGCAGAGAAAGTCACGTCCATCCGCCAATATTAACATAATATATCTTCCAGAGAGAATTGTCTAGTTGTCTATGCTACGTGTCTACTAAATACGAGAGCCAAGAGCTCAATACGGTGATAGATGTCTAGAGGCGCACGGCAAAGTGACATACTGGGAGAGGCAAGCAATTTGTACCCTCCAGCACAATAAATTGATTGTGCGCGCAGCGGGGCGTCTTCTAACTACCTTCGTATTAATGTGAGCTCACACGGTGTTAGGCGTTATTGTATTTACTCGATTATGACGTAACTAGCCATTAGATACGTTATAAGGAGTGTCAGATATTTTCTAGAAGATATCTTCTACAAAATATCTTGTCATTCTGACACTCCTTGAATTCCACACTTCCTGAATTTTTTTGTATAATGTATCATAATTATGATACAATTTTTTGACAGCCTCCGTGGCGCAGTGGTGTGTACGGTGGATTTACAAGATGAAGTTCCTGTTCGATCCCCAGCTGGGCCGATTGAGGTTTTCTTAATTGGTCAAGGTCTGGCTGGTGGGAGGCTTTGGGCTAGTTACCACCCTACCGACAAAGACGTGCCGCCAAGTGATTTAGCGTTCCGGTACAATGTCGTGTAGAAACCGAAAGGGGTGTGGATTTTCATCCTCCTCCTAACAAGTTAGCCCGCTTCTATCGTAGATTGCATTATAACTTACCATCAGGTGAGATTGTAATCAAGGGCTAACTTGGTCAGGATTTCTCTGTAAAGGCGAGGGGATTGGTGGCTTAAACCAACCACGCAGCTTTTTTATTTCAAAAACATGTTAAAATTAAGTCAGGACTATAGTGCTACACACACCACAGTTTCCTGTGCAATGTTTGTTATAATTATAAATTGATTTTGTAATGGTCTTTATGTCCGGGACCGAGGGCTTAACGTGCGAAAATCAAAAAATCTCGTTTATCCTCTCTGGTCAAAATTCCCAAGTAGGTAAGTTTTTGTTTAAAATAAGTAAATAATACTAGTTGTTGAAAATATTGTAAACTCTGACTAATAGAATACTTATACAGTTATAATATTACAATATTTAATTTAGAATTGTGTTCTGTTTCTATTAAGCATACACCCTCTGATGGTAACGGAACAAAAAAGGTGATAGAGCTGCTTCTACGATAAATAAATTTATGTTAAATTTATTTTTTTTTGGTTACATTACTCGTACATATTTTATTTCAGAAATCATTATTTCTCAAAATGGCCCATTATTTAATTTTTTTTTTGCCTATTTTCGGATGTCTATCTTAAGGAATTTTAAAATGAAAGATATCCTGCTCAATTTTATATGTTTTAAGATCTTATAATTATTTAAACTATTTATATTAATTTATAATAAAACATGGCTAAAGCTCACGTGATACAACGACGAAGTATTCGTGAGGAATAGTCATGACTAAGGGCCCCGTGTGGGATCGAAACTACTCCGACTTTGTTTCACGTGAGTTCTAGCCGTGTTTAAAGATAATTACTTTTTTGTATTGATAAAATAATATAACTTACATGATAATATTATAAGAACATGATAACCTTGACCCAATGCTATATTATTACCTACTTGGAATCGTCAGAATATCTAATTTTTTTTTGTAAAAATATATAACACCTATTTTTTTTAAATAAAAAAAATGCCTACCAGGAATATTTTATTTAGGTATATTTTAAATCATTTTAATAGTTTTATAAGCTATTTAATAATTTATTATTGTCGGTTTCTTATATTATCGCAAATATAATTATCGTTGATAACGACTCCATGGTTCTCTATGGAAAGTAAAACATACAAGTTTAATAAAGGACCCCTATCCCTAAAGATGGACCACAGATAAGATCATACACATAAACACGAATAAAACCCCACCAATTTGTACCCTTTTCGGCCTTATTGAACGCACCCAAATATCAGCACTCCTTTTACGAAACTATGTATGTGTTTCTATCATTGCAATAATTGCTGCATAAACTCTTGCATGGACTTCCAAACAATACGGTCTCGAGACGTCAGCATCCAGCAGCTCCCTGTAATCAAATTGGTTGTCGGCGTTTTCCGGTGTGGGGTCGCAATTCCAACACCTTAGGACCCTAACGGCCATCGGCTCTTCGAACTATGTGCCCTGCCCATTGTAACTTCAGCTTCACGACTCGCTGAAGAAATAGTAGGTTAGATGTGAAGTTCCCTTCGTTTTATACGATTAGTCATAGACCGGCAAATAAACCTATCATTACGAATCTCCTTTCAGAATGAGAAAAGGTTGACATACTCGTTTCCAAGTGTGGATTGAGCGAGTGCTTAAGCGCTTTAGCCATTTTCTCTGGATTAGCGGACTTCATACGCTTTTAGAGCATTATGAACATTTCACCTGTATTACGTCTTAGGGACTTGGATTCAAAGCATGATTACGAAGGCGTCACTACTGATCAGGCTTAGTCCACAGGCCTCACAGCTTAATTACGAAGGCGTCACTGCTGATCTGACTCAGTCCACAAGACTCACTTCAGCCCATAAACTGAGGCATTACTCTCAAAGAAGAATGTACCTTCGTACGAACACGTACTCTCTTCTAGTCCTAAGGTCTGATTATGACACTGCTTTTGCGCTTGGCCAAATCCCGCAGTGTCTCTGTTGTCTCATAAAGCCTACAACATAGATATCACAATGCCCACTTGACTTGACTCACACTATGATTTTAGACTAACAGGATAAGCAAATGTTCCATAGTTCTTCATCCTTGTTATAACCTATTAACAATACTCCCAGTGACGATCGCAATGTAGTGAATCGTTCCGTAATACGGTACCGGTTCCCGTCTAGAAATGAACGCTGAAGTTTAATTGAATCGAACGGTAGAGTCCGGAATTTAAAATGAAAATATAATTGCATGCCCCTTTATAATCGTGTAATCGGTGGCGTTAATGGCCGAACGGTTTTGGCTTATTATATATGAATGCATTTTTAATTGATTTTGTTTTGTAGATTTTTATTTCCTATCTGATAGGTGTGAGCAATGAGTACAGGTAAACGATGTGTAATAAAATGCAAAATTAAAAGAGGGTTGACATTTATTTATTACAAGCCGAGTAGTTTCCGATCTGGAGCAATAAAATATAGCTTACTCGCTGATAGTGTAGCTTGACATTGAAAGAAAGAAAGAAAATTATTTTATTTGGACACACACACACATAATACACAAAAGACAACAAATACTTAAATACTAAAGAAAGTAATTTAAAAAAAAAATATAGTGAACTAATAAATTAGAGATATTAAACTAATAAAACTAAATTAAATCCAAAAAAAAAAAAAATATGTGTGTGGTACCAAAATCGAACATGGTACATTGGTGAAAGAATTTTCTTAAATCGGTTAAGGTGTTTGGTGGTAAAGAAACTCACTTATGTATGTTTGTTTTCGTCTTCATCGCTTTTTCTGTAACAGTAGAGTTTTTAATGACGGCATTCATCCAGGGAAAGACCTACTAACCCCGATGGTTATTTGGGTTCAGACCGAAATGCAGCAATGCTGCTTGCATTGCTGTGTTTAGTTGCCGGTGTAATTTACTTTATATTTTTTACAAGTAAGCGATTGACTACAATCTCAAGTGATGGTTGAGAACTTCTTACGGTTTCTACACGACATGCATTACAAGGCTAAGGATATATTAGGCGTAACACTTACGCCATATGTCGATGGACACAGGGCAGCACTTCATAGGTCGTTGCACTGTTTTTAGATGGCGAAACTGATGAGGCGATCGTTTTTGCCATCAGATGTTTAGAAGGTACGTCAATTATAAAAATACTTTAGTATGAACTAAAGGTGAAAATTTTGAAGTTATTATGTCTTTTTTAATTCATATGTATAATTACGTTTTTGTTTTTAAATAATTAAACTTGACCACAATAAAGCGTTGAGTTGAACGCGTTGTTGCGGTTAGGTAATAATTTAAAGTACAACTTATGAAAAAAAATTGAGTGAAACCATAACAAATGGTAACAAACTGCAATATTTTGTTTGTCAGAATAACTTACGCGTGTTACAATCGTTCAGGTTTAACTAGGGAATTTTAACTATACAGTTTTATGAAGTCGAAAATTCAATTAAAATCTAAGCTTAGAAATTCGATTCGAAAGTGTATACACCTATAGTATATCAATGGTAATGTGTATGTAATAATCATTCATGAAGGCATCGATATAAATCGTTAGATGGGCCCCTCCATACTTAAGAATGCACAATTTTATGTCATTTCCCAAAAACGAGCATGCACATCTTATCTTAGTACGTAACGAGCGCATGCTGTGAGTGGACGTAGACTTAACAAAATATTTACCGTTTTTTTATTTTAATCCCTCAATTCATTTTGGAAGTGTAAAAACACAAGCCACAATATGAGTAAAGAGAAATGTGGTACGAGTGATGACGTATTCAATGTTCGAAACCAATGACAATTCCGCGACGCTTTGAGGCCCATCTAACAATCTACGATTGATGCACGAAGGTACATTTCGGTGATATTCCTGAACCGCACCGCGAAGTAATGGAATGCCCTTCCAGCTTCCATTTTCCCTACCACCCAACATGGGTGTACTTAAGTCAAGAGTAAATAAGCATCTTCTAGTCAAGGGCGTTCCACCAGAGGCTTCATCATCGCTTACTGTCAAGCATGTTTGCAGCCAAGCGCTCGCCTTAATAGTGAAAAGTGCTGAAAAAGTTGGTTATATTGCTCGCTAAGAAATCAGTATAGTATAATTAATTAAGCCATTGGTCCCGGCGGACCTAAGTATTGGAGCAGCATGATAGGTCTAAGCTCCATATCCTCTCTCCTGTAAGGAAAATACCTGGCCCTAGTGGACTACTTAAATAGGCTGATGGATATTATTCTTTGAGACTGCACAATGTTCAATTAATAGATACCTATTTAGAATCAAGGGCAAGGCCAGGGGTAATGTAGGTCAGAATTCTTTCCCACTTGCTAGGTCGTTGAACTTTGAACCTTGTCAGTAATGATCGCCCACGTCAGGCGGCTGTCATGCTGTCGTCAACGGAGAAGGTAATTTTCTTAATGATTTTTCGATCAACTTCAAATAGAATGAGCTTGTTATGGCTAGATCTCTGTGATTTATAAAAGCTGAATGTTGGGTTGACCTGTTAGGTTAGCCTAATAGGTGTCAAAAATCCAGATCATCAGCCGTTGAAGTTTAAAGTGTATATTTTGATACAATATATTTTTATAGCCTAATAATGAACTAGTATAAAAACAAAGATCTCGCCATCACAAGCTTTTTGTCTAAAATTTTTTTTAAATTATTTACAAGTTAGCCCTTGAGTACAATCTCACCTGATGGTAAGTGATGATGCAGTCTAAGATGGAAGCGGGCTAACTTGTTAGGAGGAGGATGAAAATCCACACCATCTAAATCATATCATATCATCTAAATCTAAAACAACAATTCAAAATCACACTCAACGCTGGTTTATGGTAGGCGTCCACAGATCCGCATTGTACGTATCGGACGCATCGCATCAAACGGATTTTAGTATTTTTTGTATAGAAAGTTATACAGGTGTGTCCACTGATTCGCATCGTACGGATCGCGTCGAACGCGAAATATCTAAAAAAAACCGTTTTATGCGATGCGTTCGATACGATCCGTGGACAAACACTTTTTTCATTTTAATAATAAGTATTATTGTAAAACCATGATAAAAAACATAGTTGAAAACTTTAAATTTCCTTTTAAATTAAGACCAAAGTTTTTTCTTTTTTTTAGTCTGTTTACTACAAAATATAATAATTTCTTAAAGTTCAATTAAGTAATTAATTTTGACACAGTATTCTTCGAAAATTTCAAATAAGAACTGAACTCAAGACTTACTTTGAAACCTTAAACCTTATTGAGTGATACATGATAATGCGTTCAGAAATTTCATATAGCGATGATAAGCCTTAAAATCTTTCATAAAGGTATATTGAATGCCCGTCAACCTTTGTTTATCTTTGATTAGTTTAAAATAGCTGATTCATGGAACTTGCGATAAAGTATTATGGACACCTACACAACTCCAGCGCACTACGCAGACTGATATAAAAAATAGATGGAACTTAAATATCAGTTATATTCAAGTTCTATTTATTATACATGAGCGTGGCCACGTAATATTATTTAGATAGAACCATAGAAGACGAAACATTGAACAAACGTATAGATAAAGAAGTCGGTTAAAAAGCTTTCTTAAATATTTATAACAATAAATACACGCATCTCGTTAATTTTTCAATAGAGGAGTACACATTTTCGATTAACTTGCGTTACAAAATCATGGGATTGTTAATGCAAAGAAAATGATTCTATCATAAAAACCCATCCAAGGTTCATAATTATAATGATGTTTATGCGACAGCTTAAAGAAAACTGTTTATAGAATAACATTACCTACATAGTGCATTGTACGACTTTTTGTGACTTAACATTATTTATCCAATTCAATATTATCTAGATATAAGAAAGTGAAAGGTATCACGATAAATCGAAAACCGCTAAATAATCGTAGCCGCATGTACAAAGTTGAATTTTGGCAGGGTGTTAGTTCATATTAATAGATAGAAGACGTCGGCTAAGAAGGATTAGCCTGAAGGTCAAAGGGGCGTGGGTGCGGGTCTATGGGTATAATCGAGGACATCTGCTGATATACATAATTATATTGGTTGACAAGACGTTACAAACAATCATAAAAATTATGGGAAAATAAAAGAACACGAAACATTAACAAGATATAATTACTTAATATTACATTTTTTTTAAATATTTGTAACGAAACATGATTATTACCCATATTTTTATATGCCATAATATTATAATTAACCAGGATACGATGTCGGTTATGTTAATATTTATAAAGAAAATTGTGCCTCTATCTTACCTTAGTCTAAGTTACAAGTTATAATAAATTTAATTTAACTGACATGGTGATCGATGATCCGTTTGTTTATAGTATGTATGATTGTGTTTTGTATTTCGCGAAATGGTAGTTTTGTTCTTAGTAATGCTTTCTAATTTTAAGGATCGACATTTTAGGTACATCTCAATAAAAAAATAGTAAGTAGTTTTTATTTGATCCTAAATGAAATAATAAATAAATAATGTGCCGGTTATTATCGACAAGGATTAGAATATCAATTTAGGATAAAAATTTCAGTTTATTTGTGTATTAGTTTTATTGACCTCTTAGGGCTCCCGCACACGGGCCACCGGTCACAACCTCAAAACGCCGCTACTGGCATATTTCCTGTAGTTTTCATACATTTTACAATACAATCGTCGCTGCTTGCTTCTCGTGGCCCGCACCGGCCGCTAAACGCCGACACAAAACACCGCCACACGCCACTCGCACGATTATGATACTGTATGTATGGGTTAAAAAAGTAGCAGCCACCGACCGCAAGTGTCGACCACCTGCCACAAGTGGCTGTCGCCCGCTTCAGCTACTTTTGTGGCTCCTTCTTGCTTCTTGTAGCGGCGTTTGTGGCTGTCACGTGTGGCCCTTGTGCGGCGATACTTATGATTAAAACATCTGCCTACCTACTTCATTTGATATAATACCGAAAAAAAAAAATAGTTACGTGTACCGTACTGTAGTACTGTCCATGTGTATAGATTCCCATCTATGGATACATACAGATAGGCAGTACAGAACCCGTACCTACAGGGAGGGTACCCATCTAAATTTATTATACGTGAAAAGAAATTGCACTCCAACTAAATGTTACAACATGGTAAATTCACCAAAGTACGAGACCATTTCCCTAACTTTTCCAGACGAAATATGAACTTTCTTTAATCGTTAAGCTTAACTTAAGTCGGGGACTCGTAATATAAGACGGGCGACCGTGGTGAATTTTTAAAAGGATTCATGTAGTGCAAAGTGGCTGCGAACGGAATGAAGTAGCCCGGAGAATATTAAAATTCTTCCTCAAGCAAGTCCTAAGCTAGACCTAAAGCACAATGCACATTGTCAACGCATATAAAGATACAGTGTTGCCTTTATAACGCCATTGTGTTGCACCCTTCGTAGTTCCTTCGCTGTTTTCACGGTGTATTCTAGTATTTTATTATTCATGTAACAACAGCTTTATGCGAACCTTCTGTAATGTTAATAATTGAAGACTTCCGTGACAGGAGCCGCTGTAAGTACGTTATGGACTTTAGCCTGTGACAGCTAGACTAACCTTATTTTATGATGGCTGAAAATTTGTCAGTTTACGCTCTTACCATAGCTATGTACTCACGGTAGTCAGATAACCAACAAAAACCAAAAAGCTTACGTTGTGGTGGCTTTGGAATGTATAAGGTTAGCATTCCATGAAGTAGTGCCCTGGACGTGTGACCATTGGATGTCATCATCATTATTAACAACCCTTATTCGGCATACTTCTGAGCATGAGTTTCCTCTTAGAGTGAGAGGGTTTAGTCCAACAGTCGTCCAATGCAGATTGGCAGACTTCACACACGTTGAGAAATAAGAAATTTCTCAAGTATGCAGGTTTTCTCACGATTTTCCTTCACCGTCTGAGACTCGTGATATTTAATTACTTAAATTGCATATAATTGAAAAGTTAGAGGTGTATGCTCCGGAAAGGATTCGAAATCACAGACCTTCGAATCGAAGGCAGAGGCCATATCCACTGGGCTATCAGGGCTCGAATAATATGAAAAATCATGTCCTGAGTCATTAATCGTGGCAATTGATAATTAATTCGTGGCGTGTAATTGAATAAAATAATAAAACTGAAATTAAACCAATCTAAAAACTGATATTGTTATTTATTAAATAATCTATCCTCCATTATGTAATGTAATTTGGAAATTGTAACGGTTCATTCATTAAATTTGGGCCCATTAATGTATAGAAATAGTCGATCTCCTTTCATAACTTAACTCAGGCTTAAATTTCTGCCTTCTTAAAATGAGTCAGGCTACCGCAGACCCTCGTTTTATTACATGAAATATATAATTTACTGGCAAACACTTTTATGGGCAAGCCATATTTTTTTTTAAATACAACGCAACATCGTTTGCAGATGTTGTTGTACAAAAGCTGTATGGACTATTGAATAGTTTTTTAAAAACACTTAAGTGGCATTTCTATTCGTTGTAAAGGCTTTTACTACTTTCTTTTACAGTGTCTACGTTACATTGTTACTCAATCACTAATAAGGGAGAAGACTATCGTTTTTTAAAGATAAATAATAATATACTTATACAGTCCTATATTTAAACTTTAAAGTCTTGAATTGTCATTTTATATTTAATCCTAAAAAAGATTGTGATGGCTTTTGATATTTTTAAAAAAAGTTTATCATGGGCTGAGTTTATGCTCCTGATATTATGTAATGTACGGTTGGCAATTATTTTATATTGTTTTATATAATTTTATAGAATTATCAAACCGATGATGTATTTCTGTTGCCGCTATAACTACAAATAGTAAAAAAAAATATTAATAAAATAAATACCTATTTAAGAGGGCTACCATACAACAAACATGATATTTGTGCCGTTCTCTATACCTATCTATACTAATACGAGTATTTTACAGAGGTAAAGTCTGTGAAGATATAGCGGATAATCTTTGGATCTACTAACCCGATTTTGAAAATTCATGTATCAATTGAAAGCCACGTTATTTGTGAATGTCATAGGCCGTTTATTCCCGTATTTCAACGGGAACGGGAAATATGCGAGTCATCGGCTAGTTATAGATTAATGGTACGGAACCCAACTCGATTCGCACTTGGGCGGTTACTTTATTTATATAGTCACTTAGTATTAAACTATAATCCTCACAACCTCACGCGTTGGGTACTTATTTGCAAATCGTGCGGAAAACTGAGTTAACTTAACATTATTGCCATTTACTTGTATGATATTGAATATAAAATAAGTATTCCGACGTATGTAGGGTGGCCATGCCTTTGAGCCGAATAGCGGGACACAAATTTTACTCAAACATCCCTAATTATTTTGGATTTTTTTAGTATTACCTAACAAAATATAAGTCATAGTAGGTTTATCCTACAGTTGAGCAGGTCTGATGGTATTGATGGCCATAAAACTCCCAAGCTGAATTGATGATTATGTGGTTTATAAAGAAAGGTTGTGGATTGAATTCGCATTTCTCGTTTCAATTTATATATAAACTTGATTTTTAGTATACCTATATATTTTACCTTAAATTTAACTATTCAAATATTATAATAACCTTTACATGTTTTGGGGTTTGATTTTTAATCCTTTGATTTACCTAAATGTTTTGAACTTCGATCTCTTATCATTTGATTTATCTAAATGTCCCGATAAGGCAGAATGGTTTTCAGGCCGTTTAATTTGTCTGACACGCTACGATACGTAACGATAGACATTGTTACATTCAGAAAATCCAACAATGTCTATCGTTATCCGGACGCCTGGTAACCCTAGCTATATGAATGCTTTATACGTTGATATGAACCAGGTTTTATGGCGTATTGTTCTTGCGATGTTATACTTAGCACTGCAATAAAACGTTACATTCACTTTTGATAAAATCAAACAAAATAGACGACTACTTTATAATAAATTTCGAATGCGATAAAAAAAGAAACCGACTTTGCTGCGTTGAAAGAATAACTATAATGCACGGAGTGTGAATGATTTGTTATTGTTTGATATGGAGTTTAATATAGAACACAAATGTGTTTTTGAATTATGTGTTTCTTACAGCTTACTTGATGAAACCGAAGCAGCGTCAGCGCAGTAGTCTTTAGCTGAGAGTCGGAGGTATTCGCGCTAACATTAGAAACAATTAAGGTAATGAAGTCTTTCTAAGTGTCGCCGCACACGGGCTACACGCGACAGCCACAAACACCGCTACAAGAAGCAAGAAGGGGCCACAAAAGTAGCTGAAGCGCGCGACAGCCACTTATGGCCTACTTTTTTAACCCATAAAAGAAGAAGGCTAAAAGAAGCAAGTAGCAACGATTGTAGCGTGTGGCGGCCATCGTCAACTGTGCGTGGCGTATGTGTGAAAACTTCAGGAAATATGCCGGTTGCGGCGTTTTGTGGTTGTGGCCGGTGGCCCGTGTGTGGGAGTCCTAAGAAGGTCTCATCTGAGACTCGAACCTCTGATAAAGGGACTTTTAGATGAAATGAGTTGAGTGTAAGAGGAGATTACACTGATCTGCAGACGCCCCTGAGGTCATAGCTGAGGCTGATTAATCTCAAATCCACTTCTGGAGGACCTAAAATTTAATACAAAAAATTTTAATAAAAAAAATACAACCGACTTCAAAACCTAAAAACGTACCCTCTAAACTAAAAAGCGAAAAATAACATCATAATATGTTCTACCTGCTGATCAGTATGAAGGCGGTGCTAAGTCGGTGATGTATTAATTCAAGCCATGTTATAGATTTAGATTTTGCAGACAGTGTTGTTTCATGTGGTCCTGTCAGAAATGGCTTAAATTAAGACAACACCGGCTAAGCACCGCCTTCATACTGATCAGCAGGTAGAACATATTATGATGTTATTTTTCGCTTTTTAGTTTAGAGGGTACGTTTTTAGGTTTTGAAGTCGGTTGTATTTTTTTTATTAAAATTTTTATTATTTTTCCATTTTTAGTGTAAAATTTCATCTCAAACGAATACATCAGAACCCTACCCTAATGACAGTCACAACCCATCTTGGTACAAAATTCTCAGCAATACAAATTAATCAAGCCCAAGCACAAGGTAGCTACCGTAAACCGTTAAGGGGTTCCGGTTAAAAATAGAGATTGTTTCTTGAGATTTAGATATAAAAATACCTACGTATCCCACAACGATTAAGAATTTTGAACTTAATTGCTAATGCCTGAACCTAAAACATGTTGTATTACGATGTAATCTAATGCCTTGTAATAAAAATTATGTCAATTTGGTCGTCTATCGTTTAAAATACATAAGATGTTTTAGGTATAATTAAAAATAAAAATAAAAATTCTAGAAATTACTGTTAGAATTTCTATTATAATCTACCTTGTATGAAGGTATACCTAATTGTGATTTAATACATCATTATATTATCGCCATGCAAAATGTATAAGGCGTTGATATGACAGGAGCTTTATGGCTCATTGTTCTCCCCATGTAGTCTAGCATTATTTTATAAAGGTACTTTCACATTTCTTATAATGGTTTAAAATAAATAAGTCTAGCTGTTGCTTAATAAAGTTATCTATTGTATAGCTTAGCTAGTTCGTTTGTAACACTCCGATAGTCCGCAGGTCGGGAGAGCAGTTCTTCCCGCTGCCCCGCGCGCACGACTTCACACCCGCGCAGTCCTTTCCCCCCGTCTCCCGCATATCATGGAAGTGTCATCAACGAACTTGCCAAGCTATAGTATCAATAAAGTAAACTTGTTACTTACATGAAATCATATACATATAAGTATACTCTTAAAACAAAATATCATGAATACTATGCATAAAACTGATTACAAGCTGTTATTGGAACGTCAGTTATGGTTAAAAATAAATTTGAAAACATAAAATCAAAAAGAAGAGCTCATAACAAACACACCCAGGGTTTTTTTTTTGCTATAACCATTTCATAAATTTTTACAAAGTCTTAGCATCCAGTCATATAGAGCAAATCATCGGTAATCGTTTTTTAACAATTAGAAAGAAGAAGAAAAAAGTCATAGCCTGACCCAGAATTCTAGCCTACGACTTTATGATTCGTAGCCGTAGTCGAGAGCTTTCGTTAGTGATAAATAATACTGCATATATTTTCAAATCTGACCGAGAAACTCGCGTAAGCCTGTGTCAACAATATCTTAATAGGAAACTTAAGAATTCAAATTATTCTTTCCTAAATATCCAAATGAAATTCTATAACCTAATAACTTTACCGACTAGGGTGGTGCTTAATATTTATGATAACAGTTATTGCCATTATATAAACAGAAACCCGTCAAACTAAAAGGTGTTTTAAAGATATCAGAGCTTATCGCCACGATCAAATTTCAGTAGGCGATTGAATCCTATTAGAATCACAAATGTATTCGTTAATTGATCATTGAGTGATATTAGAAGCGTATCTTTGGCATTTATCTAAACGAGATGCTTCCTTTATAACTGTATTGCAAATACGTACCTTACTTATCTGGATAACTTATCTTACTTGATTGTTAGAATGTGTTAAAATGATCTAAATTAATTAAGTGTTAATATTATTTAAAATCAATTAATATATCAATTTTTTGACGGCCTCCGTGGCGCTGCTTCTGCAGATACCACTTATGCGCAGTGGATTTACAAGACGGGAGGTCCTGGGTTCGATTTCCAGCTGGGTCGATTGAGGTTTTCTGAATTGGTCCAGGTCTGGCTGGTAGGAGGCTTCGGCCGTGGCTATTTACCATACTACCGGCAAAGATGCGATTACCGACTTAGCGTTCCGGTACAATGTCGTGTAGAAACCGAAAGGGGTGTGGATTTTCATCCTCCTCCTTACAAGTTAGCCCGCTTCCATCATAGAATGCATCGTCACTTACTATCAGGTGATAACAAACAGGTGCAGTCAAAGGCGAACTTGTAAAGAATAAAATAAATAGTAGGTATATTAAATAAAATTGTAGTGTTTGTATGTGATATAAGATTAACTGTGTTTCTTCGTGCTTTTTGTTATTTACACAACATTAAAACACAAACAATCTTTTATAAAATTTTCGTCTGTCTGTCTGGTTTTCTGGCTATTCATTGGAACGGCTGAACTGATTTTTACTAAAACTTTCACTGGATAATAATAGAGTAGGTTATTGAGCAACTATACCCTATATATTAACCTGGAAAATCCATGATCCCCGCGGAGCTTTATATGTATTTATAGAAAACTAAATTTATATAAAGCTCTCTTTGTAAAGAAAAGGGAATTTGCAGCTAGGAACTACCAGGGTTGGTAGGGTACCCTTAGACTCTATTAAAAGCACTATCAGATACATTCGTAATAACTTATCATTACGGCTTAATTTATCTCCTACTTTGAATTCATCATCTCAAACAATTATTGTTATTATTGACTTCCTTTTGTAGGGACTAGCTTACTTCAAAAAAAAGAAAAGCTATCTGCCACCACCACCATAACCACTGAATCGACGAGTCAATAATAAAACCACACATTAACTGTAAACCAAAATAAAGTGCAGAGACGATGCGGTTTAGTGTCAAACTTAATTAATCGCCGTATATATGGGATAGTCGCAAGATGTCGACACGAGATCAAGGCATGCTCCGCTGAGTGCAAACCGCTGTTCTGGTCGCGACACAATACTGACAACCGTCTGGTTAGTTCCGGCTCCCGCAAATATAATGCCCGGTTAGTTCCTTTAATTCAATTTATAGTTTCTAGATTGCTTCAAAAGAAATGTGGGAACTCGTTATCTTTTCCGCTTTGTGAAATGTATTTAATTGTTAGTTGAAAAGCTTTTCTATGTCTGTAGGTATATTATTTTTCTACTTATTTAATTAAATTAGAAATAAATATTGAATATTTGATTGTTTGATTGATGTCTATACTTCATTAGGTACTGGTAATATTGTTTTTAGTTGATATTTAAGGCATTCTTGTCTGATTTCAATCCGATGTTCTGTTCGCGACACAATACTGACAACCGTCTCATTGTTTCCGACTCTCAGAAACATAATGCCTATTTAGTTTATTTAATTTAATTTATACTTTCTAGATTGCTTCAAAAGAAATGTGGGAACTCGTTATCTTTTCCGCATTGTGAAATGTATTTAATTATTAGTTGAAAAGTTTTTCTATGTCTGTAGGTATATTATTTTTCAACTTATTCAATTGAATTAGAAAAAAATATTGAATATTTGTTTGTTCGATTGATATCTATACTTCATTTAGTACTGGTAAAATTCTTTTTAGTTTAAAAAAAGTTAAAATTTAAGGCATTCTTGTCTGATTCCAATCTGACGACGTTCTGTTCGCGACACAATACTGACAACCGTAGGGTTTTTTTCGATTTCCGCAAATATAATGCCCAGTTAGTTTCTATAATTCAATTTATAGTTTTTAGATTTCTTCATAAGATAACGAGGACTCGTTATCTTTTGTGAAATGCTTTAAGTGCTGTGTCTGGCCCTTTTTTACCATAGTGCTATTTAGGCATAGGAATTTAACAACAGAATCAGAACAAAACAAGTAAAAGAAAGTTGTAATAAACTCTGAAAAAGCTCTGTAAATAGGAGTATGTCATATAACTTAGAAATAAGGTACTTTCACAAAATAAACATGTCTGACAAGAAAACTGAAAAGTAGACTGTAAACGATAAAACGAAAGTTACAGGGGCACTGAGAGCTAGGTCGCCAACTTTTCGCTTATCTACCAGTTTTATACTTTTGATGTATTCGCCCTCGGTGGGAACTCTACCAAGTTTTTCTTGACAAACAAATGATAGGGCCACCGCAGAAGACTGACTTGAAAAACCATTCAGAAAAAGTATAGCAATGCAAGTTTGTAACTGTTTTTTGTTATAGAAATTACATTATAATGTTATATAGCACGATTTGAAAATAATAATTATTGGTAACTTTGGGTAATTCATCTATTCAATCATAAATAATCTCATCACCTAATTAGCCTAAAAACCATCGATATTAAATTTGTTTGCCGAAACACACTCCTGACTGATTCACATCGCGAAGATAAATTGGAATGCCCATAAGCTATCCTTTTAAAAATATGTAATGGCCTTTTAGCATTCGATTTTCCTACCACTTACAATTTCGATATCTATACTTCTATATTAATGTTATAAAGAGAAAAGATTTGATTGTTTGTTTGTAGGTTTTGAATAGGATCTGGAACTACTAAACCGATTTGAAAAATTCTTTCACTGTTGGAAAGCTACACTATCCCTGAGAGCTATAGACTATATTTTATCTCCGTATTCCTACGGAAAGGGGAACCACGCGGGTGAAACCACGTGGCATCTGCTAGCCTTCAAATAAAGAGTGAATACTATTGTGTGAAGCATTTTTTACAATAGGCTGTATCCTCACTTATTATTAAGCGTGATTGCAGTCAAGTTCTGGCTAATATACGAGTAGGTAATATTAAAAGTGAAAATATTAAAGGTGCAAATTGACTTATGCCACCGGTTCTTACAAAGTCTGCTATGTACGTTGGGTTTAGTGAAGTATCCTTAAGTGTATTACGGTTAGACCACACGCGACTTGCAAACAGCCAAAAGAATTTAAATGCAACCCATTCACGGAAAAAATTCATGCCGTTCCCCTTGTAATACTTTCAACTAAAAAATGTCTTTGAAGGGTACGCGCGGTTATTCCCGGAAAAGTGAAGATTTGTGCAGGCCACGCGAAGCAAACTATACCAATTTACGATGTGTTATATTAAACTCACGTTCCTAATTCATCTACTTGGGTGGCCTATAACCATTAGCTTTTTGTTTGCTTTTAATGATGATAGCTCTTAAGTCTTGGCCGTGTACGACGGACATTGTTATTTCTTGTCCGTCGTATTGAGCATCGATCGTTCGACAATAAAAATAACTTGAAGATTTTTACGCATGAAATTCGGTTGACATCCGTTAGATACGTCTGAAGGTACCTAGTGAACTTTCATCTTCATATAAAAGTATCTATTCACAAAAAGTTAGTATCTATGTTAATCAAATTTAAAAAAAATATATTTTATATTATTAAACATTATTTTAAGTTTTTGAGCATTATAAAATTAATCTCATAATTGTTTTGGTTACAAAATGATTACTTCACTAATGGGTTTATATGCCGAAAATAATTATAATTATCGACTTATTTTAAGTGACAACTTACACTGGACACTAACAAAATCCTATGGTTGCATACGCTTCGATTCGAAGCCTTATTATATTTTGACTTTTCAATCTAACATTTAGAGTCAAATTAGATTAACTGTTTATGGTGAAATCACGCTAAGTAACTCCTACCTACATATATATTATGTTATTATATATTCGACTTGGAAAGGGTTCATTTAAAACTTGCCAATCTTTGAAATTCTTATCATAGGTTCTGATTTCAATTACTTCAAACAATATCATTACGTAACTATACTACAGCCAGATTCTTGATAAGTACTGTTTATCAACAAAAAAAATAGAAATGAAGGTAGAAAACGCATGTCATTTCACAACTTATTTATTTTAACTTATGTGTGGTTTGTTTATAAAGTGTGATATAAAATATATTAACCATAACTCATTGTTCTAAGCTTATTAATCAAATTTATTTTCATTAATTTAAGAACAAGTTAATTATAATTATTATTAGGTGTGAAATGACTAGTGACTTATACCCTCATTTTTAATTGTTGGTAAACAATACTCATCAAGAAAGGCTGTAGTATAAGTGTGGTATAAAATTATAATACTAACGAGTACCTACTCGTAAGTGACTATAAAATAAATTATTGTTCGCTTGTTAGAGCCAAAGTGCCGTTTAGAATTACAAAAGAATTTCAAAAGTTAGATGCCTATGCATTTAAATTCTTTAGCAAAAACTGCAATAAAATAGGCCTAATCGACAGCCTTACACGCAAGTTTACTTACCAAGGTAGCAGCGGCTTGTCGCGGCACCAAAGATATTCCTGGACCGCGCCAAATATTTCCCTTCCACAGTATTTATTATCCTTTGGAACAAACTTCCCGGAATATTCAGGATTGATCAAGGAGATTTTCGTTCTAACATAGGGTTAGAGCGGCTGCTATTTACAATTTAGAGTGCAATAAGTATGTTATTTCAAAATGAAGATCTTATTTAAATGAACCACAGATAGAAATATCATTATGTTATGTAAAGTAGAGTTTAAGGAAGAAATTAATAAAAATAAAACAGGATAATATTATAGTGAACATAATGTAATTTTTGCAGCGTTAAAATAGTAGATTGTTATACAAGGGGCTAAAAAGACCCATTATATACGAGGTATTTTTAGGGCCCTAGACGTAAGGCGAGTGCCGCCTAAATAGAAACCGAGTTTATAATGGGTTTAGCCCCACGTGTTACACTTTGCTTTTCACACGATTGCGAGAAAATAAAATAGTTTAGTACAAAATTCAATGATTTATTTTAATTGAAAATTAAATGTAAAAAGTTTACAATTTTGGATATTAAGGGAGATGCTTTTACCTGGTAACATAAAATCCGACTACTGTGAAGATGATTAATGAGTATGTGAGGTAAACGCGGGAGATAATAATTTAAAAAACTCCTTTCGTAAGTGAATCCATTCGTTGTTGTCTTCTCCACTTTACCTAGGTAGGTATTTAAGTAAATACGTCTCGACTTTGATGGTAACAGATTGAAAATTTCATCCATCTCCACATTAGGATCACCACTCTCAACAATTATTGTTGAAAAATATGTAAGTTGCGGTCACAAATTTACAATGAATTTCTTAAAAAAATCAACTAACAATTCACGCCAATTGTTTTTAAATTCTCGCTTTTTAATTTCATTTTTTTCACATGAGAAAAAAGCAAAGGTATTACACCGTGAAGGATGTCCCATGTCTTCAAATCTCGCTCAATCGCTTACTTTAGCCCCTAGAGGCTGAAATGCTTGTTTAGCCCCGCTGTGGAGTGGTAATATGACAGTGTTTTTGAGCAAGAGTAGTGAAAAATACTTTTCATTTAAATGGCGAAGTATTTACCAAATAGAGAATATCTGGTAGTAAAATAATTTATCCTATTATCACCAACTACTTGCTAATTATAGTTGTTTTTTTAAGCTATCAAAATAATTCAGAATATAGGTCTTAAGCGAAGAAGGTGGAATTGCATTTACAATATCTATGGCACATAAAATACTTAAAACTTCACCAGTATAAGCAATTTAAACTTTCAAACGTAGAAGAAAATTAAATTAGTTTTTTTTAACAATTAAAACTTATATAGACGGTAACTCAATTCCATATTTGAAACTAAAAGTGTCACTTTAGCCTGTCTGAAACAATACGACTTTTGGATATCTCAGGGGTTCTTGCAATAAATAAGCTAAGAAATTGTTTATTTATGAGGCAATAATGACTCCACTCGATTAAAGGTTTGTGTATCGTTCCTCCCTGGAACGTTGATGGTATTTGTATCCTTTTGGTATGTCATAGAAAAGAACAACATTTTCAAATTGTATTGCATGCCGCACTGTAATAGATTGGTGGGTTGGAACATTGGTGAGAAACCACAAATTTCCTTCGGCAAAATGTCATCACTAGGTATTAATAGACTTCGTATTGTGCTTGCGTCAATTGTATTATAAAATTGTTTTTGTCAGGTAATCATCGATGAAGGCTAACTTTATTGGTTATTATTAGAGATGCGCCGAGTAACACTTTTGCCGAATAATGAGTACCGAGTTTTACTCGGTTCAAATTTTTTTCAACCGCGTGAAAAAGTATTAATTCAATTCAAAATTGTTTTTTTCAAGTAGGCTTAGTTTACAAGCACTTTTGAAACGTCAAGTTTGACTATTTGTAGTGACTCTACCACCAGCTCAGAAGGCACAGTCTCCTGTTGAGAAAAGCGACGGGAAACTTAACAGTTGCTATTGTAAATCTTTTATTTTAATTTTATTTAAATTTAATTGAGATTTTCAAAGATTTCCTAAATGACTAATAAATACTTTTTGATTAACACTGTTGTTTTAATTATATGTACCTAAATAATGCTTTTCGTATACAAGGTATACTCGGCATTCAACGACCGAGTTATTCGGCCGAGTACGAGTATCAAAAAATCCGCCGAGTACGCCGAGTACCGAGTATCAACCGAGTACTCGGCCCATCTCTAGTTATTATTATAATAAGGGTAACATATCAGAGTTTATCAAGATATTAAAATAAACCAGGATACAGGTTATGCTTGAATTCGGCACTTTTTATCTCAACAATTCTGTGGTAGCCGTTGATATCGTGGTTTGTTAGTTCATCTACAGATGATGAGATAGGTAGGAGGTAGTCAAACTGAAATTCACAAAATTCATTTAATTCAATTTAATTTAATGGTGGTAATTATAGTCGAATACTTACTTTAATCTTAACTTAAGTTAAAGTTACGAGGGTTCCAAACGCCAAGGTTTATTGTTTTTATTAACCACCATTTTACAAATTTATCTTGAACTAAGTACGTACACAGTCGTATAGTGCAGTTTAACACCAAGTTCTCTCAATCTAATATTACTCTCTGGCTCATCTCAGCATAAAATTGGCCGCCCACGAACGGTGTAAGCTATTAGGATTTTTAACTTCTTTTTTCTGATGTACCTAATTGCGGTCATATTTGAAGTCATATGATATGGGAAAGTTATATGAGAGTTACGTTGGAGTCATAGTAGAAGGGTGTGCCTTCTTTGTTCCAAGTTTTCTTAATCTTCAGAAGTTTAGAGGGCGTGTCTCACACCGTCCGTTTAATAAATAAAGGATAAACAAAATTGATGTCTACTTACAAGGTATTTCTCAGAAAACAAAATAAAACCGTCGAAAATCTCATGTTGAACGTAATGAGAATACACAATTACGGTACAGTATTATACTGAAGAACTCTTCAGCAATGAAAAATGAAAAATATTATATTTTAGTTCCTTTAGTTCCTTTAGTTGATTCTGTTCTATTGTATTCATAGTCTTGACATCATTATATTTTTTAGAAGTTAAGAGGTTCATTAAATAGAGATTTTTCTTTCAGCTCAGTGTCGTTTGTGTTTTCAACTAGCAGCTTATGATTGTTGTGTAGTTTTATTTAAAGTTGGAGTTGACTTTGGGATCTCATTTCAAGGTAGGATTTTTGTATTATTTAGGTTAATTAGCATATTTTTTTACTATTTGGCTAATAAACATTCGAGTAGCGTAAGCGAGGGCTTAACATCGAAATTCCCTCTTTTAGGAGGGGATATAATAGGCTTTTATAAAAACTAACTGACGCCCAGCGACTTCGTCCGCCTAGACCTCTTAAACCCGTCCTTCTCACAAAATCCGTTCTTAGCGGACGTCTAATACTGTTGCAAAATTTCATCTTTGCATGTCAAGCCATTTTCCAGAGACCTTTATTTTATTTATTTAGATATTAATAATACATAATAACGCTAAATGCTTTTCAAAATGTAACATTGTTTGGTAAAAACTTTATTAATCCTACTATTTTATAATTATTACAGAATTTTTAATAATTCAGCAGATTTATAACGTGCAAATTTAATTTTTCTATCGCTTTACGACACTATACTACTATACTGCGTATAAAAATTAAACGAAGGCTTAGAATATTATAATATATTGTTGTATTTCAACAAAAATTGAGTGATTCTTATTCTTAAACCATGCCTCAGCTAAAACTCCATTAGACGCTGAGTAAGAGCGCTTGACCCCCTGCCCAAAATCTAATCTAATCTAGGACCTACCGTAAGTTTTTTTTTAATTCTTTACAAGTTCGCTCTTAACTGCAATCTCACCTGATGGTAAATGATGATGCAATCTAAGATGGAAGCGAGCTAACTTGTTAGGAGGAGGATGAAAATCCACACCGCTTTCGGTTTCTACACGCCATCATACCGGAACGCTAAATCGCTTGGCGGTACGTCTTTGTCAGTAGGGTGATAACTAGCCACGGCCGAGCCCGCCAGCCAAAATATGGATAATAATAAAAATGATTAAAAATTAAAATCCCTTATATTGTTATTTAATTGTTTAAATGTAACCAGACACGGTATAAAAGCAGCCCTTTTATCCAGGAAAGCCGAACAAATCCGGGCATACGCTGCATTTACCAAAGTACTGCAAATCCGACTCCCCGCAGTCGCGCCATTTTGTCCGTCTCAAAACACCATTTTGCACTCCGCGATACGGACAAGCCTTTGACTAAAAAAAAAAAAATATTAATCTATCTACGCTGTAGGCTGTTTTCATTAGTGCGCGTGCCTTAACGCACGTTTTGAAAGAGTTGTGCTTGTGTCTGTGTGTTTGTTTTGTGTGCTTGTGTCTGTGTTTGTGTGAAAGCGAAACTGTTTCAGATCGATTTTGTACTGTAACTCTTTTTATTCTACTGTCCGTGTTTACTTCCATGGCAGTGATTGTAGATATAACACTATTGACCGTTTTCAAAAGGTCGATCTTTTGTTTCTGTAACAGTTTGGGATTATATTACAGTTAGACTATATCGAATATCCCTATAGGGTCTCATACCTCTCTTCTTGTATAAGAGGAAATTTTCTAGCTTTAACTATCTAAGATGCTTGTACAATTTGATTTGGTAGACTTACAGTGATAATTTTTGATTTTATAACACTCTCTATATTATACCCCTAACCACTATGGGTGGCCGCGAAATATAGAGAGAGTTATTAGTCACTATTTTTTTTTATTACTAGGTATGCAGTAAATCAAATATGCGTTAAAAATTCTTAAAAAACATACTGGAATTGTAGCCATGTGGCAAATCGATTCTCTTTCTACAACGCTAACGCTTTGTAAATTAAAAAATGTATGGGAGCTTTTCTTATATCGTTATGTAGAATAGACTTATTTATGTATATTTTGTTCATGTTATTATGGACATAATCTAAGATACTATTGTCAGCATAACAATCATTAACCTGACTTTCACGTCTAATAATTTATTTACTAATTATTTTAATGATAAACTCAATTGATAAGTTTTTTAATTGATTGCGACTTAAAACACTGGTCGCACGTGTGAAATCAGTTGATAATCTGTATAATTATTGTGTGGTACCATGTTTTAATTGGATTTCTATTGCTCCGATTTGTACTGACTGTATATAATAGTTATATTTACATCTTAGTAAGAAGGCTGTTATGATGCCTGGATATGAAGTAACATATTTAAAAATACGAGCATTGCATGTATTAGAGAACCAATGTATAAGAAAATAAACTATTAAAAAAAATTTTGTAAATACAGTAAAACACAATTTTATATGGCCAGAGGCTTTATAAACATACATTACTGGTAATAATGTTTATGGAGATTATGTTTATAATTATTATTGAAATAATAATTCTTCATCCTATATATATTATCATACTCTAATCTAAATGTACGATTATGTAATAGAATTATAAAATTGTTTAGTAATTAAAAACAAACTGTGTCAATGTGTGAAATTAAGTGTTTTTCTTTAGGGCTAACCATTAATAATTCATACGTATGACTGGTGATGAATCAGACCCCTTTACCGTGTAAACTATTTTCAAAAACTATTGTTCTAGATTATCATTCATTTATGATATTTTTTTTTTAATTTATTATCTAAATCACTATTTCATTGTGCTTCGTTTCTTCTAGAACGTCACAGACATCAAAACGGTCCTCATACTGTGTTACAGATTTATTTTCAAATGTAAGACAAGGAGACCGCAAGTGTCCAATATACATTATGCAATGTAAGAAACGCTTTGTTTTCTTTATGACTATTGCGAGTGAGCTAATTAAGTTTTATTGTTTCGGTTGTCTAGACGAATGTTTTCTTTAATTCTTAAATCATTACATAATTAACTTGTATTTATTGACTATTGCATCAGGTTTTTTTTTCACACAGGAAGTAGAAATAACCAAATGTAAGTTAAGAAAACTCAAATAGTTATCTTTTCGGTATTTAAACAATGATTTTTTTTTTAAATATTAATTGGAAAAGTGCAGTATTGGTCGACCCCCTACTTGAAGGACCGAGGACATCAACCTGGTTGCACAGAGCTGCTGGATGCTGGCGGTCCGAGACCGTGGTGTTTGGAAGTCTATACAAGACTAAAATTAGCTTTTATACTTTTAAAAAGTAGAGGGCTGACTAATATTGCTCTTTCCCAGT
Organism: Bicyclus anynana; assembly: GCF_947172395.1. Lineage (NCBI taxonomy): Eukaryota > Metazoa > Arthropoda > Insecta > Lepidoptera > Nymphalidae > Bicyclus > Bicyclus anynana. The sequence goes on from NC_069095.1 coordinate 2,436,742, forward strand.
TATGTAATATTTTTTTGAAAAAAAAAAATATAAGTTCTGTAACCTAAAAAGATAAATGTGAGATTTCTTCACTTACATTTTGTTACTTCTACTTCGTGTGTGAAAAAAACAAATAAAACTTGATGCATTAGTCAATAAATGCAAGTTAAGTTAAGTAAAAAGAAAAGGCCTATGTTCAGCAGTGGACGGATAATGGTGATGATCCACCGAGCCCAAAGTATCTTACTCGATTTTCGTGAATGCAAGAAAAAGTTTGCGAAAAAACCCGCTTGTGATTCAAAATAATATTCTCTATTTTCTAAATTTCGAGTAGATAACTTGCAAATGGAGCCGTGATATGAGCCAGTGAGCCCAGTGGATATCACCTTTGCCTCCGATTCCGGAGGGCGAAGGTTCGAATCCGGTCCGGGACATGCACCTCCAACTTTTCAGTTGTGTGCATTTTAAGAAATTAAATATCACGTGTCTCAAACGGTGAAGAAAAAAACATCGTAAGGAAACCTGCACACCAGAGAATTTTCTTAATTCTTTGCGTGTGTGAAGTCTGCCAATCCGCATTGGTGGTGGACTATTGGCCTAACCCCTCTCATTCTGAGAGGAGACTCGAGCTCAGCAGTGAGCCGAATATGGGTTGATAATGTTAATGATGATGATGATGAACTTGCAAATACTGTCGTAAAAATAGTAGTAATTAAGAATCTAGGACCACTCGGTATTGAATCCGTCTCCTAAACCAAAGAGCTAATGAAATTTATACATATGGATAGTTCATAACAAGTAGTCTTACACTTTTGAATATAATTATAATAAGTGTTTTTTACTTAATAAAAATAAAAATAAAATAGTCTGTCCTGAGAGCAACATTAAATACCGGGTAGATAGATAAACCCAAGTGCATTATCGAGGGCTAAAGTGCCTCAGATCTGCATATTTTTAACGCAGATAGATTATTTACAGTTTGAAACGTGTCACGAAGTACTGAGCGAGCCGCTTGTGTGGGCTGGCCAATTTAAAATTTAATCATGCTGGTACGTAGACATAGATAGAAAGCTTTTAAAAACTACAATATTTAAAAAAAAAAAAATTTAATGATTTTTTATATAATTACCTACATTTAAAACTAGCTTACGCAGCGCAGTCTCACCCGCTTGGTGCCCGTTCCCGTAGGAATACGGGGATAATATATACCCTATAGCCTTCCTCGATAAATGGGCTATCTAACACTGAAAGAATTTTTCAAATCGGACCAGTACTTCCTGTGATTAGCGCGTTCAAACAAACAAACTTTTCAGCCTTATAATATTAGTATAGATAATCGACTTTACGAACAGTCAATTTGTAAGGACCTAATATTTGGTAGGTATGAGAATAGGTCTTAAAGTATTTTGTCTACGTCCTATATGATTTGTTCACATATATGTAAGTAAAAACTTAATGAATAAATCGCTGGATAATTTTTGCTAAATTTCGGTACATAGATTGGATCTAGAAGAAGAACAAAGAATTATTTCGGTGTCAAAGATCGAAAGAGAAGATTAAATTTTATATACCTAGCGAAATAAAAATCTATAGTTTAAACATAGAATATTTTGTTTTAATTTATAAAAGCTTTTGAAGCGCTTAAAGTTCACAACTTTAATCGAAAACCTTTCAATTTTATTCTAGTTAAGTCTATATCATAACTTAAACTATATTCTAATAATAACTGTACTTATTATCTATCTAACACAGATCTTTACGGCTCAATCTAACATGGGAGGTATTTTGCTTATCAGTTTCATGTTTTAATAATAGTCTTTGTATGCCAACTTTACAAGACGTTGACTAGCCAGTTATTAAGTCTCATTATCCTCAAATAAACCGTTGAACGAGCGCATAAGTTAATTTGATCAGGGTAAAGATTGCCAACCGCTTGCTTCCGCGCCATTGCATATCTGATTTGTTGGGTTTACTTAAGAGTCCATAACTACGTAATAAATTGCTAAATGACCAGCGGCCTTAGTATGTATCTCAGTGTACCATTCAAGCAATGAGTCACTACGTCGACTTTCGTCGTATTTTCGTTTTTGTGATCATCTAACATAGTTATTTCTACGAAATGACCTTGACTGCGCCATTTTACATCAAGTAGTAATGTTTTGTTTTAACAATCATCTAACATTAATATTTCAACAAAATTACGTAAATACCAGTTTTTTGTTAAAATAACGTTAATAATTGCTACTTCCACTACTATACTAATGTAACTTTAGGTAAAATGACGATAATTATGTAGTTCCGTTGAAAAAACAATGTTAGATTTAGTCAAAAACGAAAATACGATGAAAAACGACGTAGTGACTCATTGCTTGAATGGTACACCGAGTTACATAATAACCCCGCAGAGCGTTTTATTGGAAATGTAAGATAAAATGGTCAAACTTAATAACTTCATGTTTAAAGGACTCGATTCTGAAAGGTCTAGTGTTCTACGTCCGTCCGTTTAACTATTGTTATCCAAAACAAGCTTTTAGCTTACTTGAAGGGGGAAAGGGATATTTGTCATATTAATATGGGCTAAAATTTTTTCTTTTTTCAAAAAATAAAAAGTATTTTTATTTAAAAGAAAAACAAAATTAACTTTCTTTTCACTAGATATTTTTTTTTAATATTTGGAAACTGGAAAGCTGGAAGGATATTCAAATTATTTCTATGGTGTCTATACAAAGTTGTTAGTTAAAAATACATGAACAATGTTAGTAGTTTTATCAAGACTTAGTAGTAGTCGTAGAGTTTGTCAACTATAAGGTCAAAAAATATTTGTTTTGTCACTCCAGCAGAGCCGCTGTTTAAATTAGTTTGCTTACTACGGATTAAGAGATAAGGAAGAAATTGTTTTAACATTTACTTTAATTTTAATAGTTTTCATAGGAAGAGTGTACTGTAGTGTTTGTGCCAACATAAGTAGGGCAAAACGTAGTAAGTAAGAAGAAGACGAGGGTCCTGGACCTTATCATATTCAATCAAAGTTGACGATTGAGATATTAGTTATTGTGATGATTTTTATGCATCTAGTAACGTCAATTTTAGGAAAAACTAAATATAAAAGAGAGCCATAAAAATTATAATACATTTTGTTGAAAAAAAAAAAACAAATCGATTAATCACACGAAATTTGTAATTGCTAATTTGCATATTCCTATAATTAGAAACCTTAGCTTCAAGCTTACTTTGTAAGAAATGCCCTAATAATTTCCAAGATATTATTAGCAAACTTACAATAAAATGCAATAAAATCAACGATGAACAGGACCTATCTCCTCTAATACCTTAGCATAGTTATGGTGCATTAATTGAACCTGTACTCAATCCACTAAATATAAGCATACTAATAGTATTGACAATTTCTCAGATTAAATCCGTTACTATTCCTTTGAGTTACCTCGAAGCCGCTCTTAAGTTTATCTGTCTAAAGGAATTTTGCATCGTTTCCATTAATACCCATTTACTTGTTTTCATTTAGATAAATGGAATATATTACAAGATTGCTGACCGATTGACATCAACCACTAGTTTTATAAGAAGCAGAATCATACAAAAATTGTTATACCAGTATGTTGACAGATAGCATCATTATCATAATGACTTTGCAGTTTTGAAATTATTGAGTCAACATCTCCTGAAGTTGTTTCAGCGACAGAATTAAGTAATCGTTGAGGGTTTTATCCGATTTCATGAAGGAATTGTCCAGGTTTTGCCAAATTAGCAAGAAAGGTGTTGCTTTATTGCATAAACATTTTTTATTCTATGAAAGTTAGCTCTTGACTACAATCTGATACTAAGTAATGATGCAATCTAATATGGAAGCGGGCTAACTTGTTAGGAGTTGGATGAAAATCCACACCCCTTTCGGTTTCTACACGACATCGTACCGGGACGCTAAATCGATTGGTGGTACGTCTTTGCCGGTAAGGTGGTAACTAGCAACGGCCGAATCCTCCTACAAGTCACACCTGCACCAATTAAGAAAGGCGTCAAACGGCCCAGTTCGGGATCGAACCCAGGACCAGGACAGGATGTGTGTCGAATGCGTCACGAAGGCCGTCCAGTTTGCAGTTTTGACATTATCGAGTCAACATCTCTTGAAGTTAATTCAGCGTCAGAACGAAATGAGCGTGTTTTTGTCCGATTTCAAGGCGAAATCGAGCTTATAGTTGTATAAACGTTAATATTAAAATGAATGAACCATAATAATATCTTGTACCTACCGTATTAATAATACAATTGGATGATGTATAAATAAGTTGCGGAATCAATGTCGATAATGCTGTATCGACTAAAACAGAAAACTGACTCGATCGCAAATAAAGAAACATTATTTATAGCTATTTAAATTTTCTTGTTTCAGTCGATAAAGACGAATGTCACATGGCCATTACCGACGCTCAATCGATAGAGTTAAAGAAGATGGATAGTGCTCGGGCGATTTATATCAATTCGCCGAAGTAAGCACGCTTGGTACCCTTTCCTGTTTCATCTAAAAATCATTAGACGAATCGTACTTATTGAATTACTATCTCGCTATTTGATATTTAGGTATTTATTTTGTTTATGAATCCTACTAATATTATAAATGCGAAAGTTTGTGTGGATGTTTGGATTTTTGTTACTTTTTAACGCCGCTGTCACTGAAGCGATTTGGCTAAAATTTGGAATGAAAATATATTTTACTCTGGATTAACACATAGGCTTTTTATCCCAAAAAAAATCCATGGTTTCCCGAGATTTGCGAAAACCTCGCCTACTAAACCGAATTAGCTGAAGTTTGGTATTGAGATATATTATAGCCTGAATTAACACATAAGCTACTTTTTATCCCGGAATAATCCATGGTTCCCGAGGGATTTGTGAAAAACTAAATTCCACGCGGACGAAATCGCGGGCGTCCGCTAGTTTCTACTTATTTGTTTAAACGTAGCTTTTATTTTGATATCCTTTTCCCTTTCTCATTCTATAGTATCTATATTCTTTGTTTAGATAGAGAGAGAGAGAGAGAGAGAGAGAGAGAGAGAGAGATAGAAAAAATACGAAACTCGCACTAGCGATTTCTAAAATCGTTACAGAATGGTTACAGAATGGTGGAATGCGTTTTTATCATTATTTTTACGCGCCACATAATTATGATTAAGCACCATCTAGATAAGCGCGCTTAAGCAAGTAATAATAGCTGATATCGCAAAAAATGCGTAAGACTTTACAAAGTACTTTAAAGTAATTCGCGAGCTTATACCTCCATTTAATTGAATGAAATCTTCTGAGTTTTTAAAACTAATATCGATCACTTTTTGATAACTATCTTACAAAATAATAAAAATAATAGATATTTATCGTTTGCTCCCTGTGAAGTAAATGCACCAGGTAGACAGTATTACTGCTTAAGGAATCTCTGATTGATCGGAATCAAAATAGATCTTAGGCAACATTCGCACGAGAGTGTTTTTAACGGACGTTAAAAAAACGTTCAAATACAAGAAATACATTCCCAATTATTTGGTACGTTCACATGACAGCTTTTTTAAAACGCGACGCATTCGAGCAGCGTTGCATTTTCAATTTTGGGCGTTGCAAATAGGCCGTGAATTAAATTAAGAACTTAAGAACGTTAATAAAAGTGCTAACAATGGGCTTTAACGTATCGTTTTATTAACTCTCGTGCGAATGAGGACTAAACAAAATAAAACACTTGTAACTATGTGTTATTGATCTCTTTAGATAGACTACTTTATATGGATGCACTAGGAATATAATTAGTTGTAGGAGGAGGTATAACTTGCAATATTGGGAACTTCGGATATATTGTTGTAGCACTTTGGCTGCTTCCCGTGTTCTATGCAACTTGCAATTTACCTACTATAAGATGATATTCTAAGTGATGATCGGTATTATTATAAGCTGAATAGATAGAGCCGTGATAGCCCAGTGGATATGACCTCTGCCTCCGATTCCGGAGGGTGTGGGTTCGAATCCGATCCGGGGCATGCACCTCCAACTGTTCAGTTGTGTGCATTTTAAGAAATTAAATATCACGTGTCTCAATCGGTGAAAGAAAACATCGTGAGGAAACCTGCATACCAGAGAATTTTCTTAATTCTCTGCGTGTGTGAAGTCTGCCAATCCGCATTGGGCCAGCGTGGTGGACTATTGGCCTAACCCCTCTCATTCTGAGAGGAGACTTGAGCTCAGCAGTGAGCCGAATATGGGTTGATGACGATAAGCTGAATGTTGTTATCCTTAAGTTTTCCGTATCAATGTACCTGTAAAGTAAAAGCAAACTTATCAAAATACATAATGCTATTCAAATAATGCTTATAGCCTCAATAGCTCAACGGTAAGAGCGGTCGGACTCATCACCGAGGGGTGGTGGTTCGATCCCCGCCCCGTTGGTTTATTGTCGTACCCACTCCTACCATAGTCTTTCCCGACTAATTGGATGGGGATGGGAATATTGGTCATATTAAGAAAAAATACAGATATGGCAAGTATTCTTTTTTTTTTTTAAAGAAAAAGAGTCGATTTTTCTGTTATGAACTTAACTCATTTAAATATACCTAAAGATAGCAACTATGACATGACAATTGACAGTCAAATGAAACGTCAAATCGACTACTGCATTGAAAACGTCAAATCGACTACTGCATTGAAAACGTCATCAATCTGCACTTATTACCTATTCTTGGGAGAGAATGAATGATGATTGATTTGATGAAATGATTTACTTTAATTCTTTCGAAATAATCGAAACAATTAAAGTAAATCTGTAGATTTCTATAATCAAAAATAGTAAAAAAAAAAAAATCTTTTATTTCCACCAGGGTACAATGACTGATCCTGGGCTCCATACAATTTTGGACCATCTCCTTTGTATACGTGGCCATGGTCATTCGTTGCTTCTTGTATAAAATTCAAATAGATTTGTTAATATATGCCCATTGGCTGTTAGCTGACGGTGCAATAAATTCAAGTGCAATTGATGCATGAATGCGCTTGTCAAGCGCACCGTACATGATACTTACGGCGCGTACTTATTTGTACTCGAATTGCTCATTGTCACATTTACCAGCGATGAAAGTACAACTCCATTATTCATCCAAAATACAACCTAATATTAAAGTGATAAGGTTAAATTTCCCACAACTTTAGTCTAAGAATAAGAGTGTTACAACTGTACTGAACAACTCACCGAATAGATAAACACGGACGTTCAAATATTGTTATTACATACAAAACAATATCGCTATTCACACCACGACTGTACTAAAAGAAACAAAGCTACATGTGTTAAACAAGACAGTAACTGCTTGCAATGTTATGCAACAATTTATTACTTACTTACTTACTTCGTCCGCGTGGAATTCAGTATTTCACAAATCTCATGGGAACCATAAATTTTTCCAGGATGAAAGTAGCCTATGTGTTCCAGAGTGAAATCTGTTCCCATTCCAAATATTTCAACCAAACCGCTTCAGTAGCCGCAGCGTAAAGAAGGAACAAACATACAAACATTCGCCTTTTAATATTAGTGTGATACTGTATAAAGAAATAATTTTTCTAACTTAACCAACATATATATACCTACTCGTAGTATATCCACTACTACTTCTCGGTTAATGATACTAATATCAGTAAAGACATAGTCATGGGTCTCAAATAGCGAAGATAATACATCGTGAGGAAACCTGCATACCTAAGAATTTTATTAATTCTCTACGTGTGTGAAGCCTGCCAACCCGCATTAGGCTAGCGTGGTGGACTATTAGTGTAACCCCTCTCAAATAAAAATATTAATTTACCTTACCTTACCTTATCAGCCGATAGACGTCCACTGCTGGACATAGGCCTCTTGCATGGACCTCCAAGCACAACGATCTCGAGCCGCCAGCATCCAGCGGCTCCCTGCAACCCCCTTGATATCCTCGGTCCACCTAGTGGGGGGTCACAGCGCTTTCCGGTGCGGGGTCGCCATTCCAGCACCTTGGGACTCCAACGTCCATCGGCTCTTCGAACTATGTGGCCCGCCCATTGCCACTTCAGCTTCGCGACTCGCTGAGCTATGTCAGTGACTTTGGTTCGTCTGCGGATCTCCTCATTCCTGATTCGATCACGCAGAGAAACTCCAAGCATAGCTCGCTCCATCGCGCGCTGAGTGACTTTGAGCCTTCTTATAAGGCCCATAGTCAGCGACCAAGTCTCATATTAATTTAATCAGTGGTTATTTACCATTTAACTTTCACTGAGCAATGTTGATTCTATTAAAATATTAATTTAATCAGTGATTATCACCTATTAAGCATGCGTTAAACGTTACAGTGTAACGAGTGCAAGTGCCGCCCACACGCAACAGTCGGCAGTCGGCGATTTGTCAGTTGTCGTCGGTCGCAGCGCGTCTGACTAATTGAGGTTATAAATCGACACGCGCTAAATGTAATGAACGCTCTGTAGCAACTGATAAAGAGCGTGTTTTTTCATTGTGACCAATTTCATATATCGTTTTTGGTAAAAAGGTAGTTTTTCCGCTTTGTGACTTCCAAAACATGTTTCAAATTTACTATGTACTATGCATTTGTGACTTTATAAAAACACCAATACTAACAAAATCAAAAGCAAGAGAATGTTTAACCTAAACCTAATACTTACACAATTTTACCTTTATTTTGATTTTTTAGTTATTTTAAACAAGCTGATCAAAGTCATACGCAAAGCTAAAAAGAAACTGACAGAGTGAAGATTTTTTGATAAAACAATGTTAATTCTTTGATAGTCTATTCTTTGGGATGTCCTATTTGCTTGAATATGCCTAATGCCACCTTTACAGTTATAGTAGAGCAGTATGATCATAACCGACAGTGACTGATGTACCGGAGCACAAAGGCATGCGAAATTTCTATTTGTCGTTCATTAATAAGGCTATATTGTAGCTTGCGTCGTTGAGTAACGTTATATTGAACCATAGATTATTATTACAGAGAGTCCAATATTAACAATTAATGCCTTGCGGTACAATTTTGAGTAGTACTTGTAAAAGTACTTACATGTTTACTTAAAAATAACTAACTAAATAACTTGAAAATTCTCGCTTGTCGATATGTCATACGCATACGAGTTAATCTATTAAAAAACTTTCTTTTCACGTTACGGTACCATCAATGATTTGGAGAACCGAAAACCTAATTCCAATTAAAAAGCCCAAGAAGCGTACGTACCCACTTAAACTAAGTAGATATTTAAATGCTCATCAATCTATTGCTTGCGTATACGTTCTGTATTTCTCTTTTTAATTGGCACTTTTATATAAAAGATGCCAAATGAAATAACAACAAGTCACGCCTTGTGGAATACTAATGATTTTATTATTTCAATTGAGGTAAGCCAGCTAATGCATCTTTGATTTGTCAATTATGTTGAGTGTAATATAATGTGTAATTATTAATACATTTATTTATTAAGATGTTGACTTTTGTTTGATATAGAGAGCACGTTAGTTTTATTTTTAACTAGTAGACGCCTGTTGTGTCGTTTGTGTGAATGTTTTACATTTTTTATGGCTGATACCCTAGCTTTTATATTAAGTAAAGAAACAGATTTATACTCCTTGTTTTAAATCAAAACTATGCCTAACTTCCCTATGCAAATAAATTTCAAGGCGAATTATACCTTCTACACATCTCTCTCTGTTTTGATGTTTATTTTATCAAATTGAATTTTCAAACATTTCTAAAATTATTTATTTGAGTACTAGTATTAATTGTACGTGTACTAGTCTACTTTTAAAAGCTCTACCTACGAGTTATTTATTATTAAAAATAGTATAAAACCTGAAAAGTTGCGTTACCTAAATATATTTCATTTTGATATAATATATTTTAATTTAATTCTCATATCCATAACACGATATTGTGGCTTTATACGTAATTGCATAATCTTTGACGCTGGCGCGCTAGGAATAATCCAATTAAGCGGCGATTTCCTAAGGCCTGCGTGATCGTCTCGCTAGAACCAATAACAGTGCCAATATCGCTCAACCACATATCTATGTTAGTATGCATGTGTACAGTCTTTTATATCAGCTTAGATCCAACATGAAACCATTTCCGAAATCCTTTCAATGAACATAGCTAGTGACTTAAATTTTCGTCAAACTCAAAAACGTTGTAGAAAAATCCTTTTAAAAAGGTTTATAAAATGCTCAGGAATTATTTAACTTGTTAATTAATTAATTATATTGAGGAATAGTGATTACAAATAAAACCAGGCTGAGTTTGTTATGTGCTCTTGTCAAATTGTAAAGTGCGTATAAAATATCATAGCTTTAATTTTTAGTTACGCCTATACTTATCACGATTATTTTGTAATATTGTAAGAAAATATTAACAAAATGAATGAAGTGTGTAGGTACTTCAAACATGTGGCTCAGCTAAAACTCGAGAACGGTTATATCATTCGGCCAAATTTATTTTCATGTTTTAATCCACCTCTTGATACTAGAACTCCAACTCTCCAACTACAACTCTCCAACTTAACCCTGTAACTGATTACAGGGTTAAGTTGGAGACAGTCTCGCCCAGGTCCAGTGTGTGTTTGTTGGGGTCTTGGAGACACAGGATGAGGTCGTGAGGTCCAGCTGACACCACCATGAGTTCATCATGCAGACCCTAGTCGTAGTACACCTGTACCTGTATAATGGTTAACTCACAGGGAAAGTTCTTAAGGAAAAGAAAAAGGTTAAGAAAGGAAAATTGTTGAAATAATACTTAGGCTTTTCTAAACTAAACTGACCGGAATAGGCATAGTGGGAGTCCTTCCCCGCACAAGCTACTTTTTAAAAGCTCTACTACAGTTTAGGTAAAAAAAAAACAACAGACACTACTATTACGTATCTTGAATCTTTATCATAATGAACGGTATTAGAATGATTACATATTTAAACCTCAAATTTACTGAAGTCTACATGTTGCACTCACATTCAAAACGTTATTTAAATATCTTTGAAATCATTCGCATGAAGATAACTTTAAAAAGCGTTGAAATATCTGAATATTATAATGAATGACAGCGGCTCTATCTTTTACTAAAATGCATAAGCTTTTAATTATGCTCCCTGAACTGTTAAAAGTCTTAAAAGATTAGTTAAACTTTTAAAATCTAAAATTAGCTACGCTTCACGGTAATGTTGGAATATATTAATAATAAGTACTTGACTACTCGTAATGTGTCATCATTGTGCATATTATCACATTTATTAATTGACGGATAACTGAAAACTGTACTGTACTGTACGTACCTACCTACTGAAAAATACCCAAATTTAGGTAAATACTAAGATTATGAAATAGGTAATTTCTTAGATTTGCCTACTAAAAATGGTTTTAGTCCGAGTTGTCTAACTTTAAAAATATATAATAACATTTACCAAACCATTCGGTATAACTAAATTTTTTTTCTCTTATACAAATATTCTGACATTTACCGACTTATACCGCTGCAATAATGATTTACAGTTTAGTAAAATCTGAATGTACATGACTGACGATGGACGTCCACTGTAGGATATAGGCTTTTTGTGGGGACTTCCAAAAATCACGATCCTGAGCCGCCTGCATCCAGTGAATCCCTGCGACTCTCTCGCCATTCCAACATCTTTATTTAGAATAGCCAGAATACATAAGAAAACAGAAAAAGTTTTTTTCAGTTGAACGATTTGATTTAGAAATTAGTACTGCAAGAATTTTGAATATATTCTCTCTCCTTCACCTTTTCAGTCATAAACGCCTACACAGCTGCTTAAGATCGTAAAAAGTGAGGTCAAAATTACAACAAAAACAAAAAAAAAGATCCATAAAACTAGTAATTTATTGTCACACGACTTACTTGTTCTTTCTCTGCTAAGACAACTACAGCACTTTAACACAATTCACTGAATAAACAAGCTTATACAGCGGATGAGTTCTTATCTGCATCCAAATACCCGAATAAACATTAAAAGGATTAAACTGCATTGTGGTAAGACGCTCTTTTATGTGTGCATGCGTATCACACCCTACACACGTTCCAATTTACCTAACAGGACGATTGTTTTTTCTGAGACCATTTTGTACGAAGTCCTTTAAGGGGCAAAAAAAATTGCATTGTAACACTGTAATATTGTGTATATTGGTTATTTTGTACAGTGTTTATGAATTAAATCTAATTGATTATTTTAATTTTTTTTCTAAAATAGCAATAGTTGTGTCAAAAAAATAACTAACAATAAAATTATAATAACAGGAATACACACATTTTATTTATTAAATAGTACTTGCAGCTAGTAAAATTGAAAATAAAAACTAAATTGATAAGAAAAAACACATCCCCATCGCCTCAATCAAAATATTGGATTATGCTTGTGATTTGGTGTATGGCGACTTTGATGGCATTTAATATAATATAGGCAGTAATAATATTTTTTAACGTCATACTCAAACAAAATCTCTGACTAAATCTTTAGCAATTCATCTTTCACTTGAAATTTGTTCAATATTTTCCAAAAAAAAAAAATAAGGACATACAAATCAAATTGATAAAAAGGGTCATTCGTCGTCATCAACCCATATTCGGCTCACTGCTGAGCTCGAGTCTCCTCTCACAATGAGAGGGGTTAGGCCAATAGTCCACCACGCTGGCCCAATGCGGATTGGCAGACTTCACACACGCAGAGAATTAAGATAATTCTCTGGTATGCAGGTTTCCTCACGATGTTTTCCTTCACCGATTGAGACACGTGATATTTAATTTCTTAAAATGCACACAACTGAAAAGTTGGAGGTGCATGCCCCGACCGGATTCGAACCCACACCCTCCGGAATCAGAGGCAGAGGTCATATCCACTGGGCTATCACGGCTCTCAAAGGGTCATTAATATTTATTATTAATCTGAGCCTTTTATTAAACTGTTCATACAAAGGGTTGTTAAACCGTGATTGAAAAATTAAAGCGTGATTATGTAACAAACCTCAAAACGTATTAAACTTTCGCATGTAAATTGGACAAAACAAGAGATTCGAACGTGTAAATGGCGCCTAAGATTCCCCTTCAGTCACACGCTTATAATGTAAATGAGTTCTTATCTAAGTGTAGAGTCACTCATCAAAGAAAATATTTACCAAATACAGAATTACGGGCACCTCCGACGACAGGCGGCTTGATAAGGTACAGATTAAACCTAATTAACTAATACTGTAATTAAAGCTGGGGTTCCTTAATTGGGGAGATTCGGATATGTAACATTTTTGTACCGTGGATGCTTTAGATATTTTTTATTGCTTTTTGTTATCCATTTAAGTAAAGCATCATCATCATAATCATCATTATCAGCCTATTTTAACGACCCACTATTATTGTCTGTATTCTATACCAGACAATAAAGAAGTTATATTGAACCATCCACCCGCCCGCTAATCCGTATTGGAACAGCATTGTGTGTCTTAGCTCTATATCTCCTCTCCTAAAGGCCCAATACAGGGCCATGCCTCCCCTGGCCCTGTATTGGGCCATCAAAATAGACTAAGAATTAAGATAGAAGATGGTGGAAAAGTACTGCTCCAATTATAGTGACAATTTAGAGCGGGATTTAGGGTGACAATTTTTGACTAAATTTATTTTATGCTTCTCTTCAAAATATTACAAGATTTAAAATTAAATACGCAAAATGTGAGCTACTAATCTTCAGATTTAACTACGCAGTTTTATCAAATCGAAATTTCAATCAAAATCAACTCAACCAGTCTCGAAGCTGAAGTGGCGATGGGCGGGGCACATAGTTCAAAGAACCGATGGACGTTGGGGTTTCAAGGTGTTGGAATTGCGACCCCGCACTAGAAATCCCAGTGTTGATCTACTCCCCACCAGGTAAACTGACTTCAGCAAGCGAGTCGCAGGGATTCTCTGGATGCAGGCGGCTCAGTATCGTGATGTTTGGAAGTCCCTACAAAAGGCCTATGTCCTGTACTGGACGTCTATCGGTTGATACAATGATGATGATGATGATAATATTTTAACAGATTATTTATTTAGCACTAGAATTCAAGAAAACAACACCAAAAGCCAGCATATTTCCAAGCGTGGGCATTTATCAAATTAAACAAATTATTCCAAAAGATCACAAACTAAAATCTGAGCTCACGTACTTTTAACAAAGCGAAACAATTCCCGGGAACAAACTAACGAAGCCAGTTAGCATAACAATATTCTGTCTCGGTCGTGTTGCTGCCACACGAATGTGTACGTCGGTTTGTTTGTAACCTTGGACACAAGTTATACACCCTATAGGTGATTAGAACCTATATCGGAGGATATTGAATTAATATGTCTAGCTAAAATGTCTAGAGCTGTGATAGCTAGATACTGAATTATTATGTCTAGCTAAAATGTCTAGAGCTGTGATAGATAGATACTGAATTATTATGTCTAGCTAAAATGTCTAGAGCTGTGATAGATAGATACTGAATTATTATGTCTAGCTAAAATGTCTAGAGCTGTGATAGATAGATACTGAATTATTATGTCTAGCTAAAATGTCTAGAGCTGTGATAGCTAGATACTGAATTATTATGTCTAGCTAAAATGTCTAGAGCTGTGATAGATAGATACTGAATTATTATGTCTAGCTAAAATGTCTAGAGCTGTGATAGATAGATACTGAATTATTATGTCTAGCTAAAATGTCTAGAGCTGTGATAGATAGATACTGAATTATTATGTCTAGCTAAAATGTCTAGAGCTGTGATAGCTAGATACTGAATTATTATGTCTAGCTAAAATGTCTAGAGCTGTGATAGATAGATACTGAATTATTATGTCTAGCTAAAATGTCTAGAGCTGTGATAGATAGATACTGAATTATTATGTCTAGCTAAAATGTCTAGAGCTGTGATAGATAGATACTGAATTATTATGTCTAGCTAAAATGTCTAGAGCTGTGATAGATAGATACTGAATTATTATGTCTAGCTAAAATGTCTAGAGCTGTGATAGCTAGATACTGAATTATTATGTCTAGCTAAAATGTCTAGAGGTGTGTTAGCCCAGTGGATATCTCTGCCTCCGATTCCGGAGGGTGTGGGTTCGAATCCGGCCGGGGCATGCACCTCCAACATTTCAGTTGTGTGCATTATAAGAAATTAAATATCACGTGTCTCAAACGGTGAAGGAAGAACATCGAGAGGAAACCGGCGTACCACAGAATTTTTCTTAATTCTCTACGTGTGTAAAGTCCGCCAATGCGCATTGGGCCAGCGTGGTGGACTAAGGCCTAACCCCTCTCATTCTGATAGGAGACTCGAGCTCAGCAGTGAGCCGAATATGGGTTGATAATGAAAATGTCTGCTTTAACATATTTTGGAATTTAAACTATCATGAGATTGTCAGTATTGAAAAAGATAGAATTACATGTATGTTTCGTATATGCTTGACCATAGTCGCTAACTATAGCCTCATAAGAAGCCACTTAGTAGACGTTAGAGATGTGATTTTAACAATGTTTCTAATGATGATTAAGTCTGTACTGTACATGGAAAAATACATATTTTTTTTAAGTCAATTATATTCATCATCATCATTATCAACCTACATTCGGCTCACTGCTGAGCTCGAGTCTCCTCTCAGAATGAGACGGGTTAGGCCAATAGTCCACCAGGCTGGCCCAATGCGGATTGGCAGACATCACACACGCAGAGAATTAACTAAATTCTCTGGTGTGCCGGTTTCCTCACGATGTTTTCCTTCACCGTTTGTGATATTTAATATCTTAAAATGCACACAACTGAAATTTGGTGCATGCCCCGGACCGGATTCGAACCTCCGGAATCGAAGGTAGAGATTATATCCACTGGGCTATCACGGCTCCATTGTGAAGCCGTGATAGCCCAGTGGTGGTTTCTATTATATTATAAATAATAAATAAATAAATATACTTAAACAATACACATCACTATCTAGCCCCAAAGTAAGCATACAGAGTAGCTTGTGTTATGGGTGCTAAGATAGTTGATATTATAATATTAATATACAATTATATACTACATATAAATACTTATATAATGTATAAATACACACAGACACTGGAAAACACTCATGCTCATCGCACAAATATTTTCCAGTTGTGGGAATCGAACCCACGGCCGTGGATGCAGAAAGCAGGGTCACTACCCACTGCGTCACGCGGCCGTCAAATTATCTTATACTATTTCCATTTCCAGGTTTAATTTGGCCGACATTGTGTAGCCGTGTGTACGAGATATGCAGCGCTGACAAAAGCGCGACAAGATTGTCTGCTTCTCAGCCAACAAAGGTTTTTAATATCAGTACACAGCCTGCGGCGAGGAAGGGCTATTTACATGAATGGCGGCTGTTTAACATCGCGTATAGCATAGCCAATGGAATGTCTCCAAATTGAAATAAAACTGTTCTAAATCGTTTTATTTGAATAACATTGTTTAAATCGTCTGATACACTTGTTGCCAAATATGTAACGCTATTAATGTTAACAAAAACAATTTATGATGTAGCAGCTAGTACTAAATTGTACCTTTATTATCAACCCATATTCGAGTCTGCTGAGCTCGAGTCTCCTCTCAGAATGAGAGGGGTTAGGCCGATAGTCCACCACGCTGGCCCAATGCGGATTGGCAGACTTCACACATGCAGAGAATTAAGAAAATTCTCTGGTATGCAGGTTTCCTCACGATGTTTTCCTTCACCGTTTGAGAGACGCGATATTTAAATTCTTAAAATGCACACAACTGAAAATTTGAAGGTGCATGCCCCGGATCGAATTTGAACCCACACCCTCCGGAATTGGAGGCAGAGGTCATATCCACTGGGCTATGACGGCTCTCTACCTACTAACGGCTAACTTGTACCTACTAACTTTTCAGTTGTGTGCATTTTAAGAAATTAAATATCACGTGTCTCAAACGGTGAAGGAAAAATATCGTGAGGAAACCTGCATACCAAAGAGTTTTCAGTATCTGCGTGTGTGAAGTCTGCCAATCCGCATTGGGCTAGCGTGGTGGACTATTGGCCACTATTAATTATTTAAATACAGCCATAAGACCTGGATCATATTCGTAAGTCCTCAATCGGGTGATGAAATTTAATGAAAAAAGCTTTCTACCTTCAGATAAATTCCTAGTAGTAGCTCAGATATAGAAAGTTGGTGGTGTTAAACCACTACGCCTCGGAGAGCAAGTTGATCTTACGATTTTGATTATCATTTTTATTTTTTTAATTTTAGGATATTTTAAAGTTGCAATGAATAACATAACATTAAGTTTAACTCGTGTGGTAACTACACCACACCAAATAAATACTCTGAGACATGAATTTTTGAACGATGCAATGCTTGGAGTTGACAAAATATCCCTTCATAAGAACGCATAATTTGTTTTGTACCTTTTTTACTATGTTAAAATATGGGCAAATATTATAGAAAGCACAAACACACCGCTCCCATCACACTAATTTGAATTTTACATTTTATGTCATTTACCGAATGAGCGGAGGCCCAATATTGACAAAAGACTCGTCCGGTAATGCAGAAAATATGCAAAATAAGATGCATCCGTGGACCGGCTACCAATTCAATCTTTGTGTGGTCCGCAACGAAATTCACTTTAAACGTTGAAAATGTAATACAGAAAGAGTTCCAGTAACTACTCTGTAGCTTCAAACAGCTATGTATTATGAGAAAGTTTCACTTCGCGATACCTTTGTCTTACAGGTTACAGTGGGTATAGTTGGAAACTTGTTAGTAATGTATCTTTAGGATATGTGCCTTTTTTCTCCTATTGAAACCACAAAACAGCTGTAATTTGTCCACAATACAGCTGTTTTGTGGTCTCCAAAATGGCGGATGTCATATAGGAAAAAAGAGGCACATGACCTAAAGATACTTACAACAAGTTTCCAACTATACCCACTGTGATCTGTAACCTGTGTTCTGGCGGATAGCCAGAAAACTCTAGATAAACCAAATTTCAACTAATGTAGGTAAAGAACGTTTATTAAATATTGCAATCTTAAAAAAACAAAGTGTCATCTAATGGTAAGCACTTTAAGTAAGGTAAGACAATGAACCTAGTCTTAGATGTAAATTCTAATTACTTACACAATCTAGATTGTAATTTGTACATTTTTCAGACTAACAAACACAAAAATAGTACAATCTACGAAATTATATTCACAAATCTCTCTCTACACCTACGTACGGCTCAGTATGGGATGTTTCTTTTTGTTATTAGCACATCTTTTGTTTCAGTTGAACGAGATTTACGGCAATTCGTTCGCTGATGCTAATTTTAAAATTAACTTCGTGAAATACTATAAACGTGCCTCGGAGTCGGACCACCGTGGTAGCCCTGCGCCTTACGCGTGCTTTAGTCCCAACAGCTATTTATTATTTAAGATTACTCTATACAAACACTCTTATTTCTACCGCTTTGAATGGTATGTTGTTTTACATGATCCCATTGTAAGACTGTGTTTTTGAGTGAGACATTGTTGAATTATGCCTATAAAATATGTTCTATTTTTACCTGACTGCAAGAAGGTAATATTCTTTATTCCCTCGTATCTTCCAAATCGCTGAATGGATTAAGATACCGTTAGATTTGTCTTAATAGCCCAAGTGTTCTTAGATAGGTGAAGTTAAAAAAAAACTAACACGACTGTTGAGACGCTTTATAGTTGTGATTTTTTTTTGCAATATGGGTATCAAATTCAAACGCTATTTCCTTTTAAATTTTTTATACTTTACGCAGTCTGGTTTTATTATATTTTTAATTATTACTTGTATCGTCGTTATATTTGTAGTTACCTACAAATAGCTCTTTTACCATAATCCACTTGGGGTCGTGAGAATCTTCCATTGGCTTCTACATCATTTGTCAAATTATCATCTATCTACTTTTAACACCCAAGTCCTCTTTCATACACTGCAACCATCGATTTTTTTGCCTCCCACTTGCAATTTCAACAGTCTTCTGGTAATAACTATGACTTTAATTCCTCCGCATTATCCTTCTTACCAAGTAGTTGATGTTGCATGCATTTACATCATTTACTTGTAGAAATAACGTTACATACTATCGCATTTATGTCTGACCTTATTACTACTTGTAGTTTTAGGTATGCCATGCTATCACAACTAAAATAAAACCCACTTAATCAAATAGAATAGTTACAATTAATACTATAAAAAGCGCATTATGATTATCTTTGGTTCAGTGGTTGAAAAGCTTCAGGTTATAAGGTCTTGGGTTCAAGTTTTCTTTCAAGCAAGCTTTGAAGTGGGTCCTTGAAAAATTTAAAGTGGGTACCTCATCCTTTTTGTCGAAATATATCTCCAAAAAACCAATTTATGTTATTACCAAAAATGTTCATTATTGTAAATAAATATTATAATGAAAAAATATAGAAAAAAAAAATTACACATTTCTATGTTTAAGATTCCTTTTTTTTTGAAATGTGAGTAAATCAAATCAAAAAAGCTCAAAAAGCTCAGTAATTTAGAAAGACGTTTAAATTAACAAACTCTTACCTTCGTTGAAATTCCAAATTAGGTATAAAAACGAAATGCTTAGAATTTTTAAATCCAATAAGGGAATTTCTTTTTACAAACAAAAACGCTCCTAAAATTGAAGTAGCATTCGCTGAGAAAATATTTAAATAACTTTCTTATAAACAAATTAAATTATGTCTGCACCACGTAATTACTGGAACAAGAAAATAATTTAATTTTAATTGACTCCAACACCAATATCACCAGTAGCTATGACCTCAGACTAATGAACCTTTGGACTAGTATGGCACTCAAATTGTCTGTCGTTTTTTGAGAAGGACGAGGTAAAGTCACACATCGAAAATGTTTAACACCGATAAATATATCATTTACACTATATAGAACTATAAATCTAAATCATAATACACACACATGTAATTTTTGACGGCTTCCGTGGCGCAGTGGTATGTGTAGTGGACTTTCAAGGAGGTCCTGGGTTCAATCCCCGGTTGAACCCATTGAGGTTTTCTTAATTGGTCCAGACTTGGCTGGTGGGAGGCTTTGGCCGTGACTAGTTACCACCCTACCGACAAAGACGTACAGCCAAGCGATTTAGCGTTCCGGTACGACGTCGAGTAGAACTCGAAAGGGGTGTGGATTTCATCCTGCTCCTAACAAGTTAGCCCGATTCCATCTTAGATAATCACTTACCATCAGGTGAGATTGTAGTCAAGAACTAAGTTGTAAAAAATAAAAAAAAAATTAAACACGTTAGATCGTGATCATATACTTTTGACAGAGGGGTAACGTCTAGCGAGGCAGGTTCTATGTTTATTAGTCTGAGGCTATGACTGACGTTTCTTCGAGTATCATGCGTTGCCAATCACGTCCAATGAATAGACCTTAACGAATTTATTATCAATTCGAGATTATGATTTACGCATCAATGGATTCGTTTCAATGGTACGGGATCAGTGACATTTAGTACTAATTAAATTTTCTAAATCAGCAATACTTACAAAGATTGATTCATTCAAACCTGGATCGAGGTCGATGACAGCTAATTTAGTATCTTAATTAATAATTATTATGGTACGTTTTATAAATAAGGTAGCCTTTATATATGATTTTACTATATGAGATTGGCTTATGTCAGTATGTCATAGTTAATTTATTAGAATTTTTTGTTTAGTAGACTATCTATTTGGCTGACGCGTTAATTCATTTATTTATTTTTTGAGAAGAATTATCGTTTTTAGTATAATTTTGCCTTTACTTTATTACCTTCGTTTTATTTTTGCTTTATCAAAAATGTTTTGTGTAGAATATATAAATATATTTTTAGATTTTTTTTATTTTGTCAGCCAAGACACAAGTGAATAAATCTTCGAAGTCTTCTTCAAAAAAAATATTCGAAGAAGTGAATAAATCGTATATTTTACAAAAAAAACGGTAAGTTAGCTTTACTGTATAAAAATAGTACTGTTAAAATAACTCTTATAATATGTGGATAAAGTACTCTTTGAATAATAATTAGAGCGGATATAATTTATATTAGTGCTTTAATATATAATTTTTAACTTTCTTAAATCAACTTATTGATATTTCATTAACTTGAATGACAGTATCTTTTAGTTTTGAAAAATTGTAATTAGTTTTACCGTATTAAAGTAATTAATTCTTAATCTATCTTTAAATTGCGTTCATTAACTCATACAGCTGTAGGTTTTGTTTTCTATTTTGTTTCAACATATAACTGCTATGAAAATTATTTTAGTATCATGCTGAATTATTACTTGCATTTAATTTAAGACTAAACGAAAAATATAGACGATACGTACCTATTTGAATAAAGCAGTGTTGCACAGGAGTCCTTCCAGTTGTATCTTAAAGGGAGAAAACAAAGGCGGACCAAAGACAACACGAGGAAGTCATTTTTATGTTATGTTATAGTAAGTAGGTAGTTCCATTTATGTGACCAGTAAAGGGTAAAGAAATTCGTCACCGTCAAGCCTTTTTGGATGAATACGACCACAAAAACGAGATTTTTTATGTATACACGTTCTCTAAATATCGAAAATTTTCAAGGTACTTACCATAACAAAATATCACTATGCAGATTGCCATTTGTATCTGTATATCGTTGCGGGTGTGTGATCGAATCAGAAATAAGTAGATCTGCAGAAGAACCAAAGTCACTGACATAGCACGAGTCGCAAAGCTGAAGTGGTATTGGGTGGAGTACATAGTTCGAAGAGCCGATTGACGTTGGGGTCCCAAGGTGCTGAAATGGCGACCCCGCACTAGAAAGCGCAGTGTTGGTCGACCCCTCATCAGGTGGACTGATGACCTCAAACGAGTCGCAGGGATTCTCTGGATGCAGGCGGCTCTGCAACGTGATGTTTGGAAGTCCCTACAAAAGGGATATGTCTTGGAGTGGACGTCTATCGGCTGATATGATGATCATGATGATTGTTAAGTTCTTATCTTTTTCTATGCACGGAATTAATAGTATAAATAAGTATTGTATTAAACTGTTCCTTCTATTAATTTCCTAGTGTCTTTGTCTAATCACCAGTTTTCAAGTTATCTACAAAACAAACACTAAGCGTAATACTTCGCTCGAAAGTAGTTATTATCTGTAACTTGTTTCCAGAAGTCTGACATACCTATTATACTGGTACTAGTTTTTGCCCTAAGGCTATCCTGTCTGAGATCAGTCCTTACAGCGCGACCACCTAGTGGTACGAGATAACTTTTTTAATTTGTTTATTATACTTACCTAGGCACATAAATACTTGAAATAATAAAAAAAAAACCTTATTACAATAATAACTGTGAGCAGGACTTTTTTCTTACGTTTTATCTTACTAATAATTGCGTTATCACCTGATAGTAAGAGAAGTGTATAATTATGAAGATAGTGCAGATTAGGGTAGGTTTTATATTAAACACAACCTACTGACTGATTTCTCCACTGACAGGCAAACGGTCTAATCTAACCCTAAACGAGATAAAACTCAAGCTGAAAATCGAATACAGGGCTTTTTGGTTATAATATGAGATCTAAAGATGACAAAAGTCCTCTAAATACGGTAAATGTACAAAATTTAGGAGATTTTTTATGGTAATGCAGATACTACGAATATGTTTTAAAAGTACACATAAGAAGAATTTGGTTGATTATTGAAATATATTTTGTGAAGAAGACCGTTTCTTCAAAATGACTTTATCGAGATTTATGTAGTAAATGGAAAAAAGACGATAATCTAATAAACATCGTGCCTATAACTTAACACCTCGGCGCATCTTTCAATTAAACTCTTTTGATATATTGTTCACGATACCAATATCGATAAATAAAAATTGCGACAGATGAAAGCGCAGAAGAAGATTACTTCTTGCACAAAAAACGTGCACCCACGACTTTTTGTTTACATTTCCCATATATTATTGTGGTTTTCTGCTTACAGTAAACACGAGTATATGAAAATAATAACAGACGCCTTCGTCCGTATGAGATTCAGTTTTTCACAAATCCCGCGGGAACCATCGATTTTTCCGGGATAAAAAGTAGCCTACGAGTATGAATTAAGTCAGAGTAAGATCTATCTCCAATCTTCCAAATTTCAGCCAAATCTCTTCAGTAGCCGCTGCTCAAAGGAGGAACAAACATACACATTTACACACAAACTTTTAATTAGTAACACCTTTATAATATTAAGTGTAATATTATAAACGCCGGACGGCCGCGTGGCGCAGTGGGTAGTGACCCTGCTTTCTGCATCCACGGC
Source organism: Bicyclus anynana (assembly GCF_947172395.1). NCBI lineage: Eukaryota > Metazoa > Arthropoda > Insecta > Lepidoptera > Nymphalidae > Bicyclus > Bicyclus anynana. Next base: position 2,460,106 of record NC_069095.1, read on the forward strand.
CGTGGGTTCGATTCCCACAACTGGAAAATATTTGTGTGATGAGCATGGGTGTTTTCCAGTGTCTGTGTGTACATTTATAAGTACATTACATTATATAAGTATTTATATGTAGTATATAATTGTATATTAATATTATAATATCAACTATCTTAGCACCCATAACACAAGCTACTCTGTATGCTTACTTTGGGGCTAGATAGTGATGTGTATTGTTTAAGTATATTATATTTATTTATTTAATGTCCATCCGATTTGGATCAGCGTGGTGAGTCGAAGTTCCATATCACCTCTCCTGACATGCATTATGCATTAAAAAAATTTAAGAAATTAAATATCTGTTGTCTCAAACGGTAAAGGAAAAACATCGTGAGGAAACCTACATATCTGAGATTTTTCTTGATTTTCTATGTATGTGAAGTCTGCCAATCCGGATAGGGTCAGCGTGGTGTACTAAGGCCTAACCCCTTTCATTCTGAGAGGAGACTCGTGCTCAATAGTCAGCAGAATATGGGTTGTTAATTCATCATAATCATTTTCAAATGATGAGGATAAAAACGAAAGATTTTTCGTAATAAATAGTTTATGTGCTAGTCTCATAGAACTGTCTAGTTGTTTTAGAGATCAGCGTTAACAATTAGATAAGAAACATAGGTAGGATACAAACATACATTGATTCTTATTTTCATTATTCTTCTGCGTAGACACCGTCACACTGCCAGTCGCGTTATTGATTTTGTGCAATAATGTTTTGTGTTGTAATTATTAATAATATTTTGTGTTGTAATTATTTTTTATAATAAATTGTTTAGTGTGGGTATGGAGAACATGTCGGGCAGGGAAGGTGAGTGTTGATGCATTCTTCTCCCTTAAACCTACTCCCAAGGTCACTACCTACTCCCAAGTCCTGGGACCTACTCGAGGTGTTTCCTCTGCCACAAAATAATGGTACAATTACTGTTGTTGTTACCAGTCATGTCATTGCTTAATCATTATTCGAATAGGTAAGTACTATCAAACGATGCTAAGCCTTCGGGTGTTTGAAGTAGGTAAAAGTCTTATAGACTGCAAAAAGAGGTTCCCTCTTATATTGCACGTCCATAAGGCAGTGAAGACCTTTAAAATAAATTTTCTTTACACAATTTATTTACATTATTGAAGTTATGATCAACAATGTCGCCGGCATCTTAATAGCAGCAAGATAAATCGCGTTGTATGGAATTACGGTATAAATCAACCTACCGATGATTAATACCATCCGAGACGATGAGACTAGCAATATAACGGTTGACTATAATTAAATCCCGGCTTCCGTAGTGGATCTAGTGATGGGGTATTACGCGTGCTGGAAATTGAGACCTCGGAGATGACGCAACTATCTACGAGCCTTAGCTAACTGTATTAGGATTTTTTATCCTGTGTGAAGATCTGACTTGTCAGCCCAGTAGGCTTTTGTGGCTGCGAATTCTTCTTCTAGGACGGGTGTTTGAGTCCTGGTCCGGGCTATATTGGGATTTCTTTCGTAAGAGATATTGTTACTAATTCTCAGCTCGGAATTGGGATGTTGTTGGTGTTACATTAATAGCCGCGATAGCCTCTGATATGACCTCTGCCTCCGATTCCGGAGGGTGTGGGTTCCAATCCGGTCCGGGGCATGCACTTCCAACTTTTCAGTTGTATGTATTTTAACAAATTAAATATCATGTGTCTCAAACCGGTGAAGGAAAAACATCGTGAGGAAACCTGCATGGCAGAGGCTTTTCTTAAATCTCTGTGTATGTGAAGTCTGCCAATCCGCGTTGGGCCAGCGTGGTGGACTATTGGCCTAACCCTTCTCATTCTGAGAGGAGACTCGAGCTCAGCAGTGAGCCGAATATGGGTTGATAATGATGATGATGATGGTGTTACATCCGAGGCTTGGACACGGTTACGGCCACGGTTTTGTTATTTACTAGCGGAGGCTTGTGACTTCGTCCGCGTGAAAACTGATATAAATAAATTTATAAGGTAAATTTTCAACCCCTATTTCACCCCCTACTATTTATATTTTTGCACATTTATAATAAGTGGTAGCTGGTAGAAGGCCTTTTCTGTGTCTAGTAACCACTCTCCCGTTCCGGTACGATGTCGTGTAGAAACCGAAATGTGTGTGGATTTTTATCCTTCTCCTAACAAGTTAGCCCGCTTCCATCTTAGATTGCATCATCACTTACCATCAGGTGAAATTGTATTCAAGTGCTAACTCATTTTAAGAAACAATTATATAAAATGAAAAAAAAAACGTTCAAGAAAATATATTGGCTGGGCTTGGGCTGCCGGAGTTGACTCCAGAAGCAATTAGCCGCAGTCATCGCATGGGTCGTCCGGGTGATAAGCCACGGGCTGTTGTTGTCAAATTTAAGGACTTCTCGCTGAAGAATATGGTTTGGTCATCGAAATCTAAGTTGAAAGGCACAGGGGTCACTTTGTCAGAGTTCTTAATTAAAAGCCGCCATTCAATTTTTCTGGCGGCTCGACAACGATTTGGCGTAGCCAAGTGCTGGACAAAGGATGGAAGCATTATAGTGCTTGACCAGACTGGTAAGAGACACCGCATCTCGTCAATGAAAGAGATGAATGCTATCCCGACGTCCACGCAGAATGCCTCTGTGCCTATTGCTGCTCCTTCAGCCACGGGTGATGCTTCTCGGGACACCAAGGGTGTCAATGCCAGGATGAAGAGAACGGGCAGGAGATAAGCCGTCTTTCGTATTTCGTGAGCTATGTTTCTCATTGATCCGTTTTATTTGGTATTATGATTTAATTCACAATTTTAGTTTATGTTTAATTAGTTTGTTTCATTCAATTACTTATTACTTATTAGTTATATTTAGAAAACGCAGGTAAAACTTTAATTTTGCAATTATATTTTGACGTCTGTAATTTTAACACATCACACTGACATTGACAAGAGATAGATCTGTCAAAGATTATTAATCAAAGTCAAAATGACAGTTTGTCTAAGTTTATACCACAGATGTTGCTATATTTTTTATAAATCCTCTGAGACTAAAATAGACAATCATATTCTTACTTTAGTTTGCTGTAAATTGTAAGATTGTAGATCTGTTTGTAGTTCTTGTACTAGCTTAGTTTATTTTTATTTGTAATTTTGCTGTAACTGATTTTTTTTTTTTTTTTTCTCTTGTACTTTAATATACTTTGTTTCTCTTTTTATTTTTGTAAATCTGTGTAAATGTATATATTTCCTGTATATCTTTATTTGGCTGCTGGCGGTTTAGGATAAATAGGTGCATTTTTTTTTAGCATTTTTAGACACTTATCATAATTTATTTATTATTATTATAACTATTTTATATATAAATATTTTTGTATTTGTTTAATATTTTTAATTATGTCATGTACCAGTTTAGATAGTGATATATTTTTGTCTATGTCGTCTAGTGATAATAGTTTCCACAGTACATCTTTCCTTCCACTCGATGAAACCCTTGATTCTCACTTCTCGGATTGCCAGAAAAACTTTAATGTTATCCACATTAATGCACAAAGTATCCCGGCTCATTATTCTGATATGCTTGCGTCTTTTGATTCCCGTAATATTCATGCCATTCTTGTTTCAGAATCGTGGCTTAAATCTTGTTTACCATCAACGTCCTACTCGTTGCCGGGTTTTAGGCTTATACGCAATGACCGCGTGGGTAAGGGTGGTGGTGGAGTGGCGATCTACTTGCGGTCTTATATTTCTTTCTCTATTGTTGATTCGTCTCCACAACCTCCTTCACCTGATGCGGCTGAGCACCTGCTGCTAGAAGTTGTCCTATCGCAAACAAAAATTCTTCTTGGCGTGTTCTATTGTCCACCATCTGTTTCTAATTACTTTTACTCATTTGAAACTTTACTGGAACAAGTAGTCCCCTTGTATAGTCACAGCATAATTCTGGGGGATTTAAATACATGCCTAATTAAAGATGACTATCGCAGTAAGAAGTTAATGACTGCAGTTGAATCATGTAGTTTATCTGTCCTGCCACTTACTGCTACACATTATTCTCCTGGTTGTACTCCATCTCTTCTTGACCTTATTATTGTGTCTTCTCCTGATTTCGTCTTCAAGCATGGTCAATGTCCAGCTGAAGCATTTTCGTATCATGATTTGATTTATCTTTCCTATAAATTACGTCCTCCTAAGGCAAAATCGAGAATACTTCTGCAGCGTAACTTTGCTGGAATTGATAAAAATCGCCTTTGTGATGATGCTACGAATTTGGATTGGTCTGTTATTGCAGATGCAGATTCAGTTGATTGCAAGGTAGACTTATTTAATACCCTAATAACTCAGCTCTATGACGTGCATGCTCCGGTAAGGCCGATTAAAATGAAACACCTACCTGCTCCTTGGCTTACTGATGATATAAAAATTTATATGAACAAAAAGAATTCTGCAAAATATAAATATAAAACAACTGACTCTGAAGCGAATCGTCTTAAATATCATAAGGCTCGGAATCGCTGTAATACATTATGTAGAGATGCACAACGACGCCACATTTTTAAATCAGTAGAAAATGGCAATTCTGCCAAAACTTGGAAATTTCTAGAATCTCTTGGAGTTGGTAAATCTTCCCCTAATAATCCTATCAATATTGATATCGAACATCTGAATAAACATTTTGCTACTTCCGATACGATTGATAGTATTGATAAAGAACGTACACTTAACATTCTTTCTTCTGCTTCAACTCCTAATCATTTACCCTTTTTCTTTGAGTCTTTCACTGAATGTGATGTTAAGAAGAGCATTTTATCGATCGTCTCAAATGCTGTCGGTTCTGATGACGTGAGCCGTAATATGATCATTCCCATCATTGATATTGTTATCCCAGTTCTTACCCATATCCTAAATTATTCCATCCACTCCAGTAAATTTCCTGAGGCATGGAAGAGTGCTCAAATTATTCCATTACCTAAAAAAATTACCCCTAATTCCTTCTCAGACTTTCGACCTATTTCAATTTTGCCTTTTCTGTCAAAAGTCCTTGAAAAATTGGTTTTCCGACAGTTGAGTCTTTTTCTTAGCAAGCATTCCATTCTAAGTCCCTTTCAATCCGGTTTTCGCCCTGGTCATAGTACGGTCACAGCTTTAGCAAAAGTTACTGATGATATCCGCTGGGCGATGGATAATAGACAACTCACAGTCTTAGTTCTGCTAGATTTTAGTAATGCTTTTAACACTGTTGACTATGACATTTTGTTGGGTTTATTATGCTCTCTTAACATATCTCCATCGGTGGTTGACTGGTTTCGGAGTTACCTCAATGGCCGTAAACAGCGTATTCGCGTTCACGATTCTTTCTCATCTTGGTGCGATGTTTCGGCCGGGGTACCTCAGGGTGGCGTGTTATCTCCTTTACTCTTTTCCATATTCATTAATTCTATCACTCAATGTTTCACTTCTCTCTACCATATGTATGCAGATGATGTGCAAATATATCGCTCGTCAACTCTTGAGAACCTTGGCTCTGCTGTGTCTGCTATTAATAAAGATCTAAATGCAATTTCAGTATGGAGCAAACAGTATGGGCTTAAGGTTAACCCTATTAAATCAAAAACAATTATTATTGGCAGTCCTAGTCTAATCTCAAGAGTTGTTTGGGGCGACGTACCACCTATTATTTACAACGGTGTCATGATACCGTATTGTGATTCGGTTAAAAACCTTGGAGTTGTTATGGACAAGGAATTATCGTGGTGCATGCATATCAAGGAGTTGAGTAGGAGGACGTTTGCGACGTTGAGTTCGTTACGACGCCTACGTTCTCTTCTTCCAATTCCTACCAAAGTTATGTTAGCAAATTCTCTCCTACTCTCTGTTCTCGATTATGCGGACGCAAGCTATCCCAGTTTGACTGAGGACTATCTTAATAAACTTGAGCGACTTCAAAATGTTGCAATTCGGTTTATATTTAGCCTTCGCAAATATGACCATATATCTGAATTTCGTCAGAAACTCAAGTGGCTTCCTATTCGCCGTCGCCGGGATCTGCATGTACTTTCTCTTCTGTACTGTGTGCTCTTTAATCCAAAATATCCTCCTTATCTTAAGGAGAAATTCACATTTCTGGGAGTGCAATCAGAGCTAAGAACATGTCGTGCTCTTACTCTGTGTATGCCTTTCCATAGGAGTAAATTTTATAAGTGTTCATTTGTTGTTCGTGCTATTAAGCTATGGAATGCACTCCCAGTCGACATTCGGAAATCCAAATCCCTTGACATGTTTAAAAAATCCGTTAAGACATATTATCTTAGTCACTAGTTACATATTTTATTTTATTAGAATATTTATCATACGACATAATGATATATTTATATATTAGTTTATTTTATGATATTTATAATTATTATATAATTTGTGTATTATGGTTTATGTATTAGTGTGTAGTTATTTGTATGTATGTATATGTACAATATTATTACGTACACACCACCTACAGTTGTCCTAATAAGTTCCTAAGCCTAAGGTTGCCTGGAAGAGATCGCTACTAAGCGATAAGGCCGCCTTTTGTATTCTACTTTTTCTTGTGTTTCTGTTTTGCTTGTTTTCTTTTATTTTTGTGGTGTACAAATAAAGTGTATTAAATAAATAAATAAATAAATAAATATATTTGGGTCTTCCTTACATGCAAAGTGAGGATGAATTTTTCATCGTCTATTCCATGGTATGGGGTATGGTTATCGGTATTTTTGTGTATTACATAAGGGATTTAAGTGCTAACTTAATTTACGGAACCCTACTCTGCGCGTGGCCTGACACTCACTTAGCCGGTTTTTTAAGATTAATTTTGTTAATTCTTAATGCTTCAACAAAAAAAAAATCAGTAAATTACCTCTGCTCAATAAGTGATGGTTTAACGCCAATGTAATGTTAGAAAACCACTTTTCATTGTACTCATATCACACAGTTTCAAAGTTATAATAATTATTCACTTTAATAGCTACTTCGTTTTTTCTGCTAACTCATTATTTGGGCACGTTCCATCTTTTATCTCGAAAATTCTCCTTAACAATATAGCGGCTAACGTCAGCCATCTTGATTAGCAAATGACGTCACGAACAAAACGCTACCTCATTAGCTAGATTTGAATCTGTGCATGTGCTTGCATTTGACAATACAACTAATGAACATCTCAAAAATGTACGCACTCATGATCCATACAAAGCTTAATCTAATGGAAGCTTCGCACCGCGCGTGCTTGCTCAATGTATCCAAGCGCACGGCAGTGCGAAGGCCAAGTTCCAGCAACTGGCCGCATGCATGCTGTGCACTATTTACAGGAAACGTTTCGACCCACTATTGACCCCCCTGTAGCTCAATGACTATTGCAAGTACGGAGATAAAATTGTACCTTTGTAATCATATTCTAATGCTAAAGTTGTATGCCAAGTTTCATAGATAAAACTTCAGTAGATCCTGAAATATGACCCTGTGAATACAGCTAATTTTGGCACTGATTCACTGACCGGTAATCAAAACCTTTAGGCCACTTCCAAATTGTACTAGTGTTATATTGACAGATTTGAAGAAGTATACACATATTCGTCTGAGGTATACATATCAACGTGCTCATTGCAAGTTCAAGCACTGTAATCCACCCAATTTTGCAGGAAAATCTGCCAAAGGAGATCATTCGCGCCCCATACATTTCTGGGCTCTTTTTTGAAAGTGCCGGCCAACAAAAAAAAATGGCACGACTCGTTAGAATTAACCATTTGGAGCAATGCTAATACGGCATAAAAGTTGTAGGAAGGCTCTGAACCAAGTTATACAGGTTCGACGATTCGTTATTTCCATACATTTTGTCGATTTTCAAAAGTGCCCGCCAAGAAAAAAAACTGATACGTATCGTTAGAACTGCCCATTTGGAGCAATAGTTATGGAACAAAGATTGTATTTGTAGTTTTTTTTTCTTAGCGGGCACTTTTAAAAGTTGACAAAATGTATGGAAATAACGAATCATCGAACCTGTATAATTTGGTTCAGAGCCACCTTACAACTTTTATGCCATATTAGCTATAACTTCAAATGATTAGTTCTAACGATTCGTGCAATTTTTTTTCGTTGGCCGGCACTATCAAAAAGGGCCCAAAATAAATGATCTCCTTTAGAAGTATTAAAATTTTAGTTATTACAAGTGTACCTACGTATTTTCACAAATAAACCTTAATTTAAGCTTTGAGTAGTTAATAATTAATTTAAGTTTGGGTTTACGTGACGTGGCGTGTAGTGGCTGGATGCGGAAGGCAGAGGACTGGGTGTGGTGGCGACTCTTGGGAATGACAAATGTTTACGAATGGATCAGGCTGTTGATGAAGATGATTAAAATCGATTTTAAAGTGCATCTAAACTTGGCATTGGATTGGATTTAGGCCCTTTTTTAGGCAAACAATTAGCCGATAGGAACTTGGCCCCGTCATTAACAGGTATGTTTTTGGTGGGATTTCTTTTTAATAATTCAAATAAGATTGTGAGAAGCAACCTTAATGTCAAGACGACAGTGGTCATGAATCGCAAACCTTTTTTATTTTTATTTGTCTCCTACAATGTAAGAACATTATTGCTATGCAATCAAACCGTATGAGCTTTCGTCTTATTTGTACATGTAATTACCTGAAATTATGCACGGGGGCACAATTTTGCATCATTAAAATTTATTTTTAGGTAAACTTTGTAATCCCATAGCCATGACCGGGTTTTACTTTGTTGTCCGCAAACATTGTTGTACTCAAATTAACAGTTTTGTAACAATTAAGTAGTTTAATTTTATTGTGTGTAAGTTAGTTTTTAATTTCTATTAACTACATGTAGTTATTAACATTAACATAGGTTTAAATTATTTAATCGCATGTAGAGATTTAAGTGGAAGGGTTTGTCAAAAGAAATACTAACTTCAAGCTTATCTTTCACCAAGCAGCATTACTGTATATCGGTTTAAAGGGTAGTTGCTATGAGGCACATGAGGCCTATCACCGACGCCTCAGGTGAATGCATACAGGGCAGCACTTTATTTGACGTTTTCCTTTATCCCTTAGATATATTGTAATGTTTCCAGGTTAATTTTTTTATTGATTTATTTATTTAAGACTTTTCTATTCTTAATTACATAATATTTAGTACATATTACAAGTTATAGTTATATAGTACAGCTCGACAAAGGCATTCCCCTTTCTTTTCTATTGTGTCCTATCCATAGTTGATCGGATCCAGTGAGTACCTTCGAAAGCAATTAGATCGTCTTTCCCTTCGGTAATGGGTCTGCCTCTTTTTCTTTTTGCATCCCTTGGGCACCACGATGTTGATATACTACTCCAGTTGTCATTTGGTTTTCTTATTATATGCTCTGAACAATTTTTGTTACCATCAGTATTAGGTAACTATTATTGGTATGAAAAATGTGTGCTATGCCTGACACAAAGTAACAGATTGATTTATTTATTTTTAATATTGATAGCTTAGTTTATTAATGTACAAATAAATGTGTGTTGCCTTACTACTTTCTTTAACGCTTATTCAACTTATAAATCTATACTAATATATAAAGCTAGAGAGATTTTTTGTTTGTTTGATTGAACGCGCTAATCTCAGGAACTACTGGTCCAATTTGATAAATTCTTTCATTTTTAGGTAGCCCATTTATCGAGGAAGGCTATAGGCTATATATTATCCCCGTAATTCTACAGGAACGAGAACCACGCGGGTGAAACCGCGCGGCGTCAGCTTGTATTAGAATATGTATGATACGTTTCAGGAGCCTCTGATGGAACTGATAGTACAATAATCGGCCATACCTAATGACATACTATTAAAACAAGAGAAAATTTCCGATACAATACGTAGGAAATCTATCCTGGCGAGGCCTCCCGCACTATCATAAAAGTGTCACGGGACGCTACAAACGAGAATTTACGATGAATTCGTGCAAATGAGCGACGCGACGTCGACAAAGATATTTGTAGATTTATTAGTAACAGATAGAACAAAATTAAATAATAAAAAACCGGTAAAGTGCGTGTCGGGCCACGCGCAGATATAGAGCTCGGCAGTTGTAGATATGTCGACAATGCCAACTCTTTATTTTAATTCGTTCATAGTTATTAGTGAGAAGCATTGATAATTTTCCATTAAAATAAAATTAGTATTGATAGTTTTCCTTTTAATTTTAAAACATACACTACTTCTGCGCTTAGATGACTGTTTAACTGGTAAATTAGGGTAGGAGGGGGGAGGGGGCGGAAGGCACTCAAATAAATCCATAACTCGATAAATTGTGTTATCTGGCTAAGGATTTTTTAACGTACCTTACGTTAAAAATACTTTACTGTAAGTGATGATTTATTTAAAAGAGCGACTGCAGAGTTTCCGACCTTACAAAATCGAGTAGTCACTAACTTTTGTTAAAAAATGATTGTAAACTTAGCCTTTTTGAAAAATACGGATTTATGATAGCCACTCTAATATTTTTGAAGATATCTGTGGACAGTTCGAATCCTTCGGATATTCGCAGTTGTCGCGATAGCCTGATAATTCATGATGGCTGCCTGTTGGCTATTTGGACAGTATTTGATTTGTGTTTTTTATGTGCCCTGCCATTGGAGACACCTAGTATTTCTAAGCTCGTAGCTCCATAAATTGGAACGATCTATATCTTCCAATCACGTAACCTAAATGCTGTTCGACTTATCTTGTAGGTATTAATTTTACGATCAGTTTGAAATATTTACAATTCCCACAGCAAGTAATATCATGTAATGTACTGTGATTGCCATTTTTGTCTAAATGACTACAATTTTATGGTGTAGCAAATAATATTTTATTTTGTTTCTTTTTACTTGGTTATATTTTATAATTTAGTTATGGTTTTTAAGTACCTACTTAATTTGTTTTGATTAATTTTTAAATTTTGTTTTTTAACCTATCCTACCTTAAGTTTTGACGGCCTCCGTGGCGCAGTGGTATGTACGGTGAATTTGCACGACGGAGGTCCTGGGTTCGACCCCGGCTGGGCCAATTGAGATTTTCTTAATTGGCCCAGGTCTGGCTGATGGGAGGTTATCACCCTAGCGGCAAAGACGTACGCCAAGCCATTTAGCGTTCCGGTACGATGTCGTGTAGTAACCGAAAAGGGGTGTGAATTTTATTCTCCTCCTAACAAATTAGCCCGCTTTCATCTTAAACCGCATCAACGGTACGGACGGTAGTCAAGGGCTAACTTGTAAAGAATAAAAAAGAAAGTATTTTTTCTAGTTTTTTAGTTTAAAATTTTGCACTGTTTTAAAATTGCAAGCAGTTCGTAACAATCTCTCCCAAAAATGTGTTCCTTGGGAGTGTTAAAAAATATACATTAAATCTTAAAATTTTATCGGCTATCCTGAAAACATTTTGACAAATATTTGTTATAAAATAATAGTGTTGGTTATAAAATTGGAAGTATATTCTAATATCCATTAGTTAGTCTCTAACTGGGGACAAATTAACAAAATGAATAATGTCTTACCGATAGGCATAATATGTAAATTGTTAGTATAATCATGCTCGGGTAACACATCAGCTGCCAAACGGTAGTTATTTCAATGTTTTATGTATCAGTAACCTTAGCCTCCCTTGGATTATTGCCTACCAGCATGCGATGGACTAATTCAATAAATTCACTTTCGACACCGCCTATATTTCCTACTCGTGAAGAAAATTAATAATGTATTTTAACCCGAAATACTTAGGACTATTTATTGCCTCACTAAATTTTATAGCGCGCATTACGCACGTGCGTGTTTAAATCGTAGTGTTTTGTGTTTCAGTTTTAAAACAATGATATTATTGCTAAGGTTTTGTTTTCAAAAATAAATCGTTTTAGATGTACCAAAGTCACAATCACAATTACTTAAGTATTTTTAACAACCGTCGGAAAAAAGGGGCGTTATGTGTTTGCCGTGTCTGTCTGTCTGTGGCACCATATCTTCCGAACGGATGAAGCTATTTAAATTTAGTTTGTTTTGTATGAAGGGTGACTTATGTGCGAGTGTTCATAGATATAGTCGATGAAAATCGGTTTAGCCGTTTAAAAGTTCTGGGGGGTGAAGGAATAACCGAATGTCTGCAAATATGCTCGAGTGGGGTCTCAAATGGAAACGTACTGAAAGAGAATATTGATGTGGTCGAGAGTGTAATTAATAATTTCATGACAACACCAAGAGGTCGTGGGTGTGATCTTCACAAGCTGGAATATTACTGTATCCACCCCAAAACAGACATTCCGACAAATTTTCAATGAACGGGAATGTTGGACATATTTACAACAGTTCTTGCAGAAAGCTACTTACTGTTAGTTCTTAATAAGGTCGATTAATATACAGGGTGCTTGGGAGTATTTCCCATAACTTTGGGGCTATATTATTTACCGAAAATTAATTAAAAATAACTTGTGTTCTAAGATTAATATTTTCTGGATAAATAATATTTCTTTTGTAAATAAATCTCAAGCTTAACGTATTTTAAAATGCAAGGATAGATAAAGGCGTCTGTTACATGGGTAGACGGAATCATTTGAATTACTTAGTCTGAAAACATAAAAAGTTTGTATTGTTTAGTTAAAAGATATTAGTTATGCAGTTTGGCTCCTATAAGTGGACTCGTCAATACCTTGAAGTTATGGAAAATACTCCCGACCAACCTGTATATTTACGTTAAAAGCTAACATTAAATTAAATTGTTTATGTTATTAAAAGCTCATAGAATACTCGCTGTAGGCTAAGTGTTTACTTTGATTCTATCAAGACAGTTTCATTTCAAAATAAGCTCAAGGTATTTGAAGTAGATGAAGCTTGAACCAACCTTGAGTAGATGAAGGTTCAGACAACGTGACGTGGGTTCAAAGAAGATTTATCCTCGCTTAATATTCAGTTTTTCATACGCAGTAAAGCAAGCAAAGCCTTGCTCAGGATGTTCCAGCTATTGATCAAAATGTATTAAATAAACTTTGCTAAAACAGTCCTTCATTATATATGTTTAACCCATACTTTTATTAAGTGGCAGGCAAACAAAACTTATAACGTAGGATGGGAATAGTCTCACCCCTTTTGACAAAACTTCAAAGTTTTGGTCGTCCCGGAAGGTTGCTAGTCGAGGTAGTTGAAGTTTTGTATTTTACAGAATACAGGGTGATTCAGTCTTTAGTGCGAATTTTTTTTCGTGGTTCTGTATCATTAACAGAACAAATATACAAACAATTCGCTATATTTTATTTAATAATTTTTTTTCAATTTATGACTCAAAAATAACAAATTAATGGGCACATTATTACCAAACAGACTGCGCAACTGCTGGCGGCACTGACATCCTTTAATCATAAAAAAAAAAAATTGGTTGCCTGTAAAGACGGTATACGGGCGAAAGTTTTACGTGACAACGACTTTGAGTGGTAAAATAATTTTAATGTGAATATTCATTCGTATAGTAGGAAGAAGGATGAAATAATAGTAACAATTTAAAACATTTATTTATACAAAGAATTATATTTAAAACATTAATTTATACAAAGAATCTCGCACTGAATTTCATATTAACAAAATTTTATTCACTCGCTCTCATTGTGAGCGCATAACGTGAGCGGAGCGTAACGCAGTTTCTTGAAGTGTCACCCGGCAAACCAATTTATAAGACGTTGTCACGTCAATAAAAGATACATCGTAAAATTTTGTTTAAGTACAAAATATAAAAATATCCGTACTAAAAACAATTCTTCTTGTATAATTCATAGAATCTGCGCAGGAGCTATTTAGCTACCATCGCACTCCAAGACACCGGGTAGGTTTCCATCTCTATGTCATTGACATCCCTTGAACTCTTACAAAGCGATTTGCTTTATCGTTTCATAAACTTATAGCTATGGTATGGAACTCACACCCGATGTCAGTGTTTCCTAATTCTTACAACCTTGGCATCTTTAAGATGAGAGTGACGACACCTTAGGCTACATCTACACTTACCAGCAGGTGAGATCTTGGCCATACGCGAGCCTATTCCTAAACAAATCCCCAAATAATACTCGTAGAACAATGAAAGTTTCAATGCATGTCAAAGTTAAAACATATCCCGTACATATATCCAACATTTTTATTAGTTCGTCAAAGTAGTGCCTTATGACAAAAACTTTTGAGAATTATTGTGTTTATATGCAAGTTTTTACTAAAACGTTCTTAATGATCATTAACTTTCTTATAACTTTAAAAATACTACCATAAAGCTATTAGCTGCAATAAGAAATCCGTCAGCAAGTTAATTATCTTATAAAAAAAGTTCGTCAACTTACCCTATAAAATTATAATATAATCTATAGGCCATTTAAAGTAGCCATCAGAGCTCACGTAATTACAAGGCAGAGTTAAACCAACATTGAAAAATCAATTTTTCTCCTACGACGTGGTAATTGCTGGCCGAGCGCAAATTGTGAAATGCACCTGGCTCCAAGCTATTTACATTATACCACTAGTGTTGTAAAGGATCCCAGTTCAAAGTTAAAAGAGGTGCATCTTTTTATTGAGCCGTGATAGACATTCATACTATAGAGTGTAAACATAACCTGCTTAGTTTCAGCAACTCTCATAAAATAGATAAAAATTAAAAATATACATTTTTTTATAAATTTTTTACATTACCTATTGTTTTATTAGCGTTTTTTAAAGAATTATGAAACTTTTAAAAACCTCATTTTATGTTTTTTTTTTAACTACTAATTATAATACTTTACTAATTTCAACTTCAAAATATGATTATAATTTATAACAGACATGAGTTGCAATCCTCTAATGCTAACCATGTTTTACTCGTCAATTTATGCATTTATTTCAGGTAATGTGGTGAAAAACGTAATAAAAATGGTACTGAGAGCGTCCTCATGTCGTCTTTATGCTCTTTGCTTCGTTCATCGCGTATATTATTTTAAAGTGACTTGATTTAAAAGTGATGAGTTTAAAAATCTACTCTTTCAATTACATCCAAGAGTATGATGTTACTCATGCAAGTTTTCAGGGAAAATAAGCTCGGTAACTCTCTCGGTAACTAACTTAAATATGTTATGGATGGTCTTAGTTTTTTCTTGTATTTAAAATATCAAATATCATATTCTTTCGACCTTCAATTCGTTTAAATGTAAAAGAGTCGTCATAAGTCGCATCGGAAAGTTATTTTCCATAATATTATATAACGTTATTCATGGATAGCTCAATGTGATTGATTTGTGACACTTATTACTTGGCACCACAACTCTAATTTAGATAATAATTATGTTTTCTATTTAAAAAATCTTCTTATTCTACCTTCTTAGAGATATTAATAATTTGTACAATTTGTAGTAGTCACATCACTACAGAAGTGGAGAAATAAAACAACGAACTCCCCTGTATCGCACATTGCGTTTGATCTTTTTGTTGCCCTGATATCTTATTTAAAATGTCCGGAGGATTCCTTGGGAATTCTGTTCGGGATAATTGCTGTTGGCGCATTCGTTATAATTTCGAATTGTATGAACCTTAAATTTAACGGAATATGGTTAGAGTTATTAAGTTGTAGAGAGTTGACTGAAGGTTAAGCATTTGTAAGAAAATAGCTGACGCCGCGTGGTTTCACCCGTCCGGTTCTCGTTCCCGTAGGAATACGGAGATAATATATAGCCTATAGCCTTCCTCGATAAATAGGCTATCTAATACTGAAAAAATTTTTCAAATTGGACTAGTAGTTCCTGAGATTAGCGCGTTCAAACAAACAAACAAACAAACTCTTCAGCTTTATATATTAGTATAGATATAGATAAATGAAAATTATTTTTTTTTGAAAATACTCACCTTTAAATGATTTGCCTAACATGTAACTTGTAAGTAACTATTTGAAGTGTTGGGTTTTGTCTAGTTAATACGATTTATGGCATAGAATAGACGCGTTTGGGATGTGGTGCTGAAGGCGCATGGTAAGAATACTTTGGACAGTCCAGGGCACAAAAACCGGCCAAGTGCGAGTCGGACTCGCGCACCTAGTGTATTTATAGCGGCAACAGAAATACGAGCACATCATTTATGAAAATTTCAACTGACAAACTATCACTGGTGACGGACGGACAGACAGTGGTCTTCGTAATAGGGTTCCGTTCTAGCCTTAGGGTATGGAACCCTAAAAATGCAGTTTCTTTGAAATTTCTGTCTTGCAAATATTACGCTCATGTTTTAGCTTCTATAGAAGCCTTATCTTCCAACATAATTACACTTTTAATATCAATCGTTCACACATTCGACGTGGGATACATACAAAGGAAATGAAAAGAGTGTAAGGTGAGAGTTCATAATCTTTTGTCGTGAACGGTAGCTGGGTCCTTTGTGATAGAACAAGAACTCGCTAACAATGGTGCCTGATTGATTAATTAACTTGATTTTACTCCCGCCTTTTTAAGTCACACTGTCTTACTAAGTCGAAATTAGGTGATTGAATTCTATATTTAAAAAGGTTGAGGTATGGAATCGTATTATATGAAATTCTACTTCTAAATTTTGTTTTATTATTAAAAGCGCTATAGGCTTGTAGTCAAAGAAGATTTTATTAGTATAAACATGTGGTACCATTCTCCAGAAATTGTTGCGGTGTTTGTTGGATGACCTATAATACAAATTACAAAAAGCTCTACTACTAATTATTATAAATCGCTGAGGTAGAGTTTTTTTGAAGAATCTTTGACATAAATATTTATTTTTATATGTTTCATTGATGAACATTCCCATTATCCTTGAAATAGTCGGAAAAGACTGCGTTATGTGTGGGTACGACAATAGCCCAGGGGGGGGGGGGGGGGTCGAACCAACATGGCCAATAGTCCACCACGCAGGCACAATGCAGATTGTCAGACTTCACACACGCAGAGAATTAAGAAAATTCTCTGGTAAGCAGGTTTCAAGTTCTATCATATAAATCAAAGCTGAAAGTCAGCAGCTTTATAACTAATATTTTTGATAAAGCTACGTATAACTATAAGTAATCGTAAAAGTATTTAATAAAATATCTTGAATAGTCTATCTACTAGTTGGACTATTCGTGATATTCCTTAATAATCGTACAGTACAGATATGTGCAGCGTTTATCGCTAATTCAATAATCATTTTCCGCGAGTGTACAAGCAGCATTTCACTCCGAGCTAAAAGAACAGTGCAGGACTAATGGCACATTTAATAACTAAATCTATTAGCTTACGTACAATTAGGTATTGTATTTTTATACATTATTAACTATTTAAAGCCTCAATAGTCAATAGTTCAGCAGGAAAGAGGTCGTTGGTTTGATTCCCGCCTGCTGGACTATTATCGTAACCATTCCTATCACAGTCCTTAGTTTTTACCGAATATTTGGAGGAAGGCCCCTTTCATTATCATTAACATCTGATAGTGATCGTAGTGTTTAACATTATCATCCTAAATCCGCCAACCCGCATTACAGAAGCGTGGTGGGTCTAAATCCAGGCCCGGACTTATAGTATAAGCCGATAATGATGAGTCGACTCTATACTGATATTCCAACATGAACGGATTCTACGCGAACGAAACCGCAAAACACAGATAGTTATAAAACATCGACAGATAAATCGATACATCCATTTGTAGCGTTGCCTCAAGCGACTTCAGCTATTTTAATTCGTTCTATCAAACAGTACGTTCGCACGTTATAAATAAAACGAGATGTCAGGACTATTCCGCCCAGCAATATCTCAAGAGTCAGGGAATGTATTGCAGGCCTTTGATGATTCCTCTTATGAATATTGTTAGCTAGCACGTGTGACAGCTACTGTAACGATCAGCGAGAAGTATGGAACGGTGCTATTTGTTATAGCGACTGTGTGATCGTATTGGTAATGTGTTTACAGTCTATTCTTATTGTTTTCGTTTAAATGTCGAGTAGGTATTAGGTAGATGAACCGTGATAGCCTAGTGGAACTGACTTTTATATTCGATTCGGAGGACATAAGGTTCCCGTTTCCGTAAGAATACGGGCATTATATATACCCTATAGCCTTCCTCGATAAATGGACTATCTAACACAAAGAATTTTTCAAATCGGACCAGTAGTTCCTGAGATTAGCACATTCAATCAAAGAAACAAACCCTTCAGTTTTATAATATTAGTATAGGGGATAATATATAGCCTATAGCCTTCCTCGATAAATGGGCTATCTTAGACACAAGGAATTTTTCAAATCGGACCAGTAGTTTCTGAGATTAGCGCGTTCAATCAAACAAACAAACAAACTCTCCAGTTTTATAATACTAGTACCTATAGATTAATATCTCGCGTCTCAAACAGTGAAGGACAAACATCGTGAGGAAACCTGCTAACTGAGACTTCTTTTTATTCTCTACGTGTGTGATGTCTGCCAATTGGGCCAGTGTGGTGGACTATTAGTTACTAATACAATATAAAAGAATAATTACAAATCAAACGTAATATATTGTATGTAGTCTGTATCTTAAAATTTGTACAAAAATGTGCACCTACTCGTACATACCTAGAACAATTTTTTTCTTCGTTGGGGATATTAAATGGGAGTATTAATTATGTTGATAAATAACCAAAAAAACATAGCTTATATTTTCTCAATTTATGGCAATAATAAAATCATGTTGATTAATAAGTTGTATGATTGAAACTAATGTCCTGTGTAAGTTGGCAAAGCCACAATAAATAAAGATATGAATTATGCCTTTGATGATCCTCAGAATGAATATTGTTTTCCTTCGGATATGACAGTTATGAATTTAGGATTGAGAATTGTTTGGTGTTAGGTGATTATTAGTGGTTTATTTATTTATTATAGAAATTTTAATCACTGTTATTAATACTTCTCATTGGATTTCCACCGGTCTTTCATCAGCCGTGTCGGTCTGCCGTCCCATCGGACTATGAGAGTGAGGAAATAGAGAGTGCACCTGTGCTTCCGCACACACTTGTGCAATATATCTCCTGCGTACATGGTTAATCTCAACATGCAAGATATAGTCGAAAAGAAAATATTCGGTCCAGAGCATTTTATTATATGGATTACAGAATTTATAAAATTTACAAAATTTTACTATGTCAGAAGATTTTGTAAACTTTCATAAAAGTTAGACAATTGATTTATTTATCATCAACACGTAGGTGGTATGTTCGCCGAGTTAGTTTGTTAGATGAATTTGATACGAGTAATACATAGTACCATTCGGCCTTCAAGTTTAAAAATATAGTTTAGTTTTAACAACTTAACTATAAGTTTGTCAGTTAATAGTACGAGATCCGGCATAAGAAAAACATACCTACCCTCATATTATTATTTATTATCTTATTATTTTTTATTAGGGATAAGAAATAAATAACATATAATATGTAAACAGATGTGGGTATATATTTATATGCCGGGTCTTAGACTCTAAACAAAGACACTATAAAGTTAAAGTTAACTCGACATTTTGTCAACAAGCATCAGTTGAATTTCTCATTTCTCTAACAACCGCGTAAGTGCAGTAGCGGTATTAAAACTCTTGTAAAAACGGTGAAATAAATCTTGTGGGTAAACTGTCTACTAACAAGATGTAGCGGCGTTTATGTGGTTTCCTGAGATAATGGTAACCACAAGATGACGGTGACTAAACAAGGCACGCCGCAGCGAAATAATCTCGTAATCCGACATTATGGTCGAGGAGCCCATGACCCTAAATGTGGATTTACTGACGTTTCGCATTTAGAATGAATAAATTGTTACATACTATTTCCGTTTGCAGTGTAAATCACTATATTGGTTTTAATGACAGTTTTCATCACTGCGGCCCTGAAATCTCCATTATTATGAATATATTTTTTGTTATGTTGGGATTATTAAAAAAATCCGCGCGTTTTGTTCGAGAACAGATCTCTAACGGTTTTATTTTGCAACTTTGTATTCCACCATCTTAGGTTTTTTTTTATTTATTTATTTAAGTAGGTATATATAATAATTACAATGATAAAAATTAAAAGGTGCGGACATAAACTTGTTAAAGTTGAAGTTACACTGAAGTCATCAGATTTAGCTTCTGAGTGAGTATTTCTGAAGTTGATTTATTTCCCATAACGTAAAGCTACGAAAATTAAGGGCTAAATACTTGGTGGAGGTCTAACCTTAACATACACTAAACGAGTGTGCAAGGCATAAAGTTCATCGGCTGCGCCCGAGTAAATCCAAAAATTTCTCCGTCGTCTCTTCTATTATTAGGTCTGTTGGGATACCGAGTGTAATGCGTTTTGATAAGTGGCAAATTAGTTTGGAGTATTTGGTATTTTTCAATACGATGAATGATTAGTATTTAATTTCCCGAACAAAATTGAAAGGAATTAATATTAAATTACTAGCTAACGGTATAAGTGGAAAGGTGTTATCGGCTCTCTATCGAATGCTTAATAATTCAGGGAATGTATTGCAGGCCTTTGATGATTCCTCTTATGAATATTGTTAGCTAGCACGTGTGACAGCTACAGTAACGATCAGCGAGAAGTATGGAACGGTGCTATTTGTTATAGCGACTGTGGGATCGTATTGGTAATGTGTTTACAGTCTATTCGTATTGTTTTCGTTTAAATGACGAGTATGTATTAGGTAGATGAACCGTGATAGCCTAGTGGAACTGACTTTTATATTCGATTCGGAGGACATAAGGTTCCCGTTTCCGTAAGAATACGGGCATTATATATACCCTATAGCCTTCCTCGATAAATGGACTATCTAACACAAAGAATTTTTCAAATCGGACCAGTAGTTCCTGAGATTAGCACATTCAATCAAAGAAACAAACCCTTCAGTTTTATAATATTAGTATAGGGGATAATATATAGCCTATAGCCTTCCTCGATAAATGGGCTATCTTAGACACAAGGAATTTTTCAAATCGGACCAGTAGTTTCTGAGATTAGCGCGTTCAATCAATCAATCAAACAAACAAACAAACTCTTCTGTTTTATAATATTAGTACCTATAGATTAATATCTCGCGTCTCAAACAGTGAAGGACAAACATCGTGAGGAAACCTGCTACCTGAATGCTTAATAATAATATTCTAATAGCCGCTCTAGTGCACTTAATAATCTATTTCTTATAATTTAGTCTTCGATTCAATTCCCAGCACTGGACAATTTTTCATTAACGAAATTGGCAAAGCGAAGGTGAAAATCTTCGTAAAACAATAGTTGTATTAGAGCTTTATATGAATAGCTTATTTCTACAGATACACGAACCAATGTCAACCTGAGGAACAGATGTTGTCTAAGGTACCTCAAGTGTTGTACCAATGCTTTCCACTGGTCATGGCTGTAAATAGTAGGACTGCTCCTAGAGAGTTCCTTTTAAGTTTCGAATGTGCTTGTATACTAAGTATACTTGAAAGAAACTAATTTAGATATTGAATTTTCAGCAGGTGGGCCATTTGCTTATATTCTATCAACTCTATCTGCAAGAAAATACTAATGAGTATGCATATAAAATGATTTAGTGTACAAGCTCCCTTAGTCTGATCTAAACGATATCAAAGTAGAGCAGTCAAAACGCAACACAGTGTTTAAAGCGTGTATTTTATGAAGTGTTGAACTCTGAAGCTCCCGTAGAATTTGCATTTCCACCTCGCTGAATGCAGTTCTTATTTCCAGCGTATAATTACGCAAATTGCATAATTGTTGCTTGTCAGTCTGTAATATTTTGTGCCGTTTCTGATAATATGAAGGTACGTCCCTTTCCTTTAGAGTCTGAACGCTTGTTGATCAGTGTAATTGCTTCTGATTTATGATTTTAAGCGGTTTTTATTATTGACAGGTTTGCGCTTGACTACCTCACTTTGAGCAATATCAGGATTATATATTTTTTTTATTTAACACACAATCTTTGTCAATTACAATTAATATCATTTGGTTTTTATTTCAATTGGACCGTAATTTTCGTATGCGAAAAGTGAATTTAGTGTAGCTTTGAGCTTATATACTATACTTCTTTCTGTTTATAGTGCAGATTTTCTATTTATATGTTTTTATTGTATTATAATTTACTTGATTGATGTACCTAAATTTAACATCGATTTGCACATAATTATTAATATTATTGTACATACTTGTGTAAGTTTGAAGCTTGCAATAAATTGATTATAACGTATGAAGCCACATTTGTTAGAAAAATTTAATCTCCACGACAATACGCATTGAATACGATATTAATATCAAACGAGTAGTAACATCACTTTCCCAATCCGACATACCGCAGTTGTAGCGAAATGGTCTGTCACAATTAATATCCTCATCCAACGTGTAACATGCATGACAATCTAATAGCGGAGATCTGGCCGCGACCCGCTTTCCGCTTTCTCTTGCACGAACTTCTCGTTTGACCTAGGCTATGAAACTCGCGATGCGATATAGAAGTAGCGGAAAACTCTTCTTAGTATATTTGTTACAATCAAGTACGTAATATAAACTTGATTATGACTATTTATGAAAGCCGTGAAAAATAGTCTGGTCAGCACGGCTGTCAGTTTAATTTTACTGTAATAAAAATTAACACTCATAGCTTTATATTTAGCAACCAGATCCCTGGATTGGGCTTTATATATTTTCACAGAACATTCAAAACATATTTTTTTTTACCACATGCAATAATTTCACGAAATTTAAGTAAAAATTTATTCACTCAATTTCAGCAAGAAAATTCACAAAAAAGGTAGATAAGTCTTATGTACCTTTTTTGTAAATTTTTGGAAGTTATGGTTTTCAGCGGATCCTATTACAATTGTTTTCTGATCTGATAAAGCAGAAAAACTCCAAAAATAAAATGTCTCTATCGAGTAACGTCACATTGAAGTCTTTGAGAGATTTAGGTAAAAGCCTGAGATAAGTTTTGATACTTATGGGAAAACGTAAATTTTTAAACTCCTTACTCGTATATGAAAAACCAGCTGGCCTATTTTGGTCTTTAGTTATTTTGGTCTTTATTATCAAACTAAATAAATATAAATCAATTGAGAAATATTGTCATCACCTACTGTATGATATCCGCCAGTAGACACCGGATTACATTTTTGACACAGAATCCCAATTTCATATATGCGAGTATGTCAACTAGCAGAGCTAGCCTGCAAATAATTGCAAATAAAAAAAAAATATTCAAAAATAACTGTTACTCTAACTATTATATTTTCTTATAATATTATAACTATTCTGTTCTCGCTACTTTAATGGCCCGTTCTGGAGGTCGTGAGTCGAACTTAATTGGACCCCGGCCGGGTGACATGGAGAGGAGATGCATCGGTTCGCTGTATGGAACGCATAAATTTTGAGGCGGGAATTGAGGCCCGAGGCACTTTTGTTTCACCCAGTTGTATGGGGTTAGTTCGGTCTGGAACATGTTCAAAATCGTTACCTTGTTTGCTTATAAACTCGCTCCTCTGATTTATGGAACGATTTGATTTTATTATCCTGTCTCAATAATAGTGGTTGTTTTAGTAAGAAATACCTACTGAAATTCCTCTCCTCCATGGGTCGTTATCCTCATGTGTGAGGTTTGTGACACCATGTCAGAGACTTGTCCTGAGGAAGTTATGCCATCTTGTTATATCTATACTAATACTATGAAGCTGAATAGTTTGTTTGTTTGATTGAACGCGCTAATCTCAGAAACTAATTGTCCGATTTGAAAAATTCTTTCAGTGTTTGATAGCCCATTTACACAAAAAGGCTATAGGCTATATTTTATCCCTGTGTTCCTACGGGAACGGCAATCACGCTGGTGAAACCATGCGGCATCAGCTAGTCTTAGACTGTTCGGAGAGCATCGTAGACGGTCGACTCAAGTATAGAGCAGACCTGTGACCAACACATTGGACTGCACCGCCGCTGCCTTTTTCCTTCCACCTTGCCAGTAATCATTTTTGTTTTCCACATTATCTCAGTCTTTCCTCGCAATGTGTTCGGAGTACTCTAGAATACGCTTGACGGCATATGGTAGGGAGTGTTATTTGACCTTAAGTTTGGCATGTTTGTCCGAAATGCAGACTCTCTTCTGTCTACTGAAAAGGAGATCTTACAAAAATTTGTCACGAATTGGTGTAATTGTTTTTTCTTTTGGTTCTTGGTTCTTTATTTATATATTATTAATAATATTTTATCATCATCATTATCAGCCGATAGACGTCCACTGCTGGACATAGACCTCTTGCATGGTCCTCCAAGCATAACGGTCTCGAACCGCCAGCATCCAGCAGTTTCTTGCGATATTAATAATATTTAGCATTTTAAAAAATTAAGTGTCACGTGTCTCAAACAGTGAAGGAAAAACATCGTGAGGGAACCTACATACCTGAGAATTTTCTTTATTCTTTACATGTGTGAAGTCTGCCAATCCACATTGGTCCAGCGTAGTGGACTAGACTACTTCTCATTCTGAGAGGAGACTCGAGCTCAGCAGTGAGCCGAATATGGGTTAATGATGATGATGGTAAATAATAATATTTTAGTGAAAAATCTTTTTTCAATCTTCAT
This sequence comes from Bicyclus anynana, assembly GCF_947172395.1. Taxonomy (NCBI): domain Eukaryota; kingdom Metazoa; phylum Arthropoda; class Insecta; order Lepidoptera; family Nymphalidae; genus Bicyclus; species Bicyclus anynana. Next base: position 2,484,713 of record NC_069095.1, read on the forward strand.
ACTTTTTTGTTCATTGTCTATAATAATCCATCTCTGTAATTTTACTGTATCTTACAAACGACAAAAAATGCCGTTAGATAACATAAACTAAACTATACCTGTCATGTAAAGTGTACTTTTCCTGAAGAGCCACAGAGAGACCAAGAACTCCTTATAACATAAAACGCGACTATTGAAAACATCAAATTGAAGCATATCTAAGTAAAGCACGGTATTAAATGTTTATGAAAAAATTTAATTCAGTGCAACAACTGGCAGTGGAGGAGTACGAACGAGCTGTTGACACATTTGAAGATAATATGCACAAGTTCCGCTTGTGGGAGGATGGACCAAGTCATAGGCGAATGCAGGTCGAACATTTTAATAATCGAATATTATAATAGAATTTTTTGCTATAATTAGACGACGTCTCTAGTGAAGTGGGTAGTGCTGTGGTTCTCAACAGAGAGGTCCTAAGTTCGATTTCTAGCTCAGGACGCTTAAGAAGTTTATAATTTCTACACTGGTTGAGGTCTGGCCTGGTGATACCTATAGGCTTTGTTACCTAGCGGGAAATACGCACTGCTAAGCTATTAAACGGTAAGATACCGTCAGAGATTTGGGTAAACTTGTACCTACCTCTTCCAAGTTAGGGAGAGGCCACACGGTGCAGTGCGGCGCCGCGCCGTAGACGTTTTGCCGCATCGCTGTACACACGTACGAGTGCGACGCCGCAGTACGGCACCGTGTGACATATCATTGCTATGTATAATGTATATGCAGGACGCCGCTGCGGCACCGCTCCGGCGCACTGTGCACCGCGGCACCGTGTGGCCTCTCTTTAAGCCCTATTAATAAATAAATACATACATTCCTGTAAGAAAATATACCAAACGGATATAACTACGGGGCCCTGCTATTATTTATGTATCAGAGTCTAAATCACAATCATTAACCAACGTTTAAATAAACTTAAATTCAAAAAATAAATATACAGAAGAAGAAAATACTGTTCAGCGCTATTTTTTTTTTTAATAAAATATTTACTATACTATTTTCTAAAAGTAATTATTAATGAACGAAGTTGCGGGCGTCCGCTAGTTTTTACATAAATTAAATTAAAATAAATTAAGACTAAGAATTAAAAGAATAATAAAATCTTAATTATAATTATTAATTACTTATTTAAAATATTTAAATGAAAAAGGTAAGTAAAGGTAGCGAAATAGGTAAAGCAAATAACACGTCGCTTATGCCTTGAGACCTCTCATGAATACAGAGCGGCGCGCGGGCGCCACCCAACGAATGTGCATTTACATTTCATCTGCTACAAATGACGCAAACAGGTAGCAGTGGTACAGTCAGTGCGATCGTGATGTGATCGGAGTTCATCACGTATTCCTTTCATCATCATCGCCATCATCATCACATTCATCAGCCTACTTTTATAGCTTTCTATATACTAACTACGCATTTCCTTGTTTTTTTTTATTCTTTACAAGTTAGCCCTTGACTATAATCTCACCTGATTGTAAGTGATGATGCAATGTAAGGTGGATGCGGGCTAACTTGTTAAAGGAGGATGGAACACTCCTTTCGGTTTCTACACGGAATCGTACTGGAACGCTAAACCCCTTGGCGGTACGTCTTTGCCGGTAGGGTGGTAACTAGCCACGGCCGAAGCCTCCCACCAGCCAGACCTGGACCAATTAAGAAAACCTCAATCGGCCCAGCCGGGGATCGAACCCAGGACCTCCGTCTTGTAAATTCACCGCTACGCCACGGAGGCCATGTTGGTCTAGTGGTTAGCCAGTGGCTTCGGATCGTGAGGTCCTGGGTTTGGGAGATACTGAGTTTTTAGTTAAAATTCTAAGCCTGGAGAAAGTTGGCCGTTTTAAATCTTGGAAGAGCATTTGAATCCGCTGAAGAAACCCTACAGAATTCATATCTTCAGCAGATAATGTCATTAGCACTATCTAATTAAGATTTGTTTTTTATCTATAATTTTAGCCTAAATCTGTGATTTTATTAAATATTTTTTTTATAAAAACATTTTCTTAATCAACTCTAGGATTTTTGAGGAGAAGGTAGGGACTATATTTTAACGCTAAGGTATAAGAAGATTAGATAAACTAAATCATTAGATGGATATCAACAAAGTAGTTAGGAAATTTCTTCATGCAACGGTTATCAAGGTTAGAGAATTAATGAATCTAGACTCACCTAAGTCTAAGCCTTCAATACAAATCTTTATAATTGATATCCAGATAAGTCATGATAACGTACCACGATATCAATAAATTGGTCTGATAACTACAACTCGTTGGCCACGAGACTAATACGCTCTAATGAAAAATTGCAGAAATGAACGACGAAGCGTTCAGTGACTAAGAAAAATATACCTAAGAGAATATGTAATCCCGTCACTCATCAAATCATGAAACTAGTTATTTACGTCGCTCGCAGATATTACAGTACGTAAATGCACACACAATTTGATACACTTTTGCAGCCGAAAAGGACAACCACTGACAATAGAATGTCTCTGAGCAAACGCAGGTCTAGTGGGAAACTACATCAAAAATAACATTAGCAATTTCTCCTTTAACACTATTAATGCCTTCTATGTCGCAATAAGTCATCAAGCCTTGTATTTGGAATGATTACGACATTGTCTAAAGGGATTATATAGAACAAAGACACTCTAGACTAGGGATTTCAGTGGAATTACAATTTGCATCGTATCCTAAATCGAAAATAAAAACACATACATTAATCACCTGATATAACATGCCTACTGGTCGTGACGATATCCAAATCTCGTTTTAAAAATCGCAGAGCCGCCCGTGTTGTCGCAGTTTCTGTCGCCCGTTGTCGTGGCCGAACGCTCAGCCTAGTTGCATGTCTAACTAAAAGAGATAGTAAATATTAAAGAAGCATGGTTATCTGAAAATTGATCTTAATATACGATGTTGGCAAGCAACTGGGCTTCCATATGCATGGTTTTGTAAGCCACGTTTTTGTAACGGTAACTTTTAACTGAATAATAAAAATAATCTTATTATATCAAACATGAATAATTTTTCTGTCAAAATCTTAAAAAAAGCTTTACCCATTTGAAAGGTTTTTCGTTAATTGTGCTCGCATTAAGAGCGCATAAAATCTACCTCTTCGTTATCAACCCATATTGGGGTCGCTGCTGAGCTCGAGTCTCCTCTCAAAATGAGAGGGGTTAGGCCAATAGTCCACCACGCTGATCCAATGCGGATTGGCATAACATTTAAAACCCTATAATACGTACATACTTGTATGTACGGAGTCGGTCTGTATTAAAAATGAAGCTATAAATTATGCAGAAAGCTCACAAGGTTAAAATCTCGATCTGTCGCCGATGTAATAAATTGCTTGTGTTTTACACCAATCGACGTAAGTTAAATAAAATAAACTTAACTTTCCACGTATCGATATCAACGTATCGAATAAAAAACGTTGACTAAATAAAACAAAATCGATCGAATGCATAAAGTTATCCATGTCCGAAACGAAATGAGTGTAGATATTTACTTTGAGAGAAATAGTAGAGTGGCTATTAATTTAGTTCCCTTATTATTAGTAGCTGCGCCCCGCGGTCTCACTTGCCTAGAACTAACGTTAAAGAGTACCAAATGTCAGCAAAACTATCGCTATATTTTATATTCGTGATTATAATCGCATCATGGGAAATATCGCATATTAATTTTCACACGTCAGTAGTTAACTTTTGGTAGGTATTACAATCGAATTTCGGCTATATTTTTGATTTAAATTGGTTTTAATAATACTAACTGTATTGGAGCTTCAATATTTCAGAATATCTAGTCAAGCGGTCGACTATGACAACAAAGTAGTAATACAAAACTGCGAGTGAATGAAGTTAGAGGTTTTTATCCGTAATCGTGATAATATTTATTTTCCATACCTCATATCTGTGCTCAAAAGATGTAGGTTCTTACCAATGATTAAAAGGGTTTTTGAATATCTATAAGTAAGTAGGTAGGTACTTATAAGATTGTTAATATTTTTCTTCGATGATTGGCTGTTTGTCCGATCTGTTACAAAATTAAAGCTTTGAATATCATTACAAATGAATCTTCAAGATAAATGCATACTACCGTATTATATACGAGTAAATATTTTTCAGTATTAAAACTACAGTATACTCGTACAGTAGTATACAGTACACGATCATGCAAAACGAAAATGCAGTAAAGATCATCAAATTTTTTCTAGTTTATTAAACTATTTTTCGGAGTTTATATCTAAAAAAAAAAATCAAGAATTATCTTTGCTTATTTAATTGATAGACAAGTTGGAATAAAAGAACTTCATGCTTTTGTCTGTGCCTTCACAGTCATTTTGTAATTTAAGTCTGTGATATAAAGGTATATAAAAGTAAATTGAATCTTAAATGAAAGGGTTTTTTTACTTCTGGTTACATTTTTTTTATGTGTAGAGGCAGGGTTCTCTCTGGGTACCTGTGCTCCCGATCCCGTATTAGTAACCACAGAACAGACAACGCTAAAAGCTAACGGTAACTTCTTATATATGTGTTAATAACACACATAGCATTCACGGTAGTCTGCGATGAACTAAAATAAGGTGGTTATGTAAATGAGCTCTCAACTGTCCTCAGCACATTCGTATTAAAAAGCCTCCGCTTCTTTTACTGAGTGGGTGCAGCGAGCCTTAATAAAAGAAATGAACTCTGCTGTCTACCTAAATGTAACTGTAACTTTTTTGGACAACCTAATATAATATTTAAATAATTTCTACTTGTACGTTGCACCTTATCACATCATGGTTGTGTTTTTGGGATAACTGCGGCATTACACTGTCGATTCGCAATTCTTCTTGTCTGTCGGTTTGATACCAGATATAAGAACTAGTAGACACCGCGCGGTTTCACCCACGTGGTTCCGGTTCCTTTAGAAATACGAGGACAAACATAGCCTATAGCCTTTCTTATAAATGGGCTATCTAACACTGAAAGAATTTTTCAAATCAGACCAGTAGTTCCTGAGATTAGCGCATTCAAACAAACTCTTCAACTTTATAATATTAGTATAGATTTAGAGTATGTGCAGAAACTCCACTGTCTTCTGCCTCCTTCCCACTTCTACCACAAAACAGCAAGTTGCCAACGATGGTGTCCTTACTTTGAGAATATCATGGAAACTCTTACTAAACAGTTTGCTTTCACGTTTCTAATTCACACAACTAAAGTCTGGAATGCCCTTCTGTCTTCAGTGCCATCTAGAATTTGAGCACCATTAGGTCTCGTTAACCATAAAAGCCTATCTTTTCAATATTCCTGATGACGTGAAGTCATGATTACTCGTTGTTGTTCATAACCACAACATACATACTAATAAAAGTATAGGATTTACATCATCATCCGATGGACGTTTGCTGATAGACCTCCTGTAGGAACTTCTAAACACCCCATGATTTCAAGTCGCCAGTTTCCAAAAACTTGGGACCCCAATCTCCATCGGCTCTTCATCTCGTTTTACTAGTATTTAGTTTTCCACATTTTATAAATCAAGGTAAGTACCTACTCATACTTTTAGATTAAACGATCAAACCTTTTTTAAAATGTTTGACGACAGATTTTAGACTTTGAAAGACGCTAAAGTTTTTATTAAATTGAAACACAATACCCTTAAAATACAGCCTGATTTGTGGAGGCGTGTAGCTAGGCCAAGAGACAGTACGAATAATTGGATCTTTTCATAATTTTTACTTATTCCTATGATGTTCAGTACCCACCTAGATTTTTTTTATTCTTTACAAGTTAGCCCTTGACTAACCCTTGACAATCTCACCTGATGGTAAGTGATGATGCAGTCTAAGATGGAAGCGGGTTTACTTGTTAGGAGGAACATGCAAATCCACACCCCTTTCGGTTTCTACACGGCATCGTACCGGAATGCTAAATCGCTTGGCGGTACGTCTTTGCCGGTAGGGTGGTAGCCTAGTAGCCACGGCCGAAGCCGATAAGACAATCTCAATCAGCCCAGCCGGGGATCGAACCCAGGACCTCCGTTTTGTTAATCCACCGCGCATACCACTGCGCCACGGAGGCCGTCAACAAAATAAACATTATTTATGGGTTAACAAAATAATTATTATTTATGGATATTACAAAAATACTATTGTAATCAAAGATAATTTTAAATTAATGTAAAATAGAAAAGCAAAATAAGTGTACTACGTATAATCTTATGTTCTACGATAATTACTTGTTAATATAGGAATAATATACAATAATAATAATCTAAGTACAAACTAATTACCTATTATGTTAATGGCTGGATGTTTGGGACGCAGAACCGTAGTACAGACAGAGAGTAGACAGACTTTGCTTTTGATATTGACTGATAAGATGAAGATATAGAAGTATTCGATGACAATATTTGTCAAGTTCCACATATTGTTATTGTAAAAACAAAATGCTTATTATAATTTAATTCCAAGTGACCGTCTCTTGGTCTATGTGAACCTGATTACAATGCCAGTTCCCCAGACCTATGACAGGCTAATCACGATGCGTCAAGGGACTTATTACATTCCGCCTCCGTTAAAGCATTTCCAGATATGTTAATTCTTAATTGTTGGGTTCGAAACGAGTGCAACGTAAACTCGGTTTCAGTCTACTTGGCGAAATAAACCTTACGTGACTGCTGAATTGTGAGTTAAGAATATACAATAAAACCATTTTTGCTGTTTTACGTAAAAATACCAAACTGATATCTTACAAATTAAAAAAATTTAAGCTGCCGAATATCATGAAACTATTAATTACACTCTCGATCAAGTCAATAATATTATCTTTCACTAGCTGACGCCGCGCGGTTTCACCCGCGTGTTTCCCGTTCCCGTAGGGATACGGGGATAATATATAGTCTATAGCCTTCCTCGATAAATGGGCTATCTAACACTGAAAGAATTTTTCAAATCGGACCAGTAGTGCCTGAGATTAGCGCGTTCAATCAAACAAACTAACTCTTCAGCTTTATAATATTAGTATAGATTGCGTTTTCATTTGAGACTCACCAAATAAAGACCCACTCGAGTATGTTTACAGATATTCGGTTATTCGTCTCCAATTTCACCCCCCACAACTTTTAAACGGCTCAACCGATTTTCATTAGAAATATTTAAGAATACTCTTAAATAAGTCATTTTTAATACAAAAAAAAAAACTAAATTGAAATGGCTTCATCCGTTTGGGAGCTATGGTGCACAGACAGACCCCTCTTTTTGCATTGGGGGTGAATTAAAAAATAAATATGCAAATAAACATACCAAAATAATAATGGTGCTACTCAAATTTTAACTATCATATTTAATACTGTAACGACATAAAAATAATAAGTAAAATGGTATTTACTGTTTTATCTGCCTTCAGAACCGGTGGTAGAATCTTTACAAATAGTCAACTGA